>NC_073625.1:18746250-19061875 GCF_029407905.1 Bubalus kerabau
CATGAAGTGATGGGACTGGATGCCATGATTTTCGTTTTCTGAATGTTGAGCTTTAAGCCAACTTTTTCACTCTCCACTTTCACTTTCATCAAGAGGCTTTTGAGTTCCTCTTCACTTTCTGCCACAAGGGTGGTGTCATCTGCATATCTGAGGTTATTGATATTTCTCTGGTAATCTTGATTCCAGCTTGTGTTTCTTCCAGTCCAGCGTTTCTCATGATGTACTCTGCATATGCGTTAAATAAACAGGGTGACAACATACAGCCTTGACGTACTCCTTTTCCTATTTGGAACCAGTCTGTTGTTCCATGTCCAGTTCTAACTGTTGCTTCCTGACCTGTGTACAGATTTCTCAAGAGGCAGATCAGGTGGTCTGGTATTCCCATCTCTTTCAGAATTTTCCAGTTTATTGTGATCCACACAGTCAAAGGCTTTGGCATAGTCCATAAAGCAGAAATAGATGTTTTTCTGGAACTCTGTTGCTTTTTCCATGATCCAGCGGATGTTGGCAATTTGATCTCTGGTTCCTCTGCCTTTTCTAAAACCAGCTTGAACATCAGGTAGTTCACGGTTCACGTATTGTTGAAGTCTGGCTTGGAGAAGTTTGAGCATTACTTTACTAGCATGTGAGATGAGTGCAATTGTGCGGTAGTTTGAGCATTCTTTGGCATTGCCTTTCTTTGGGTTTGGAATGATTGGATTGCCCATTTTATTGGTATATAATTGGTCAGAGTAATCTCTTATGATCCTTTATATTTCTATGGTGTCAAGTATAATGTCTTTTTTTTAATTTCTGATTTTATCGATTTAGGCCTGCTCTTTTTTTTTTTTTTTTTCCTTGATGGATCTGGGTAAAAGTTTATCTGTTTTAAAAAAATTTTTTTTCTAATCTTTTCAAAGAGCCAGCTCTTAGTTTCATTGATCTTTCCAAATTTTTTTTAGGTCTCAATTTATTTCTGCTCTGATCTTATTTATTTCCTTCTATTAACTTTGGGTATTGTTTGTTCTTATTTTTCTAGTTTCTGTAGGTATAAGGTAGGTTACTTATTTGAGGTTTTTCTTGTTTCCTGAAGTAGGCTTGTATTGCTATAAAATTCCCTCTTAGAGCTTCTTTTGCTGCACCCCATAGATTTGACTCAGGGGTAAAGAATCCGCCTTCGATGCAGGAGATGCATGAGGGGCTGCAGGTTCAATCCCTGGGTCAGGAAGCTCCCTTGGAGAAGGCAACCCACTCCAGTATTCTTGCCTGAAAATTCCATAGGCACAGGAGCCTGGTGGGCTATAGTGCATGCAATTGCAAAGAGTCAGACATCACTTAGTGATTAAACAGCAACAGCAATAGATTCTGAATCATTGTGTTTCCATTTTCACATATCTCTGGGTATTTTAAAAATTTCTTCTTTGATTTATTCATTGACCTATTGGTTGTTTAGTAGCATATTGTTTAGCCTTCCATGTATTTGTGCTATTGTGCAGGTTTTTTATTAACTTAAAAAGTTACAAAAAAGCTCAGTTGTGTCCGACTCTTTGTGACCCCATGGAATAGTCCATGGAATTCTCCAGGCCAGAATACTGAAGTGGGTAGCCATTCCCTTCTCCAGGGGACCTTCACAACCCAGGGATGGAACCCAGGTCTCCCACACTGCAGGCAGATTCTATACCCAGGGAAGCCCATTAGCTTATAGTTGATTTCCAGTCTCATAGCGTTGTGGTAGGAGAAGATGCTTGATATGATTTCAGTATTCTTACGTTTATTGAGACTTGTGGCTAGCACGTGATGTATCCTGGAGAATGTTCCATGTGTATTTGAAAAAAGAATGTATTCCACTGCTTTTGGAAGGAGTGTTACATGTATCCATCTGATCTAATGTGTTGTGTAAGGCCAGTGTTTCCCTACTGCTTTTCTGTCTGGATGATCTGTCCAGATATATCTGATATAACATCAAAAATATACAAAGAACTCCAACAACTCAACATCAAAAAAACCAAACAACCCTGATTTGAAAATGGGAGAGGATCTGAATGGACATTCTCCAAAGAAGAGATACAGATGGCCAACAGATACATGAAAAGATGCTCAATATCACTAATCATCAGGGTGATGTAAATCAAACCCACAATGAGATATCACCTCACACCTGTGAGTGGCTATTATCAAAAAGACAACAAATAACAGGTGTTGGTGATGATGTGGAGAAAAGAGAACACTTGTGTACTGTTGATGGAAATATAAATTGGATAGTGACTATGGAAAACAGTGTGGAAGTTCCTCTAGAAATTAAAAATAGGATGACCCTATGATCCAGCAATTCTACTTCTGGATATTTTCCCAAGGAAAACAAAAACACTAATTTGAAAAGGTATATGCAACCATAAGTTCATCTCGGTCTTATTCAAATAACCAAAATAAGGAAGCAACCTAAGTGCCCATGGATAGATGAATGGATAAAGAATGAAATGGAATATGACCCAGTCATAAAAAAGAATGGGATATTGTCATTTGTGATAACATGAAGGAAACTAGAAGGTACAGTGCTATGTAAAATAAGTCAGAAAGAGAAAAATAAATAGTGTATGATTTTACTTATATGTAGAATCTAAAAAGCAAAACAAATGACACTCAAAATAGAAACCGTCATATACACAGAGAAGAAACAGGTGGCTGCTGGAGTGGGAGGTGCTGTGCAGATGAATGAGCAGGTGAGGGAGATTAAGAGGCAGAAACTTACAAAACAAGTAAGTCATGGGGATGAAATATACATTGTAAAAAAAGAAGTGATTACAGAAATAATAAAACATGTTTAGATTCAGAATAGGTATATGTTATTTCTAAAGCTTTTTAATAATCTCCCCCACCCATATTCTTTTAAAATACATTAGCAAAACAAGTAGAGATCAAAAGGGTAATCAGTGCGTATATGATTTCTGTCTAGATATATCTTCTGAGGGAGTGGCCCATTTTCCAACAAAGGAGTCTTGCTCTTTCCCTTGGAAAAATTCCTCTTATTATAAAACTTGCTTTTTGTTAATCTCACATTCAATTATAGTTATTGTTCTCTGTCTCTTCAGTATTTATTCGTTTTCTCAATACGAAACAATGAAATTGTGTAATTGAGTAATCCTTATATTATTTCTTTTCTCATTATTTCTATCCTTCTTATAAATAACTGTAATTATTTTCACATATGCATCATGAGAAATTTATATTTCATTGAGCAACTGGGATGTGCAAGCTTCTTTGTGTACTACTATTTCCTGTACGGACTTCTCAGATTGTTTATTGGAGTACCATTTCTACCTTCCTTCTAACAATAGCTCTTGACCTATTAGCTTAAAAGAAGACAGAGTTGTAATATAAATGTCACTTATGAGTCATGAATACATTTCCTATAAATTACACTTTAGAAAAAAATGCATAGGGAGAGGCTACAATTAAATTTTTTTTCATTTTAACAGTTTTTAATTAAAGCTATAGACAAGATGACTTTATTCCTACATCTTCTTAATTGTTTCTTCCTTATATTTACCCTTTTCCTTTCCTACTTGGCAAGATTTGGGTTTACGTTCAAGGATCTTTTTGCAGGCTTTGTCCAGTTTTAGACAGGTGATAACTACTTGCTGGGGTGAATGCCCACATGGACAGTCATGCCATTAGTCTTCTCCCACTGCACTCGTTCAATGTAAATGATGTATTTCTTCCTGTAAGCCTGAACTATTTTGCCAATTTGCTGCCCTTTGTAATGCCCTCATACAACCTGAACTTCATCATCCTTTTGGATGGGCGTGGATTGAACGTTGTACTTCTGTCTTAGCTCTTTAGAAAGAGGAGAAGACATAAATTTCCTGAGAATGTGGGAAGGTGCATTGAAATACCTTTTTCAATTTTTGCTTCGGTCAGAAGTCACAAAGGGATTGAACTTCATTTTGGCCGATAGTGCTTCAGCGATGGCCACAGAAGGGAAGAGCAATTTTTAAAATGTTTTATTGGGTGCACTGGGTCTTTGTCGCTGTGTGAGGGCTTTCTCTAGTTGTGGTGAGCAGGGGCGGCTCTCTAGTTGCCGTGCTTGCGCTTCTCAATGCGGCGGCTTCTCTTGTTGTAGACCCTGGGGTCTCGGCGCATAGGCTTCAGCAGTTGTGGCACATGGGCTTAGCTGCCCTGAGGCATGTGGGATCTCCCCAGACCAGGGAGCGAACCGGTGTCTACTGCACTGGTGGGCAGATTCTTAACCACTGTACTACCAGGGAAGTATGAGGCTACAAGTTCTTTTAACAAAATAAAAAGCGATATTCAACATTTTCTCCTACAAAAAAAAAAAAAACACTTAAAAAAACTTGGATCTTGTATTCTCACTGAGACAATATCTTTGATGATTTCTTTCCAGTAATGGTTAAGAAAATATGGTTTAGAGTCAGGATCTGAAACCCAGCTCTGCCATTCACCAACTGTGTCATCTTATTCAAGTTAAGGCATTTACTGTCTTTGTGCCTTGGTCTCTATTTCCAAAATGGAGATGATAATATTATTTATTTCTTGGGTTCAGGAGGGGATAACAGAAAGCTCTTACCATCATGCTTAATAAAGCTATTTTAAAAATATATATATATTGAATGATTGATTTGGTTGTGCCAGGCCTGATTTGTGGCATGTGGGATCTTCAATCTTCATTGCAGCTTGTGGGATCTTTAGTTGTGGCATGCAAGATCTAGTTCCCTGACCAGGGATCGAACCCAGGCCCCCTGCATTGGGAGGGTGGAATCTTAGCCATTGGATCACCAGAGAAATCCCTAAGAAAGCTCTTCAGGACAGTGCTTGGTTCAATCCATATTAATCACTGGCAAAATGGCAACCCACTCCAATATTCTTTCCTGGAGAATTCCATGGACAGAGGAAACTGGTGTGCTACAGTCCATGGGGTCACAAAGATTCAGACACAACTGAGTGACTAACTTTCACTTACACTTGATTATTTTGACAAATATTTCACAGTCTTTGTGGAAATCACCTAAAATTGTCTAGTGGTCAAAAGAAAAAATTAATGATGAAATTATTAAAACATGAAATAGATGCTTTCCTCTGCTGTTCCTTACAAATTATGGTAGATTATAATCATGTCATAAGACTGCCACACTTGAATAACTTAGTTGATTTTCATTCTCAGCATCCTGAAACTACCTCTTATTAGCTACATTTACTAAATTTTTTCTTTAACTGACATTTCTTTGCTTGAAGAAGAGAGAGTTTAGGTACAGTCTGAAGTCTTCAAGTGCTGGGGATATGGCTACCTGTTCCTTCCCACCTAAGTCAGAAGTTCAAAAAGGAAAAACATTTACATGAACATAATATATATTTTTAAATATTTTTATTTATTTATTTATTTGCCTGCACTGGGTCCTTAGCTGCATGTAGTATCTTCAATCTTAGTTGCAGCATGTGGGATCTAGTTCCTGGACTAGGGATCAAACCCGGGTCCCCTGCACTGAGAGTATGGCATCTCAGCCATTGGACCACCAGGGAAGTCCTGACCATAAAATATTTTAGATTCAAATAATACATTATGAATCTTTGTTCAGCATATTGCATGGGATTATGTACTTAGGGGATGGAAAGTTTTCTCTATTAAAACCAGCAGAGATGTAGACCTTGACCTCCATTCATCATCTTTATGTTTGCTTTATGGCATCATTGTCCTCCCATATTTCCTGGTTCAAGACTTGTCATCTTTGACTCTTGTGCCCTCTCCCCAATCTGTCAATTTCACTTCCTTAGTTTGTCCAATCTGTTCCTTCCTGTCTGTTCTCAATACTGCCACCTATTAGCTTTGCCTCCTACACTGCCAGTTTCACCATTTCCAATCCATTTCATCTATTTCCAGGGAAAGACACCTCTGAGAAATCTCCAGAGGCTACTGCCTGTGGAATAATGTCTAAACACCTTAGCCTGCTTACTAGCAAGGCTTTCCAGGACTCCTCCACCCGTCTCCCATTGCCCCCTTCAAGCTGCCTATGGTTCAGCCAATCAGCACTGCTCTGCTTACTACTTCCTCTTACTGCTAGCTCACTTCCTCCACTCTAAGTTATTTTCTTTGTTTGACATGCCTGTCTTCTTTCTGTCAGTCTTCCTACTTCACACATGAAGAAATGACTCTCAGAGGGATTAAGTGACTATGATAGTGCCTTTGGGGTTGGGAGGGGGGGAGTTGAGGCGGATATGAAACCAAGTTTCTCTGACTCAGACTCTTTACTCCTAAGTACTTGCAAATATTTCTTAAGAACAAGGATATTCTCTTATTTAGCCACAGTACAATTCTCAAACTCAGGAAACTTAACATCAATGTAGTATTATTGTATATTATACAGTTCAGTTCAGTTCAGTCGCTCAGTCGTGTCCGACTCTTTGCGACCCCGTGAATCTCAGCACGCCAGGCCTCCCTGTCTATCACCAACTCCCGGAGTTCACTCAGACTCACGTCCATCGAGTCAGTGATGCCATCCAGCCATCTCATCCTCTGTCGTCCCCTTCTCCTCCTGTCCCCAATCCCTCCCACCTCCCAGCATCAGAGTCTTTTCCGATGAGTCAACTCTTCGCATGAGGTGGCCAAAGTACTGGAGTTTCAGCTTTAGCATCATTCCTTCCAAAGAAATCCCAGGGCTGATCTCCTTCAGAATGGACTGGTTGGATCTCCTTGCAGTCCAAGGGACTCTCAAGAGTCTTCTCCAACACCACAGTTCAAAAGCATCAATTCTTCGGCACTCAGCCTTCTTCACAGTCCTAACTCTCACATCCATACATGACTACTGGAAAAACCACAGCCTTGACTAGACGGACCTTTGTTGGCAACGTAATGTCTCTGCTTTTGAATATGCTATCTAGGTGGGTCATAACTTTCCTTCCAAGGAGTAAGCGTCTTTTAATTTCATGGCTGCAATCACCATCTGCAGTGATTTTGGAGCCCCAAAATATAAAGTCTGACACTGTTTCCCCATCTATCTGCCATGAAGCGATGGGACCAGATGCCACGATCTTAGTTTTCTGAATGTTGAGCTTTAAGCCAATTTTTTCACTCTCTTTCACTTTCATCAAGAGGCTTTTGAGTTCCTCTTCACTTTCTGCCAGAAGGGTGGTGTCATCTGCATATCTGAGGTTATTGATATTTCTCCTGGCAATCTTGATTCCAGCTTGTGTTTCTTCCAGCCCAGCATTTCTCATGATGTACTCTGCATATAAGTTAAATAAACAGGGTGACAATATACAGCCTTGACGTACTCCGTTTCCTATTTGGAACCAGTCTGTTGTTCCATGTCCAGTTCTAACTGTTGCTTCCTGACCTGTGTACAGATTTCTCAAGAGGCAGATCAGGTGGTCTGGTATTCCCATCTCTTTCAGAATTGTCCACAGTTTATTGTGAGCCACACAGTCAAAGGCTTTGACGTAGTCCATAAAGCAGAAATAGATGTTTTTCTGGAACTCTCTTGCTTTTTCCATGATCCAGCGGATGTTGGCAATTTGATGTCTGGTTCCTCTGCCTTTTCTAAAACCAGCTTGAACATCAGGAAGTTCACGGTTCACGTATTATACAGGCCATATTCAAATTTCACCAATCATCCTTTATAGGAAAATTTCCCCATCCAGAATCTCATCTAGGATCAAACTTGGCCCTTCATTCTCTTAGTTCTTCAATCTTCTTTAACCTGGAATAGTTACTGAGCTTGCTTTGTTTTTAAGACACTTATAGCTTTTAAAGAGTACAGGTCATTTATTTGTATAATTTCCCACCCTGTGGCTTTTTCTGAATAGATTCAGGTGGCTTTCATGAATAGATTCAGGTTATGGATTTTTAGCAGGAATACTACATAAGTGAAGCTGTATTCTTCTTACTGCATTGCATCGCCAGGCACGCAATGAGAGCTGTCCCACCATATTCGCCTTTGACCACTGGAATAGGGTGGTGTGTGGACTACTGTAAAGCCACCAGTTTCCCCTTTGTGCTCAGTAAGCAATCTTTGCGGACATATTCTGACTATGTAAATAACTTTACTCCTCAAACTTTCACCCAATGGTTTAATGTTTAATGACACAGCGATCACTATGATAGTTGTAAAATGATTTTTTTAAAAAACTCAACAGTTTCATCTACATTTACTATATGGCAGTCTAGTGAAAGGAGGAACTTTCCCATTTTTTTCTCTATTCCTTTTTAATCAGGAAAAGAAAACAAAAATAATCCAAACAAAAACTTAAAGAATTGGATACTAGTCTAACTGGAGTGCGTTTGATTCTCCTTCCCCTGGCACATGCGGGGCCTAAACTTCTCTCAGACCGGACCTTTATTCCTCTGCCTACAACGCTCTCAGCCTCGTGAGTGACGGGCGCTGGCCACACAAAGTGGTGTGGCGTTGAGAGCCTCCAGATATTCTAAAATGACACCCCAGTCTCTACAGCCTGGGAGGAAATGCTTTTGTGTGTCCATCTCTACGCTATCTTTATGCCTCAACTTTTGAACACAAAAACATTTGTTCCAAAGCCTCCCAAACTGTGCTTAAAGTATCATCTGGTGGTGGTGATGGGGGCTGGGTGGAGGGTTTAAAATGTAGATTGCTCGGGTCCTGCCCCAAAGCTTCCGATTTAGTAGATCTGGGTTAGGGTCCAGGGATCAGGTGGCCTGCGGATTAAACCTTGAGAAACATCACCCTCAAAATGATTGTGGGCAAGTCTCCTTTCCTGGAGAAGTCGGGCGCCACTGGCAATTCCCAAGGGGCTCGCTCAGAAAAGGCTGGGGGAACAAAAAGGGGCATTCATCCTTCCTCCACCCATCCGACTTCAGAAACCTACATCCGGCTGATGCCACTCGGGTGCGGGGACCCAGGTGCTGGGGAGAACACGTAGGCGGCGAGATCGGGAAAGACATCCCCCTTTGGAGCAGGGAGGGCTGGCTCCCGAGCGCGAGGGGACGCAGAGGGGTCGACACCGCCCCTCGGCGCCGGCCCGCCCCAGGGCAGCCGTGCCCGAGGGCTCCACCCCCACCCCGCCCCGCTCCCAGCGGAGCACCGCGCGGCATCTGAGTGCTTAGTCACGGTGAGGCTGCGCCGGCCCCGGGGCCCGCACGCCCCCCTCCTTCCCGGGGCCCGCCCCCGGCCGCACCCCCAAGGCGCGCACTTCCGCGCGCATGGCCCTGCTGGCCCGGACTCTAATCGCGAGCGCGGGACACTGCTGGCTGCGGGTGGCGCGCGCCTTCCCCAGCTCCGCGCCACCTCCGGCCAGGGCAGCCTGCGCCTTCTCCCGCGCCATGGCATGCAAGCAGGAGCCGCAGCCGCCGTGCCCGCCGCTCAGCGCCGGCGCCGAGATCTCGTACGACTACCTGGTGATCGGCGGCGGCTCGGGCGGGCTGGCCAGCGCGCGCCGGGCGGCGGAGCTGGGCGCCCGGGCGGCCGTAGTGGAGAGACACAAGCTGGGCGGCACATGCGTGAGTATCCCTGGTTCCTGGCGCTTCTCCTCGTGCCTGGGTCCCTGCCGAGCAGCGTTCCGAAGCCCCGCTTTGTGTCCGCTGCTTTCTGCAGGAACAGCCTCCGTTCTTCCCTAGTTCGATCCACTCCCACCCCCACCCCCCGCCCCCCGCCGCCAGCACAGCGCTTTCCGCTTCGCCTAGCCGGTCGGAGTCAGGATCCCAGCGAGTATAGAGGAAGGAAGTATAAAAGGACTTATCCGCGACCCCCGAAGCTAAGCCTGCATCCTTTCTGGCGCAGGTGTCATCCTAACGGTGGCCCGAGGTGATTAAATTTAACAGAACTTTCCTACATCCTCACTCCTCTGGGTGGAAGGGTATTATTGTATTCCATGCTGGATCTCAACACCAGACCCTTGAAACGTAAAACTGCGTGGAGAATAATTGCCGCTCGCCCGCGTCTCTCTGGGGCGGGGGGAGGAAAGATGGAGCGTGTGCAGTTCACTGGGGATCCTGGGGCTCTCCCTTCAGTGTTAAGGGCAGAATGAGTTACAGCAGCGGTTCTCTTGGCTACACATTCAAGTCACCTGAGGAGTTGAAAAAAATTCTGCTTAACCCGGGTGCAACCTCGGCTTTGGCGATGCTGAATTGCAGCCAAGGTTGAGAATCACCGACTGCAGTTTACGTGGATGTAGGATTTACTATTAAATGATTTTACAGATCTTTCGTTGGGGGTGGGGGGTGGAGTGCGGGATTTTAAAACTACCTCTCCTCCAAAGAGGGTTGTAAATCCAGCGATTCAGAAACTATTCATTAAAAAAACAAGTTTAGTTTCCAAGTTTTTGATGAGGGCTTTTCTGTTGCAGGACTTGGGTGAGGTACTTGCTGTTGGTATTATCCCAGGGACTTTGCTGGCGGTCCAGTGGTAACACTGCGATTCCGTTGCAGGCGTCGTGAGCTCGATCCCTGGGTCGGGAATTAAGATCCCGCGTGCCTCGCATGCGGCCAAAAAAAAAAAAAGAAAAGTTGTATCTAAGAGTCCCTTGACTTGGGAATGGGTTCTTGAAGTTCCTTTGGAGAGAGATACTTAAATGACACTACATTGGGAACTCCTTAAAGGCAGAAGCGGGTTTGTATGTTTTCAGCCTCTTATCACTTTAACAAAGTCCCTGCTCAGTAACCGTATGTGAATGAAACTCAAAATTAACAGCTGTGAAAGGTTAAAGGAGACAGGACACTGTCTCCAGTGTCCAGTGCTCTTTTTTGAAGTTCAAAACGGAAGTGGGAACAACGAAAGGAAAAATCCCGGTTTAATGATCAACTTGTACCATGACACCTTAGTCCAGACGGAGCCTCGAAAAAGTCTGACTGCAGAAAGCACATGGAGGGGTGCCAGTAAGAGGCCCCCGGGACAGCCAGTGACATCACTTGATAGCTGCCCATTTTAGTCCCTCTCTGCTTTTCTGTTTTCCTTCTTCGTGAATGTCCTAATCAGCCTGTGGCATCCTTTATCATTGCCTTGATTAATTGGTATTAATCAAGAAGAGGATGCCCCCACTTTAAGATTCCTGTTAGAAATGTAAATAGATGAATTACAAGATCAGCTACTTCCAGTTAAAAAAAAAAATCAACTACTTTGGAGAGCTAGCAAAGGACAGCTTAGGAATTAGCCACTCACCGTTTCCTTGTGAAGAACCTGGCTTTGCATATCTCGGACTTCGCTGGTGGCTCGGACTTCCCTGGTAGCTCGGACTTCCATGGTGGCTCAGACGGTAAAGTGTCTGCTTACAATGCAGGAGACTCAGGTTCAATCCCTGGGTTGGGAAGATCTCCTGGAGAAGGAAATAGCAACTCACTCCAGTATTCTTGCCTGGAAAATCCCACGGACGGAGGAACGTGGTAGGTTATATAGTCCATGGGGTCGCAAAGAGTAGGGGTACGACTGAGTGACTTCACTTTCACTTTCCTTATCTCATTCTGCTGCTACAATTTAGTTTTCAGTAAACACTGATCTCTTGGGGAAAATCCCCCATTTCATATTTTTATGATGTGCCATTTGGGCTTGTATCAAACTGGATTTGGTTTTGAAATGCCAGGAAGGGTGTAGTATGCCTTGACTATCAGAGAAGATAGTAACTAATTGATAAAACGTGAGTTTAGATTTGTCCCAGGATTCTCGACTGAAGCGACTTAGCAGCAGCAGCAGGATGCTCGTTATCTGGGTTATCTGCAGGTGCCATAACAAACTCCTTACATGCAGTGATTTCCAAACAGGTGTAGGGAAAATTGAAGCACATTTCATTTGTTCCTGCCTTCACTTCACTTCTCTTAAGTGCGAAGTATTTGGACTGGAGGCGGTTGAGAGAAAAGGGTAGATACCAAGATTTGTAGGCAAAGGTATCTTCCTTCTAGAAATTTACTGTATGATAGGGGAGCAAAATGTATTGTAGACAGTCAACCCCAGAGTGCGATGGCACCAGAGTAAGGTTCCCTTAGAGTAGTTGAGAAATGATCACGTCTGCTTGGGCACATTGGATAGTTTGGGGATAGAGATAATAATATCTTTGTAAACTTGAACTGGATATATATCATTTTTTGACAGGGTAGGTCAGGGGCTTAGGCACAGAGGCAGGGTGTGTTGTGTAATCAAATTTGACTGGACCAGAGGTGTCTCCAATGAGAAAGAGAAGCTGATGGGCAAGGGGTAGTAAAAATACAGTGTTTCTGGAAGCACAGTTAACTATGGAAGGATTTTGAGCAGGAAAAGGACACTGTAAAAGTGGTTTTATGGTTAAGGTATTAATACTGTTGAGAGATGTCCCTTGGGAAATTGACATAAATGTTTCTTTACTTTTGACTCTACAACCAGTTTTTTCCTTAAATATATAAGTCTAGGGACTTCCCTGGTGGCACAGAGGATGAGACTCCTTCTGCCGGTGCAGGGGACATGGGTTCGATTCCTGGTCCAGAAATCCCACATGCCATGGAGCAAGCAACTTAGCCCGTGCACCACAGCTACTGAGCTGCGTGCTGCAACTACTGGAGCCCTGGCGCCCAGAGCCTGTGCTCTGTAACAAGAGAAGCCACCACAGTGAGAAGGCTGCATGCGCAGCAACAAAGACCCAGAACAGCCAAAAATAATAAATAAATAAAAAATTCTTAAGAGCATAAACTTTAAAAAATATATAGATCTCAAGCTTGGTGGATTTTTAAATTTTTTGCTGTGGGTGAATTCACACAGAAGTTTCAGGTTAGAGCCTTCTAGTGGTGGTGGTAATTTACAGGGAGTGCGATTACGTTTTGTTTTTAATTATTTGCTCGTTTATTAGTATACCAGGTATATAGGTACATTTTTCGATGCTGTGGTCATAGCACCAGACAAAGCAGATAAAAATCCCCATCCTCATGGAGCTTATATTGTGATCAGTTCAGTTCAGTTCAGTCGCTCAGTCGTGTCCGACTCTGAGACCCCATGAATCGCAGCACGCCAGGCCTCCCTGTCCATCACCAACTCCCAGAGTTCACTCAGACTCAATGTCCATCGAGTTGGTGATGCCATCCAGCCATCTCATCCTCTGTCATCCCCTTCTCCTCCTGCCCCCAATCCCTCCCAGCATCAGGGTCTTTTCCAATGAGTCAGCTCTTCGCATGAGGTGGCCAAAGTACTGGAGTTTCAGCTTCAGCATCATTCCCTCCAAAGAAATCCCAGGGCTGATCTTCTTTCATTATATGTAATTTCTAAATTTTCCATGTGGTTTTTAACAAATAAAAAAGTACACATTTTTGTTTTTAGCCTTCCTGCATGAAAACTTAGACTCAAGGATTGATAAAGTTGGAAATGATGTTGGAGCTCTACTAATTCAGTCTTACTATAGTTTTGTTTTTTTTTTTTAATAGGAAGCACTAACAAGCTTGCTGACTCAATTCTTTTTAATGACCATTTGAAAAAACTGTATTACTATCATTTTTATCAAGAATTTTTTTTATTAAAAGTAGGAAGCTTATAATTTTAAGTAAAGGACAGTCATTTATTTATTTATTTGGCCATGCTGTGCGGCTTATGAGATCTTAGTTTCCTGCCCAGGTAACAGTCCCATGCTCCCTGCAGTGGAAATGCGGAACTCTAACCATTAGACTGCCAGGGAAGCCCTGACAGTCCTTTAAATTAAATACTTTTAGCTTTATGAAAATGGGGCATGTGCCTTGTTGCTTTCATTTCATTAAGGATCAGACTCACACAGAACCTTATAGGAATTTAGAAGCATTGTTCTAGCCTGCTACTGCTACTGCTAAGTCACTTCAGTCGTGTCCGACTCTGTGCGACCCCATAGATGGCAGCCCACCAGGCTCCCCCGTCCCTGGGATTCTCCAGGCAAGAACACTGGAGTGGGTTGCCATTTCCTTCTCCAATGCAGGAATTGGAAAGTGAATTGAAAGTGAAGTTGCTCAATCGTGTCTGACTCTTAGCGATCCCATGGCCTGTAGCCCACCAGGCTCCTCCATCCATGGGAGTTTCCAGGCAAGAGTACTGGAGTGGGGTGCCAGGGCCTTCTCCGTGTTCTAGCCTAGGACCCTCATTTTTACCAAGGAGCAAATTGAGTGTCAGCTGAAATGTGGTTGAAAACAAACCAAGCATAAAATAATGTATGGAATTAGCAGCCCAGCCATCAGAAGCTGTGGCTTTGGTGTCATTGTGTGGAGTAATTTATGACTTGATGAACATTTTTAATCTTCTCAGCTACACAGAAGGAAACTTCTTCTGCCTCTTAGGAATCAGTCATCATTTTGTGGCTAAAACTCCACTCTCTCAATGTGGGGATCCTGGGTTCGATCCCAGGTCAGGGAAGTAGGTCCCACCTTCCAAAACTAAGGAGCCCGCATGCCACAACGAAGATCCTGCAACTAAGACCTGGTGCAGCCAAATTAAAAAACAAAGCAAAACAAAAAACGCTTGCTTTGGAATCTGCCAGGTGGGTGTCCACTTCAGAGCTCCTGATGGAGCAGGTCTGGAGTGAAGCCCCGGCAAGTGTATTGTTATGAAGAGCCCGATTCTGATTCTGGTGTACTTGAGCCAGACACAATGCTGCAGGCTTCATGGGAAGCAGGAACTGTGCGAAGACTGAATTCGACCCCATGGAAGCACAAGAACAAATCTAGTGAACCCTGCACAGTTGTTGGGGTCAGATGATAATGAGTTTGGTCCAAGAGTCATTTCCTGCTTTCACAGTTTCATGCTTCCAGAGTAAATGCCTTCCATGGGTGTATATGTGGTGTGACTGCTTGCCACATATACAGTTTTCCTTTTCCTGGATGCTTTTGTCCCTTCTGTGATATAATGGGGTCGGCCCCTTCCAAGGAGACAGGTGTTTTCAGGATGAGTGACCTGTGTTGGTATACTGAGACTTCACTTTTCCTTGATGGAGTTTATCACCTTAAACTGTTACTAACTCAGGTTTGAGACGACTGTGTCCCATACTGTGTTCTGTAGGAAAGGAAAAACGTTTCCTTCACCCTTTTATGTTCAGTAGCTGGGGCCTGCAAATTAAACTTGACAATGTGCAGATTAATGGGAGAAAAGGTTTATTTCACATGCACACATGAGTGTCACAGAAAAGAATTGGGAAAAAAGGAACTCGTAGACCTGGAAGCTTAATACAAATTAACAGAGGGTGACAAATTGTGGAAAAGTAACCAAAGGAAGGGGGATTTGGACATCTAGAGGCAATAAATTGTGGGAAGGTAAATATATGGGGGGCAACTAATACTAATGGAAGAGAAGAGTTACTTTATAAGGTGTGTGTGTGTGTGTGTGCACAGATTCATCTCATTGCTACCTTTCCATCTCCAGTGATAAGGGTTTTGCTCCAGCTAGTATAGGATAGGGTGGGAAACACCTTCACTAAGGGAAATGTTAGCTTTGTTTTTCAGCACAAAGGTGGGGAGATCAGAGTTCCTCCTGTCTGCTGTTTCTAAATTGTCTTCACCTCAAAATAATGCTGGAGGAGTGGCATGGGCAGTAGGGTGGCCCACTATTTTGGAGTAGCACATTCTGTTGCCCTCGAGTTCAGTGTGGAAATAAGTGAAGGTAGTACTGCTGCTCAACGTCTAGTGGATGAACTAGGGGAAAAGGCTTGTGCAGCTCTAATAACATGATTTCACTCTTAAATCAGTCTTTATTTTTCTGGATCAGGTTAGACATTAAAAATGGGAAGCTGAAAGAAATCAGCTTTCAATCAGAAGTAATCTTGTATTGCCTACTGCAAGTCATTCATTTCTGAGGGCTGGAGAATACATGAGATAATTTTTGAGTTCATTCTGTGGAGTCTCCAAAAAGGTAAATAGGGACGTGACTCGTTTTGTAGCACTTTGCAGATTCTGTGTTTGTGTTTCCTTCTTACAAACTGCAGGCTTGTGGCTGCTCTGCGTTGCCCGCGTCTCTTGGTGCCATTTCTGCAGCAGCATTTGCTCACTTCGTGTCTCTGTGTCATTTTAACTCCCGTGGTAGTTCAAACTTTTTCTTCATTATTGTATCTGTTATGGTGGTCTGCCATCAGTGATCTTTGATTGTAACTACACGACTTGGTGAGGACTCAGATGACGGTTAGCATTTTTTAGCAATAAAGTGCTTCTTAGTTTTGTGCCTTTTTTCTCAGTGCTGTTACACACTTAATTGACTACAGTGTAGTGTAAACATAACTGTTGTATGAACTAGGAAACCAAAAAAATTCATGTGACTCTTGGGGTAACTCACTTTATTTCGGTGGTCTGGAGCCAAACCCGAAACATCTCCGAGGCCTGCCTGTATCATGCTTGTCTCATGATCAAGTGCAGACCAAGGGAAAATGCAGAGGTTGCCCAAAGCCAGGGTGAACTAGCGCCTTCTGGGAGCTTGGTCATCGTGGTTCAGGGCCCTTCTTTCTGACTTACTATTCCCTTGCCCCAGGGCTTGCAGGAGCACGTATTCCAGTGTTCTTGCTGAGTGTACTGATGCAGCAATAAAGACTAACCCAGTTTTAGTGTATCAGTATGAGGTTCTTAACCAATGAGAGTTAGGGAGTAACTTTTTGTCCAGGTTGATCCCTGGACAAAAAGTCTTTTTTTAAATATGTATTATATTACTTTCAGATAATTTGATATTTGTATATATTGTGAAATGGTCACCACCATAAATGTCATTAACATCTGTCACAATACATAGTTACAAGTTTTTCCTGTGAACTTTTTTTTCACTGTTTAAAATTTATTTTAATTAATTTATTTGATTGAGCTAGGTCCTAGTTGTGGTATGAAAACTCTTAGTTGTGATTTGTGGGATCTTAGTTTCCCATCCAGGGATAGAACCTGGGCCCCCTGCATTGGGAGTGTGGAGCCTTAGCCACTGGACTGCCAGGGAAGTCCCCTCTTGTAAACTTTTAAGATCTGCCCTCTTAGCAGCTTTCAAGTAGTGTTATTAACTGTAGTCACCATGCTGTATGTAGTTACATCCCTGTGACTTACTTATTTTATAATGGAAAGTTTGTGCCTAGCAAAAGTCTTCTTGATCATTAATGTCACAGTGAGCTGTGCTGTACACACCAGCTGGAGAGACCAGCAGGAGGAGTAGAGGCTTTAAAAGAGGCCTGAGAAACAGCCATCTGGTAAATTGTTGTCTGTATTCATCTAGGCTGTTTACAGGGCTTCCCTGGTGGCTCAGATGGTAAAGAATGTGCCCCTGGTCGGGAAGATCCCCTGGAGAAGGAAATGGCAACCCACTCCAGTATTCTTGCCTGGAGAATCCCATGGACAGAGAAGCCTGGTGGGCTACAGTTGATGAGGTCGCAGAGAGTCGAACATGACTAAGCAACTTAACACTTCTTCACTTCAGGCTGCAAACAATTACATGGTATAACAGGTAAATCATACACTTTTGGAGGTAGTAGCATGTACCCCAGTGTTCTTGCCTGGAGAATCCCAGGGACAGGGGAGCCTGGTGGGCTGCCGTCTATGGGGTCTCACAGAGTCGGACACGACTGAAGCGATGTAGCAGCAGCAGCAGCCCCAGTAGGCTTAACATGCATATTTTTTAATGGTAAAAATACTTAACATGAAATCTACCCTCTTAACAAAATTTTAAGTGTACAGTACTGCATCACCCACTCGATGGACATAAATTTCAACAAGCTCCAGGAGTTGGTGATGGACAGGAAGGAGGCCTGGCATGCTGCAGTCCATGGGGTCGCAAAGAGTCAGACACGACTGGGCGACTGAACAACAACAGTATTGCTGTCTGTAGGTACAGTATTGCTGTCAAGGTTGAACATGCATTTTTAAATGAACATTTACTAAACAGATCTTTAAAACATCCTGCTTATCGAGATTTGGAGCCTGTTAATTGGTAAATCCACATTGCCCTCTCCCATCCCCAGCCCTGGCAGCCACCATTCCGCTGTTTGATTCTTTGAATTTGACTGTCTTAGATCCCTCATGTAAGTGGAATCATGCAATAGCTATCTTTCTGTGACGGTCTTATTTTACCACGATGTTCTTCCCTGATGGCTCAGATTGTAAAGAATCTGCCTGCAATGTAGGAGACCCAGGTTCGATCCCTGGGTCAGGAAGATCCCCTAGAGACGGCAATGGCAACCCACTCCAGTATTCTTGCCTGGAGAGTCCCATGGACAGAGGAGCCTGGCAGGCTATACAGTCCACGGGGTTGCAAAGAGTCGGACACGACTGAGCAACTAACACTTTCCCAAGGTTGAACATGCATTTTTAAATGAACATTTACTAAAAAGAGAGCTCAGTTTAGGGAACCTTGCCATTAGTTCCTTCAGTATTGACAAAGATCCCTCAAAACCAGAAAATAATCCTGATTGTTTCATGAGTTGAGAGTTTCATAAAATGAGGCACACCTATGTTCATAAGTGCCAAAGAAAGGAGTGATCAGAAAGGGTGGGGTTCGTTGAAGCAGGCAAATCCTATTATTGAAGTCTTTTGATTTACCTTGTTGATTGTTTAATCTTTTGCAACAGTCTTAGTAATGTTGCTTTGCCATCCACCTCAGAACCCACTAAATTTGCAAGGCCGGTAAAAGAAAGGCTGCCTCTTAATCCTTCAGAGTTCCTGCTTGCGTGTAAAAGGTATTTTGCACAAGTAGCAACAGAATTTTTCTGGTCGAGTGGAATTAAAGAATTTTATGGAAATATGAGTGACCTTCCGCATTTCTAAGCAGATTTCACACAGTCACAATTAATAGCCGTTTATTCACTGAATGTTGCAACATGAGATATTAAATAGGATATGGAATCCTAGATCCTTTTTCTTTTGGGGGTGAGCAAGAACTGTGGGGCCAGATATCACTCAGTGGGTGTCAGGTGGTAGAGAAAAGTGACACCCTAGAGGAGCTAGTCTCACATAGCTGAATCTGGTTTCTCCTGGTTGCCCCAGAGTAGCAGTTCATTTGTGTTTGATCCCTGGGACTGGGAGATTGCATGTTAATCTAAGGATCTGCTAAAATAAGAATTGAGCTCAAACAATTTTAGTTCTAACATTTGAATACCTCTTATATAAGTTCATTTTCTTGCTTTAGATTCTGTTTTATATAGAATACCTTCACTCTTCTTTCAAGCTAGATGCCTTCCCAAACTAACTTTCATCTGAAATTTGAAGGTAAAAGACATGGATATTAAATGTTTAATATGTGCCAGGGTGTGATAATTGGATTTATAATAAGAAATACGTATTCGATCTTCGTTCCCATTTCTGGCACAGAGCTCCTAAAACCTTTGGAATTTACTATATGATGAGTGCCTTGACATTCAGCCTCACCTGGGTTTATGTTAATGAGGTGTCTGATGGAAAGAATGTAAGCATAGGTCCTGGTTGGCAAAGGAACCAGCCTAACCTCCTGACCTTGGGAAGGCAAGGACAAGGGTTTGGAGGTCAAATAACACCAGTGGCCAATGATTTAGTCAACCCTGACTGTGTAATGGAAGCCTTCAGAGAAAACCAAAAGGACAGAGTTCAGAGAGCTTCTGGGTTGGTGAACACTTGGAGATTTGAGGAGAGCGGCGTGTGTGCCCAGAGAGGGCATGAGGGCTCCACACCCCTTCCTACATAGCTTACCCTGCGCATCTCTTCCATTGGTCTGCTCCTGAGTTACGTTATAGCTTTTTATAATAAACTGGTAATCTCGTGAGTAAAATGTTTCATCACACGTTTCTCTAGGTCCTGTGAGCCACTCTAGCAAATTAATCAAACCCAAGAAAGGGCGGTGGGAGGTGGAGTCATTGAAACTTTGGATCTATAGCAGGTTGGTCAGAAGCACAGCTGATAATCTGGACTTGTGTTTGGTGACTGACATGGGGGATAGGGCAGTCTTGTAGGACTGAGCCCTTCACCTCTGAGATCTGATCCTGTCTCCAATGGATGCTGTCAGAATGGAGCTAAATTGTGGAGAAATAAAACACACATCAGGAGTGGTCAGAATTGTGAAGGGACGTGGGTAAGTGGTGTCCAGGGGCTTATTAGCTGTGGATGTAAAGCTGGTGAGACTCGCCAAAGACAGAGATCTTTATCTCCTCTGGTCATCAACACTGAGCCCCTAGAACAGTGTCTTGTGCAACATGACTGAAAGATTGTGCTCAAAGAAGCTGTTGATGAACCAATAGTGTTTTGCTTAGTGAATGACGATTTGTCATTTGTGAAGTGCTCCTGCCTCAGTCCTGAACTAGATTTTAGGCTGTGAAGAAGGAAAATGGATGGAAGAAACCACAGGCAACTCGTGATGGGAAACGGTAAGGGGGAAACCAGAGGAAGGAAGCTTACTGTTACTTAAGCACCAGTGACATTCTTGACCCATGAGATTGCAGATTAGCTGAGTTACTGTGACGTTTTTACTTGTCTGGGCAGAATTGTAGGTTAGAAGGCCAGACCTTGGTTAAATGGTGAAGCTCATGAATTTTGCTACAGGTATCAATGGACTCTCAGGCTTCCTAGGTGGTTCAGTGGTAAGGAATCTGCCAGCCAATGCAAGAGATGCGGGTTTGATCCCTGGGTCGGGAAGATCCCCTGGAGGAGGAAATGGCAACCCAGTCCAGTATTCTTGCCTGGAGAATCTCATGGGCAGAGGAGCCTGGTGGGCTATAGTCTGTGGGGTCACATAGTCAGGCACAACTGAGCAACTAAGACACACACTTTTCCATATGGCTTTTCTATAGCCAGAAGAGCCGGCAGACTGCAGAAATAATTCAGAGAGGTCAGTGGCATCATCAGAACTATCATGAATTAGAAAATAGGTGCTTTACATACATCATCTCTGATCATCTCAAAACTTCTACAATATAAGTATTATCAGTCCCGTTCTATGGGATAGGAAACTGAGCTCAGAAGGGTTTAGAAACTTACCCCTAACTGCCAGCAAGTAGAGGATTCAAGCTCCTGTCTGTCTGACTCTACGTCTGTGCTCAACCTCAGCTACAGAGTGGGAAGGAGGGTTGACCAGGGCTGCATAGAGCTCTCCACCCCAGCTTCCTCAGTTTTGTAGGTAACGAATCATTTTCTCCTTCCACGTCAAAGAAGCATTTGATAGTTGGGTTGCACTGAAGTGTTTGAGGTTTTGGAAACCACTGGAAACCCCTGGAGGCCTGTCACTAGGAGCTGCCAAAATAGGAGGAGGAGTATGTCAAGGTCATGGGTTTCCATTCAGCCCTAGCCCCAGGTCCCAAAGTGTGCTAGACAGATTCTCTGGCTCCTAAAGCTCATAATTTTCTACCAGCTTCCTCCTTTGACTTCAGGCCCGAGAGTCTGCGATTTTAGGGAATGTGGGTGATTCTGCTGCTGCTTCTGGAGTCGGCTTCTTGGACAGGCCAAGCACCTCCTTCTGGTCGGGACTGTGGCTCCATGAGAGCAAAGTCTGCGTCCATTTAGTGCTCTGTTTTGCATTATTTCTGGCATTAGTGAGTGAGCACTTAATCAGTACTTCTGAATGAATGAATGGTTAAACTTCTAAAAAATAAACTACTCAAAAGTCATACACTTGGCCCCAGACCTGTAATGTTTAGGCATCCAGAGAGCCTGCCCAGTTCTCTATGGTCGTGGTCAGCAGAGCTTATGAGCACCTGATATAAATTATTCCAGTGTAACAAATGTTTCCATGTAAAAGAAAAATAATTGTATAGTAGAAAATACTGAAAATAGATAAGAGCGATCAAAGAATCAACCATCTAAATTCCACTACCCAGATAAAATCATTTTGGTTTATTTCTTTGTCTAAATGAATTACACAAGTAAGGAATGACATTATAGGAAGTATATGGAGTAAAATATGAACATTTTCTCCCTCCCCAGAGATGACTACTGTTAATAACATGGAGTATGTGCTCAAAGTGTTTAATTGTATGTGCACATTTTCAAATATATATAAATGTAAATCAGAATATAGAGAACAAATTGTTCTGCAGCTTTCTTTTTGTCACTTAATATTCTAAGAAACCCTTCTGTAACAGTAAATAGAAATCACTGTGGCCTTTTAAAGGACTGCAAAGTATTCCATAGGCTCAATGTACAGTAATTTCCCTATAATAATGCTTCCTAAGTGATGAATAGTTACCTTGTTTCCGGTTAATCCCTGTGACAGTGAATGCACATCCTTATCTATGTATCTTTGGATGCTGGAACATAATATGTGGCCGTTTAAGTGTAATACAGTCCTAAATTTAGAATTGCTAACCTCTAATGGTGTGTGCCAAACAGTATGTGCAGTTTTAATGGCTTACTCTTTTTAAAAAATACATATTTGTAGTTGAATAAGTTTGATGTGTTAACATTGTGTAAGTTTAAGGTGTATAGCCTGTCACTTTGATGTATTTATCGATTGTAATATGATTGCCTAATATAAGAATGTTTATCATGTTACATAATTATAGTACAATATTGCTGCCTAAGTACTAATTAGTCTTACTCTTAGCCACAGTTTTTTTCAAGTTATAAATTGTAGGGTGTGATCAAAAGGAAATAAACAAATGTACACAAAAATGTGTGTGTATACATATACATCACAATTTACAAGGACTGTTGGGAGGAATTTCTCTCTAAGGAGTTTGAATAGTTATATTTTTTTTTATGATGAATAGTATACTTTTAAACATCTGGCTGGTTTTTACTGAAATCTTACTATCTGTGTTCTCCTTTGTATTGGCTGCTCGAAGACTAAGAGTCAAGTTTGTGGTCTGTTTCTAACATATAGACATAAAGATCTATATATATACATGAATATAAGTGTATATATGGTGTATTATCTTCATGTATATAAGCGTAGAGAGAGAGAATGGATGAACTTTACTGCTTGATTCATCATCATACTTTGATCTTGAAAAATAATGTAATTTTCTGCTATAGATTTTCTCAGAGGAGACATTCTGGGTGTTTTACCCAGCATAAGCCATAGTAAATTTCTCAGAAATCCTCTAGGACAGCTGCTCAAATGATTCAGTTGCCTTTATTCAGCTGGTGGGTCCTCTCGCCACTGCATTGCTCTTTCTCTTCTGCTTTGTCCCTCTTGGCTTGTGCAAGCTCTGACCTTGGCTACCTCCTGATCTGTATCATCCCCGGAGTGCCTCCCTCCCCCTGCCCTGCCTCAGAAATGGACTTGTTCCCCCCTGCAACCCACTGCTTTTCTGGACAAAATGTTGATAAGTAAAATTCTCTGCCTTCTCGCACAAGGAAGTATTGTTCGTAACTTTTTCAACTCTATAATAGAAAAAAGGGAGTAAATCTCTGGGGTGGATGCTTGGGTTTCATCTTTTGCAGGTTTCTTTGATGGTTTTGAATTGAATCTTCCTAAAATATGTCCCTCTTATTTTTTTTCTAGGTGAATGTCGGATGTGTACCCAAAAAGGTAGAACTTTTATTTCTCCTTCCTTTCATTCCCCTTGGGCATATTTGGTGAATCGTGATCAGAATAAGGTTATTTTCAGATGTACCAGTTAAAATCCTTGTCACAAAAAAGAGCTGAGAAACCTACTAATGGTGGCTTACACCACAGGATAGTTTTTATTTGTGTTTGTAAATATCATTCGGACTTCCCTGGTGGCTCGGTTGTGAAGAATCCACCTGCAATGAAGAAGATTAGGGTTCGATCCCTGGGTCAGGAAGATCCCCTGGAGAAGGGCATGACAACCCACTCGAGTATTCGTGCCTGGAGAATCCACATGGACAGAGGAGCCTGGTGGCCTACAGTCCAGGGGGTCACAAAGAGTTGAACACAACTGAGCGACTGAGCATGCACAAATAACATTTATTAGAAGCCTGAAGAGGGAGAAAAGATGCCTGGGGATAGAGTATCTGAAAGACCCCTGGCTTCTCTCCATCTTTCCGCTCTGGTATCCTCAGTGTATGATCAGTAGTATCATGCCCCAAAGCCACAGGATGGCTGGTGGAGCTCCAGGCAGGATGTCCTCACCCAGCACTTTCCCCGCAGATGGCTTTAGATTCTCCTGGCCAGGGCAAGCTACCCCTGCAGAGGAAACTGAGCAAGTGAATGACATATTCAGCCCAGAAAAAGGGAGGGAGGGGCTGCTGCAGAGATAACCACAAAATATTAGCTCCTGGATACTAACTGCATCATACATACAAGGGAAATTCATCCTGGCCATTCACCTTGTGGTTAAGTTCTCAGAGGGACAAAGTTCCTTTGGGGACACAGTGGGGAGATAACCAGGAATAGAACACAGTGTCGTCTGCAACTTCTGATGGTCTAGAAGGAACATAGGCCAACCAAATATGTATAGTCATGATGTCAAAGAAAAGCATTATCTGTCTGCACAGGATAACCTTTTCTCAATAGGGAGGTCCAGCCAGGAAATAAAAATGATTATATCCAACTCTAAGCCCAAGTGCCGAAATGACCAAGACCTAGTAGCTGAGGGTAGCAAATGGATGGGTGTGGCTCACACACGTGGCTTCAGTTAATACCTGGAACCCTCAGTGACTTTGCACAGAGTTGGGTGTTTGCCTCAATCCATCTGGTCTTTCACCTGCTCCAGTGCAGCTCTGATTTTTTTCCCAGGGAGTCTAGAACGGTTTTTCTCCTGAAAAGATGTGTCAAGATTGTCGGGGGTTTTTTGTTTTGTTTTATCTTGATGTTGATGGTTTTTGTTTTTCAGCAGGAATCTATTGCCCTGTAAATTATCCATGTTAAAACCATGTGTCATGTGACTTGGGGTATCTCCTGGCCATTCTAAAATTGAATTTCTCAAGTTGCTTGAATGATGTTTCTGAGGATAGTATTTGGATGCCGTGGTGGTAAGCAGTTGATGGAACTGCACCTCAGTTAAAAGAGTCCAGCAAAGTCATCAGATTATTCTTTTTGAGGCACACGGGGAGAAAAGCATAAAGAAGAAATCAAAGGCTTGTTAAAAGTGGAGTCTCGGGCATTTCTGACCAATAAAATGGCAGTTTGCCATCTAGACTTCTGGATGCCAGTTTTAATTCAGTTATCATGACAATCAGTTGGTATAAAAAGCTTTTACAGATTATAGGCGACATCCCAGTCAAATCTTGTGAGTTCCAGGTGTCTGATTACATATATCCTTACAAAGACATGTTGTAGTTACCGAATACATAGTAAGAGTCCATTCTTTTAAAGTTTCCAGTGATCAGTTTTATCTCTGTTTCCTTCCAAATCACTTTTAAAGTTATAGATGCAAAAGGTTAAAGAAATCTGAAACTTAGAATGAATGTAAGCAGTAGTGAATAAAACTGTGAGGCATATACTATTCTGCTTTTATAGAGCTTATAAACTAGGGAATGAATTCAAGAGCAGAAGTAATTTCCCCGAACATTTCAGAAGCCTCACTAGAAAATCTATCTGGTCATATTTCTGAACTTCTCTTTAAAAATGTTTAGTTTTATTTGTTATTTATTTATTTTTCTTACGTTTTTATCTGTGACTTAAAGATCAGTATTTTTATCTATTGTTATACAGTTACCTTTCTATAGGAAAAAATAGCTCTTTTCTCTCAAGACTCACGCACCACTTTTCTTTTTGATACAGGTAATGTGGAACACTGCTGTCCACTCTGAATTCATGCATGACCACGTTGATTATGGCTTTCAAAGTTGTGAAAGTAAATTCAATTGGCGGTAAGTATAAATGCTGAGACAGTTCTGTTTATAAGTGCAAATGTTTTCTTTCATAATGAAGTGACCC
Source organism: Bubalus kerabau (assembly GCF_029407905.1). Taxonomy (NCBI): domain Eukaryota; kingdom Metazoa; phylum Chordata; class Mammalia; order Artiodactyla; family Bovidae; genus Bubalus; species Bubalus kerabau. Next base: position 18,771,879 of record NC_073625.1, read on the forward strand.
ATAAACTTTTGGGGGCGTATTATTATTATTAATGTAAACAGTATATAACAAACATTTGGAGGTGATGGATGTGTTTATGGCATTGACTGCAGTGATAATTTCATGGGTGTGTACTTGCCTCTAAACTCATCGAGTTGTATACCTTAAATACGTACAGCGTTTTGTATCTCAATCATACCTCAATAGAGTGGTTTTAAAATACACATACAACATACAAGGTCCATGTTAGCTATTGTAAAGTTGTTGATTCAGTGGCATTAGGTTTGTTCATAGTGTTGTGCAGCCATCACCAACATCCGTTTCCAGAACTTTTCCAGCCTCCCAAGCAGAGACAGGGTACCTGTTAAACAGTCTTCCCTCCCACACACAAACCCCTGGTATCTCTACTTTATCTTCTGTCTCTATGGATTTGCCTATTCTAGGTACCTTACACAATATCTGACCTTTTATGCCTGGCTTATTTTACTTAGCCTAACATTTTTAGAGTTCATCCATGCTGTGGCATGTGTCAGAATTTCATTCCTTGTAAGGCTGAGTGATAGTCCCTAATGTTTATATACCGTGTTGTATTTATCCATCCTTCAATGGACTCCTGGGTTTTTTCCATCTTTTGTCTGTTGTGAGTAATGATGTTATGAACATTGGTCTGCAAGTCCTGTTTTCAGTTTTTTTGGGTCTACACCTAGAAGTAAAATTGCCGAGTCTTGTGACAGTTTATATTTTAACTTTTTTGGGAAGCTTTTATACCTTTTATTTATTTTTTATTGAGGTATAGTTGACATACAATATTATATAAGTTTCAGATGTAGATCATAGTGATTCACACCTTTTAAAGGTTATACTACATTTGTAGTTATTATAAATCATTGGCTGTATTCCCTGTGCTGTCCAATATATCTTTGTAGCTTATTTTATACATAATAATTTGAACCTCTTAATCCCCTATGTTTAACTTTTAAAGGAACTGCCATAAACTTTGTTTTGGTCTCCTTTTGGCTGCGTCTTGCAGCATGCAGGATCTTAGTTCTCCAAGGGATTGACGCATGCCCTCTGCGGTGGAAATGGGGAGTCCTAACCTCTGGACTGCCAGGGAATCCCCTCGTATAAATGTCTGTGAAGCCATACATTTAAAAAATTAGCTTATTTATTCATTTATTGAGCAAATAATGAGTGGCCATGACATATAGGCTTTGTGCCAAAGCAGTGCTCCTTGCTTTTTGTGCAGAAAGAAATTTATGAACAGTTTATGTTAACTGAATGTTTTCCCTGGAGTAGATTAAGGTTTCTCTGCATGCATACGGAAAGCAGACAGACACAGGGGAAGGGGCGCCTGCCTTTAGAGACACACACCCCCAGGGCTCTCGTGGACAGTCTGATTCTCTGCTCTGGGGTGTTCATGGTCAGAGGCCCTAGTTACCACTGAGCAAGGAGACTACAGATCCTCAGTACTGACTCCGGTTCATTGCAGGGTTATAAAGGAAAAGCGGGACGCCTATGTGAGCCGCCTGAACACCATCTATCAAAATAATCTAACCAAGGTGAGTGTGTCGGGCTTTGAACTTTGAGAAGGAGCTGTTCTCTGCTGGAGAACTGAATCTGGCCAGGCTGAAACACAGCCTTTACATTTATCTCTTTTCTTTCTTTGTGATTAATGGTTTTGATGTTGATCTGTCAGAGCATAATTTGGACTCGGTAGATCAATCTTGTTTCTGTTTGTGTGGAGAGATGGTGGTATGTGCCAGGTCTCACCGAATACCTGCCTGCACCTGTCTGACCCTCCACTCAGTTCCAGAAACCAAGCACCTAAGAGCCTGATTTATGTAACAGTGTGCCAGTTTGTGGATTAAATTCAGGACCATTATCTGGCTGGAACACTGCCTCCACTCACCTGCTCAGAACACCCTCGTCCTTGGTGGCTGGATCTACTCAGGACATGCTGTGGTTCAGAAGGGCATTTTTGTGAACGTAGTTCAGTCAGCAAAATTAGGCAGACATAAACTGGGCTGTAGATGTGCTCATTGCTACTAGTATTGGTTTTAGGCCCTCTTGGCCAATGAAGAAAGGAAATACATGTGTTTATGCTTATCTATGTATATATTAATAAACGTATCTATGAAGAGTCTAAAAGTGAAAGGAAAAAAGAAAATCAGGCCGCGGTGTGTTTGCTTTCAGCACACTGTGGTGTTCTTTGCTGTCCTGAGGCCTTTCCCGCCTCGTGTTTTACCGTCTGAGCCACCAGGGAAGCCCCTCTGTGCTTCCATGTCACACCTCTTCCACGGCACTGTGGGAGACATCGACGAACTGTGCACCACGAACCGTCCAACTCTCCTTCCTCTTTTTTATTTATTTATTCTAAATTAATTTATTTTGGGCCACACGACCTGCGGGATCCTAGTTCCCCGACCAGGGGTTGAACCCACAGCCTCGGGCAGTGAAAGCTCAGAGTCCTAACCTCTGAACCACCAGGGAATTTCCAACTCTTTTGATGGCATGGCTCTCACCATCCTTCGTTGGTTTTTGTGGTCTCACTCTGCAGCTTCTAAGACTTCAGCATCGCTTAGGTTATGTTAGATCAGTATGCTAATGCTAAGTATACTTGGGTTATATTTGGGCCACTGTAATCTCCTTAGCAGCATGTTTATATTTTTATATTAATTCTTTTCATTAGGTTTCTTTTTGAGAAGGTGATATTTTCTGACCTTAAGCTCAGTTCAAAGGGAACATATTTGGTCTTCAGATCCCTGTGCACTGAGTTCACGGGATTTTAAGGCTGATAGACATGAATGTGAGATGCCATTTGCTATACTAAGACACCCAATTTAAAAAATAATAATTTTTTTTTAATGGAACTTGTTTAAAATACTTTTGCAAAAGAGAATGGAAAGTTACTCAGGAAACAACATTTTTTTAATACTCACAAATCTTGGTGTATAGCAGAATTTCCATGACCTCATATGGGAAAGGAACCATGGGTCATCCAGAAATTCAGAATAGGAAACTTTCTGTTAAATATCCTAGGGAATGAAAATTAAAATTTCATCAGTTTCTTTCCTAAATGATTACCTATATTGCCACTCGACTCACTCCCTTTTTTGTCTAACCCCGCATAGGAAATCATTACCTTATGAAGGAAGGTGTTTTGGGAGGCTTGTGGCTTTTGGCATCAATCTTGTTTCACCTTGATAAAGCAGGGCATCTGCAGAACAGGCCTGGAGGGCTGATTAGAAAGGAGGGAATAGCTCAATTTAGAACCAGGTGTGCTCAAACTTAAACCGTCCTGTTCTGTGATCGTGCTTACAGGATTCCAGTCTCCTTGTGGGTTGCCCACATTTTTTTGCCTGTGCGTGTATCACGGCTGGCAGAAACTTGCTGGCAGTTCAGACTCAGTCCCAGGCATGGAGGCTGCCAGTGAGAGCAAATCAGATCTGAGTTCTCAAACCCTTCTGTGTAAAACTTCACAGTCGTAATTGTGATGTTCTTCCCCTTTTCGTTTGAGAAGAGAGAAGGATGGCGTTTCTCCCTGCTTGGGCCTCAGCTCCCTGCACCTTTATTCTTCTTGTTTTTCTCAGGCTTCTTTCCTCCAGACACATCATTCTTCATTGTGTTTTCATTCCAAGTGAGGAAGGCTTTCTCCTTCACCTTTTGGGAACAAACATGTAATCTTCTTCCTCGTGGGATGACTTGCATATATATATTTTTAGTTTCTGGGTTTTCACCCAAGATTCCATCTTTATTTCTACTTACTGTATACTTCAGCATCAGTGGCAACCCCCAACCTAACTATCAATCAACAGTTAGAAGTTCTGCAGAAACTCGGACATCAGAGAGTTGTCTTGGCATCAGCAAGCCATAAATCAAAATCCTCCATAGAGACTGGAAAAAATAAGTTGCTGCAAGTTTTGTTTTGCTTATTTTTTGGAGGAGGGGGTTCTTTTTTTTTGGCTGTGCCGTGCAGCTTGAGGTCAGTTCCCCAACCAGGGATCAAACCCTGGCTCTGGCTGTGAAAACACTGAGTCCTAACCACTGGATCACTGGGGAATTCCCTTGTTTTATTTTTTTAATCTTTTTATTTAATCTCTCTCTCTTTTTTTTTTTAAATTTAAGTATAGTTGATTTACAGTGTTCTGTTAATTTCTGCTATAATGCAAAGTACCTCAATTATACATATTTTTTTTTTCATATTGTTTCCCATTGCAGTTTATCACAGGATATCTACTATAGCTCCCTGTGCTATACAGTATGACCTTGTTGTTTATCCATCCAAAATATAATCATTTGCATCTGCTAACCCCAAACTCCCAATACTTCCCTCCCCACTCCCTTGTTTTTCAGTCCTACAAACAGGCTAATGTTACCATGCTCTCTTCTCCAGTCCCACATAGACATCATCCATGGCCATGCAGCATTCACATGCGATCCCCAGCCCACAGTGGAGGTCAACGGGAAAAAATACACAGCTCCTCACATCCTGATTGCCACAGGCGGCGTGCCCTCGGTTCCTCAGGAGAGCCAGATCCCCGGTGAGTCTTCCAAAGGCATCTGCTAACAAATAACAGTCAGACAGCCCTTACCGTTGTTTCCCACCATATCCGCCACACCAGGGCATCTGCCCCTTGCCAGTTCTTTGTCTTGGACACCTGAGAGGAGGTCTCTGCAGAACCTGAATGTAACTGGCTTAAGTGGTGCCTAAGTGACAGGGCAGGGCTTCCCTGGTGGCTCAGATGGTAAAGAATCTACCTGCATGAGGAGACGGGTTCGATCCCTGTGTTGGGAAGATCCACTGGAGAAGGGAATGGCTTGCCCACTCGTTTTCTTGTCTGGAGAGTTCCATGGACAGAGGCTCAGTTCTTGGGGTCGCAGAGAGTCGGACACGACTGAGCGACTAACACTTTGACTTTTCAGTGATGGGGCAAAGAAAGATATATTTCATCCAGCTCCAGGCTACAGGTAACACAGGAGGAAAAATCAGCAAGTGCCCCATCCTTCCCCTCTCGGCACAGTGGAGTCTGTTTCCGGCCTCAGTTTGTTGTGAGACATTTACTGTTTTGTTTAAAGGAGAGAAATCTTGTATAGATGTAACTTCATCAGCTAATTAAGCCTTCTTATATGCGTATTTTTCTCTCATGTAAAGAATTAGAAATTAAAGCAGTAATGAATCTCCGACAGTCATCTGCCTTTACTTTGTATATACAGAGAGGAATCATAAGGTACTGCCTTGTTCTGTCATAGGAAACAGTGTCTGTATCTTTTTCCCCAACTAGTTATAAGCCCTTTGTTTTTAATAGATGATGATCGTGGTTTATACAACTTTTATATTCTCCATGGATTGGTGTCTTTTTTTTTTTTTTTTTGGCGATGCCATGTAGCACGTGGGATCTTAGTTCCCTGACTAGGGATTGAACCCAAGTCCCCTGCATTGGGTGCACAGTCTTAACCACTAGACCACTAGGGAAGTCTCTCCATGGATTGGCTTCTGAAGACCCACAACCAACCTGAACTGATATGGAAAATTTTGAGTTTCTATGCATGTAGGTATTTCTTTCTCTCTGGAGAGGGAATCCATAAAATTTCATAAGCTTTTAAAAGGGATATGTGGCTCAAAAGCTAAAGAACAACTAGTGTAAAAAAAAATGTTAAAGATACTGTTGTCAAATAACTTAAAATTTAGTTGGTGAGATGGGATATAAATATCCTGATAGGGAACAGCTTTAAAAATGGATTGTTTAGAGAAAGGAAGCAATGTGCAGAACAATGTGTATCATATGCTGCAATTTGTGTTGTTTTAAAAAGGTGGGGAGACTGTGCAGATGCACTGGGGTCTCTGGAAGGGCACACAAAACCCTGCAGTGCCCACTCCCCTCAGGGGAGGGCCAGAGCCCTGGGTGGGAAAGCGACCTGCTTTTCACACAATGGCCTGTGGTGCTTTTTGAGTTTTTTAAAACATACATTTATTAAAAACATGTAATAAAAATAAATGCAGAGAAATGTAAATATTCCAAGGTGATTGCCAGACAGTGAGCGTTGGGTCGCTGAAAGGGGGGATGGATTACTATGAGCTAGCATAGACCAAAAAGACGTGCCAGGAGAAGGGCTTACAGATTTGAGTATTATGTGCTGAAGAAGAAAAAGGCCAGAAGAACCAGTGGGTGATGAATAGGTCTTTAAGGGACATTCAGTCAATTGAGCCAGTTTTCTAGCAGTGAAATCTGGAAGCAAATACATTGAACTGGGACTTCCCTGGGGATCCAGTGGTCAAGACTCTGCCCTCCCAAGGCAGGGGGCTTGGGTTCGATCCCGATCAGGGAACTCAGATCCCACATGCCACATGGTACAGCAAAAAAAAAAACCCCAAAATACATTGAACTGAAACTGGAAGAAGCATAGGGCCAAATTGTGAAGACTTATAAAGTGAAAATAAGGAGTCTCTCATGGTCATTTATGAAAACCAATTATTAATAGCTTATAAGCCACTCCAGTACTCTTGCCTAGAAAATCGCATGGACAGAGGAGCCTGGTAGGCTGTAGTCCATGGGGTCGCGAAGAATCGGACAGGACTGAGCGACTTCACTTTCACTTTTCACTTTCACACATTGGAGAAGGAAATGGCAACCCACTTCAGTGTTCTTGCCTGGAGAATCCCAGGGACGGGGAAGCCTGGTGGGCTGCCGTCTATGGGGTCGCACAGAGTCGGACACGACTGAGGTGACTTAGCAGTAGCAGCAGAGTAGTGACAAGATCTAAGTGGTAATTTTAAAACCTAATCTGACAGTGACTTACAGAGGAGGAAGGCCAGTTAGAAAGTTGTTCGATTAGAATGTGCAGGAGGTGGTAATAGGTTCTGAACTACAGTGTTAGTGTCTGAAATGTGGTGGAAGAACTCAGTTCGGCTCTGCAGACAGTTGCGGAACCACTGCTGTATGCCAGGCGCTAGGAGAAGAGAGCAGACAGGAAACACGGAAGGAAAAGCCAGCTACTCTATTTCATTGATTCCAAAACACATTTTTAGAAAATGTTCAACACTTCTGAAATCAAGTTGTATCCTTAATCATTGTGCATTAAATTTGGCAAAATGCAGTATTTTTAATAACTCATGAGATGGTTGTTAAGGAATCACAGATTGAGAACTCAAGACTTTGGATTATTTGTTTTCTTAAATAATTACATTTATTTATTTTTGGCTGTGCTGGGTCTTCGTTGCTGTGTGCGCTTTTTTCTAATTGGGGAGACCGGGGGCTACCCTACTTGTGGTACAAGGGCTTCTCAATGCGGTGACTTTTCTTGCTGCAGAGCACAGGCTCCAGGGCACATGGGCTCGGTAGTTTTGGCTCCTGGGCTCTAGAGCACAGGCTCAATCAATAGTTGTGGTGCACGGGCTTAGTTGCTCTGGGGGGTGCGCGAATCTTCCCGAATCAGGGATCGAACCCATTGTCTCCTGCATTGGCAGGCGGATTCTTTACCACTGAGCCACCAGGGAAGCTCAAGACTTTGGATTATTGATGGAGGGTGGTCTTTTTAACTGAAGTGGTAAATGAGAAAGGGATATAGTTTGGGAGATATTATAAAACTAAGGTTCAATTTGGAAAATAGCAAGTTTGAAGCAGAGTAGAATCTTATAGCTGGACAGTTAGAAATACAGAACTGGAGCCTGGGGAGAAGGTCAAAACTGAAACTATGCATTTGGAAGTCTCCCCACAATGAAGGGAGAGTTGGTTAAAACCTTTGAAGGAAAAAAGGCAGAGAGAAGAGAACCAAGATAGTGAGCCATTTGGGGGTGGACCTGAGATCTTAATTTCTCAAAGAAATTTAATAGTTATTTAGTCATCATGGCAGAGGAAATTACAATGTTGACTTTGGGAGGATTTGATTGGCAGCTTCCTGAGTGGAGACTTAACAGAAGTCATCAAAACAGTGATGAGCTGAGGAGGTGTTTGGTTTGTGCATAGAATATGGTTGTTTTACAAGAGAAAGCTCCATTGGTGTGACCTATATTGCCTTTCCCTACATAGGTGCCAGCCTAGGAATAACCAGTGATGGGTTTTTTCAGCTGGAAGAGTTGCCTCGGTAAGCTGCTTTCCTCCCTGACCTCCGTGTTCATTCTTCCTCAGTCTCCTAACATTTCTTCTACTTCCTCTTCCCAGATGTTATGTGTAGGTGTTTCCTGGATTCTCTTCTCCCACCTCTTTTCTTTTTATGACCTTGGGTCTCTCATCCATGAGCACCCCTCAATAAATGACTCAAATCTTTTCATGCTTTTGGTCCAAGGCCATGATAAGATGTTTAGGACCAGACTCAAATGCAGGGGTGGTTTTGAGAATAAGCACTGAAATCCTAAAACTGTCTTCTCTCTTCAGCGTGACAGAGCATCCATTGATGATATGTCTAAAGTGACTCATTCAGGTTTTCAGAGTGGCTAGTGCAGAGGCCTCTGGATAAATGAAGCCTCCGTCAGTCCCACAAAAATAGGTTTCCTGAAAGTGTTATTTATATGTGTTTATCCAAATAACCTTTGTAAACCTCTGCCACTGGTTTAGATACACACAGAGAAAAAAGATAACAAGGAAGATGGTTTCTCTTTTTTTTTTTTTTTGGCTGCACCACGCAGCACATGGGATCGTAGTTCCCCAACCAGGGATCAAACCCACAGCCCCTGCAGTGGAAGCATGGAATTCCAACTACAGGACCACCAGGGAAGTTCCTATTGAAGAAATTCCCAGTTGCAGGCTTCCTAGATGAGAGGGGTGCTCCCCTCACTCATGCTAAGAATTGGGGCACCAGGGAACAGGAGGAGGGGTCCTGTTAGCCCAGAGACTGGCCTTCATCTTCTGTGAGTAGCGCTTACTCACTCCCAGAGTCATTGTTACTGTTGCTCAACTTTGTTGCTCCCTCAGTGGGCGCTGCCAGTCCACTGTGAGGTCTTAATCCCGAGCTTTTACATAAAGACCTTCCTGGTGGGTGACTCATAATCCCTGCTCAGTCCTTTACCTTGATTCACCTGGAGCCGCAGACTGTTCACAAGGGACAAGAGGGGGTCCTGGCATTTTCGTGGCTGCTATGAAAATGTCCCATTACAATATTTAGACCAGGTCATCTTCTGACTTTGAGAAGAGCAAGCAGATTGTTTAGGTTTGCTGGGACATGGCAGCATGTTAAGAGAGCAGCCTTTCTTCATGATCTTTTGAGTTTTAGGGATGACAGACATGAGAAGTGAGAATACATGCAGAAATGTGGTTGTGATTCATCGTGTTTAAATGATATAATTCAGTCTAGACTCAGAGAAGCTTCATTCTAGATATCTGTCCATTACATATTTTTAAACCATTTATGAAACTTGTGTAGGTAGCAATGCAAGTTTCAGAAGTGAATATATGCGTGTTATAAATAAGACTCTGGAAACACAGGAAGATAACAATTGGTATATGATTTTTGTCTTTTTTTAAGACTCCTTTATTATTGTTATGTTGGTAAGTAAGTGAATAATCAAAGAAGGAACAAATTCGGTAGGTGAGGTTAACACGTGCTCTGGGCTGTATGATCCAGCTTTGCCCTCATTGGGCCTATGGCTGAGGGGAGGCTTGAGCACAGATCCCGTGGAATACTGTGGGACAGGGAGTTCTGAGGGCCGTAATGAGGGAAAGGGAAGAGCTCTGGGGATCCAGCAGAATATAAGACTGTTTCCACGTGGTGGAGGCCTCCCATGGGTGACAGCCAAAGTGTCTGTGTCCCCAGGGTGAGCCGTGGCCACCCCACCTCCTCTCCTGGAGACTCTCCAAGACCTGTAGGCATTTAGGGTAAGAAGGAGAATGTGGAGGTTGTTCTTGGTTCACAATTTTTACCTAACTTACTGAGTTTTCATCTACTGAACACTGGTGTTTTAAATCAAGACCCCACAAGCCTAGGTGTCTTCTCCCCAGCCTGAGCTTCAGCTTCTTAAGACCATGCCACTGTGTCTTCATTCCTCTGGCAGTCTTTGTATCACAGCGTGGAGCCTGGGAATGAAGCCAGCCTGAAGTGCACAGCTGAGCGTCTTTAAGGGACCACAGCATCTGAGCACCTAGATGCAGCTATCCCTGACCAGAACTTCTTGGTTACATGAATCAATAAATTCCTTTTTTTGTTCTAAACCAAAGCAAATGAAAAGATTGTTTCCAGTGGTTACTTTAGTGGTAAGAAGTGGACAAGAGGGGCCTGTGGAAGCTGAGAGGGGAACACTGAGCTCCTTGAAGATTTTTAACCTATTCTTGTATATCCTTTCTGCTGAGAATAGGTCTCTGAATCAGAAGTGTTTCCTGTGACCTCTCCCACGCTGGAACTGCATGTCGTTCTCTGTGCTTTAGTGACCCCTGGGCATGTTTCCCGTCAGGAATTCCTCAAGTGCAGGGATTGCTACCCATGGCGTCCAGCGCAACGCTTAACAAAAGTAGGACTTAAATAAGAAATGTTTGGGCAGGAGAGAGAAGATGGAGAGGGAAGAGGAGGGACTCAGAAGCAAAGACACAAAGAAAGGAATGAGTCAATATAGAAAAAGGGACGGTAGAGAGGGAAGAAGAGCTATTTCCTAGTTTCCGAATTAGACATGTCTCTTTTTGTACGCTGGGTTGTATAAGAGAGTTCTTACCTCTGGTCATACCATAGGAAGAACTCCCTGCCCCGAAGTGTTCCACAGGATCCGTGCTCCATCCTCCCCCCAGCCATTCGGGTTCATAACCACATCCTCCATTCACACTGAAGCCCTCTAAAGACAGGGACTCACAGCACGGATACCCTACCTCTGGTGGTGGTGGTTTGGTTGCTAAGTTGTGTCCAACTCTTGTGACCCCATGGACAGAGGAGCCTGGCAGGCTACAGTCCGTGGGATTCTCCAGGCAAGAATACTGCAGTGGGTTGCCATTTCCTTCTCCAGGGCATCTGCCCAACCCAAGAATCAAACCAGGTCTCCTGCATTGTAGGCAGATTCTTTACCAACTGAGCTGCAAAGGAAGCTCACCTTACCTGTAGAAGATACTAAAAAAGGGTTTCCTTTCTTCTCCCCTGACTGCTTGCTTCTTACCCAAGCATTGTGCTAGTAGTACGACCGTGTTCGAAGCTTGAGAGAACACCAATCCCAACAGGGGCCGAGGGGGCACTTTTTCTGTAGGCTGCAGTGGGGAAGTTAGGGACTGGGGTTAGCTTCCCTGTTGTGGACTCAGACCTTCGTCCAAACATTTATCTAGTGTTTAAGTTGCTTTCTTAGACCAGAATTTATTCAGGACATCTAGTTTCATTGCAGCTCTATCCTACAAGTTAAAATGGCTTGCTTAAATTGGCCTTTTATCATCTTGGAGAGACTGATAGGATTTAACAGTAATCAAGGAGAAATACTGAGCTAGAGGGGAATAATAGTGGTTAGAACTATGCCAATTTTAGTTTTAGGTATGAAGATCACTGCATAAGGAATCATCTCTAGCTTCACAGGCTTTTTATTTCCTCTCTGAAGAAACGAAGCTAAGGAATTTTTTAAACACCTAAAAATATATTTCCCTTCTACAGAAGGATATTTTCTGCTTAGGATGACTATGTTATCCTGAACTGGACAGAAAAAGGAAATGAATGAAAAGACAGATGAAATCTGAATAAAGTCTGGAGTTTGGTCCACAGTAATGTACCAGAGTCAGTTTTGACAGTTGTTCCACGGTTTGTTGTTGTTCAGTCACTCAGTTGTGTCCGACTCTTTGCAACTCCATGAACTGCAGCACTCCAGGTTTCCCTGTCCTTCACTATCTCCCTAAGTTTGCTCCAACTCTGTCTGTTGAGTCAGTGATGTCATCCAAACATTCTCATCCTCTATTGCCACCTTCTCCTCTTGCCCTCAGTCTTTGCCATCATCAGGGTCTCTTCCACTGAGTTGGCTCTTAGCATCAGGTGGCCAAAGTACTAGAGCTTCAGCATCAGGGCTTCCAATGAATATTCAGGGTTGATTTCCTTTAAGATTGACTGATTTGATCTCCTTGCAGTCCAAGGTACTCTCAAGAGTCTTCTCCAACGCCACAGTTCAAAAGGATCAGTTCTTATTGGACCAGTCTTTATGGTCCAACTTTCACATCTGTACATGACTACTGGAAAAAAGCATAGGTTTGACTAGATGGACCTTTGTCAGCGAAGCGATGTCTCTACTTCTAATATCCTGTCTAAGTTTCTCATAGTTTTTCTTTCAAGGTGCAAGCGTCTTTTAATTTCATGGCTGCATTCACCATCCGCAGTGATTTTGGAGCCCAAGAAAAGAAAGTCTGTCACTGTTCCCATTGTTTCCCCATCTATTTGCCATGAAGTGATGGGACCAGATGCCATAATCTTCGTTTTTTGAATGTTGAGTTTTAAGCCAGCTTTTTCACTCTCCTCTTTCACCTTCATCAAGAGGCTCTTTAGTTCCTCTTTGCTTTCCACCGTAAGGGTGGTGTCATCTGCATATCTGAGGTTATTGATATTTCCCCCAGCAATCTTGATTCCAGCTTGTGCTTCATCCAGCCTGGCATTTCACATGATGTACTCTGCATATAAGTTAAATAAGCAGGGTGACAATATACGGCCTTGACATACTCCTTTCCTGATTTTGAACCAGTCTGTTGTTCCATGTCCAGTTCTAATTGTTGCTTCTTGACCTGCATACAGGCTTCCCAGGAGGCAGGAAAGGTGGTCTGGTATTCCCATCTCTTTAAGAATTTTCCACAGTTTGTTGTGATTCACACAGTCAAAGGCTTTAGTGTAGTCAATGAAGCAGAAGTAGATGCTTTTCTGGAATTCCCTTGCTTTTTCTGTGATCTAGCATATGTTGGCAATTTCATCTGTGATTCCTCTACCTTTTCTAAATCCAGCTTTTACATTTGGAAATTCTCAGTTCACCTACTGTTGAAGCCTAGCTTGAATGATTTTGAGAATTACCTTGCTAGCATGTGAGATGAGTGCAGTTATGCAGTAGTTAGAACATTCTTTGGCATTGGAATGAAAAGTAACCTTTTCCAGTCCTGTGGAAACCACGGCTTGTAAGATGTTAACTTTATTTTTTTTAATTAAAGTATAGTTGATTTACAATATTGTGTTAATTTCTACAGCAAAGTGACCCGTTAGGCAATTTGTACGTTGTTTTTGGTACTGATTTTCTTCACGACTTACCCGAGGACATTGAATATAGTTCCATGTGCTATACAGAAGGACCATGTCCATCCACTCTACATCTACTAACCCCAACTCCCAGTCCATCCCTTCCTCAACCTCCCCTCCATAGCCACAACTCTGTCCTCTATGAGTCTTTCTGCTTTGTCGATAAGTTTCACTTGTGTCATATCTTAGGTTTCGCATGTAAGTGATGTCATACGGTATTTGTTTTTCTCTTTCTGACTTATTTCACTTAGTATGATAACCTCTAGTTGCATCCGTGCTGCTACAAATGGCATCGTTTCATTCTCTTTATGGCTGAGTAGTATTCGATTGTATACATGCACCACATTTTCTTTATCCATTTGTCTGTCGATGAACGTTCAGGCTGTTTCCATGTATTGCCTATTCTGAGTAGTGCTGCTATGAATATAAGATATTAACGTTGGGAAAACCTGGGCGGGGATATCCTTAGCTTTTCTGTAAATCTACATTTATTCAAAAATGAGCTTATTTCCCGATCTTAACCCTCTGCTCTTGTAGCCGCAGTGTCATTGTTGGTGCTGGTTACATCGCTGTGGAAATAGCTGGCATCCTGTCTGCCCTGGGTTCTAAGACATCAATAATGATACGGCATGATAAGGTAAAATCTGTTCTTGGTGCTAATCTTTTAAAAATTTTACAGGGAGGACTTCCCTGGCAGTTCAGTGGTTAAGAATTCGCCTGCCCATGCAGGGGACTGGGTTTGATCCCTGGTCTGGGAAGAGTCCACAGGCCTTGAGTCAGCGAAGCCTGTGCTTCACAAGTAGGGTAGCCCCCGCTCGCCACAGCTAGAGAAGGCCGTGTGCAGCAGTGAAACCCTGCGCAGCCAAAAAATAAAAATACAGGGAGCATTTCCTGTTTCACTGTCAATAAATACAAGGTGCAGCGTGTATTCTGTTCCCCGTGGAGCTGCACAGAAGGCAGGATTAGGACCAGTGTTCCTCCCAGCCACCAGCGGCTAGTTGAGAACAGTGGGCACCCCGGCTGGTGTTTCTGTCATGAAGTAGTGGGTATACTAATAAGTGCCTAATAAGGCATACAGGCTTAAACATAAATATTAGTTAAATTGAGCAGACTGCCAGGTTAATTTCTTATTCTGAAAATCAATTTCATTTGGCCAGATAGTATTGGAGTATTAACATTCAGTCAAAATTTAGTACGTTCTTTGCATTAAAAGGAAACATCAAAGATACTTGCTTACTATGTTCATTGCAGCATTATTCACGATAGCTAAGAGGTAGAAGCAACCCAAGGGTCTGAGGACACATGAATAGATAAAGATATGGTATATCCACACAAAATGGAATATTATTCAGCTTTTTAAAGGCAGGACATTCTGACACATGCTACAGCATGACGAAGCTTGAGGACATTATGGTAAATGAAATACGCCAATCTCAAAAAAATTAATATTATGATTCCACTTATACGTGGTATCTGGAGTACTTATGCTCAGAGAAACAGAAAATGGAGTGGCATTGCCAGGGACTGGGGGAAAGGAAACGGGGAGTTGTTTAGTGGGTACAGAGTCTCAGTTTTTCTTAATTGAAGTCTAGTTGATTTACAGTATCATGTTAGTTTCAAGTGTTAACCACTGATTCAGTTATACATACATATATATATTCTTCAAATTTTCTTCCCTGATAGGTTATTACACAATACTGTGTGTAGTTCCCTGTGTTATACAGTAGATCTTTGTGGGTTATCTGTTTTGCATAAACTACTGTGCATATGTTAATCCCAGCCTCCTAATTTATCCCTCCCCCACCCCCAGAGTCTCAGTTTTGCAAGGGGGAAGATTCTGGTTGCACAACAATGCGAATATACGTAACACCATCGAACTGTGTCCTTAGAAATGGCTATATGGGTAAATTTAATGTTATGTGTTTTTCACCACGGGGACTTCCCTGGTGGTCCAGTGGCTAAGACTAAGGGCTCCCAGTGTGGGGGGCCCGGGTTCAGTCCGGGGTCAGGGCGCTGGATCCCACACGCTGCAGCTCAGTTCACATGGCACGATGAAAGATGCAGGAGAGCGGAGTAAACATTTAAGAGGAATGTGTGCGTATAACCGACTCACTCTGCTGCACACCTGAAACTTAGTACAACGTTGTAAATTAACTGTGTTACTTTTTTAAAATGGTTAAGAAAACTCACAGTGTGGCCATGAATGAAGAAGAAAGGGGGACTGATACTGAAATTTCCTCCCAGGTTTGTAGCGTATCTTTAATCAGGTTTTATTCTTTCCTGCCACCCATCCCTCGGCTGCCTCTGTATACAGGTGCTTAGAACTTTTGATTCAATAATCAGTTCCAACTGTACCGAAGAGCTGGAGAACGCTGGCATTGAGGTGCTGAAGTACTCCCAGGTACGACCGAGCCCTGGGCGAGCTTACCACCCTTGGTCGTCCATCTGTCCTGCATCCCACTAGTTCTATCAACACAAATTATGTCTACCCCAGTCGGTTATTCCTTTCTAGAATACTTCCAAGTCTTTTCTTTATCCTAAGAAGCTATATTTTACACTGATGTTTTAATGAAGTCTAAGGTATAAAAGATTAGGAATCTGGTAGTTTAATTTAGTTGAGTTGGAACTAAAACTATAATTTTTGTGCTCCAATTCCTCCTCATCAGGGAGTCCTCATCTCCCTGATGGTCCAGTGGCTAAGACTGCACTCCCAGAAGAGAGGGCCTGGGTTTGATCCCTGGTCAGGGAGCTCGGTCCCACATGCCACAATAAAGATCAAAGATCCCGCCTGCCACAAATAAGACCCAGAACAGATAGATAAATATGTGATAGATAAAATAATAAATGTTTTTAAAAAACCACAGTCCTCATTGAACATCCTTATTTTTCAGGTTTATACTTTTTTCAGGAAATATTATTAAGGAATCTCTTTTGAAAGCATATCATTGAGTTTTGTAGATGAAAACAATGACAAAGTGACTATCTATATCTATATCTATATCTATATAGTTTTTTTTATTCTCAGGGAATCACCAACTTGTTGGATTTTTTTCCCTGAGTATGAGCCTTGTAAAAATGATTCCCTCCCCCCCCCAAAAGCTTTGTCCTTTCAGCATAGGCCATATTGTAAGTAAAATAATAAATGTGAAGTTGCTTTGTAAATGCTGAGGTCTAGACTGGTGGTGAAAGTCAACATCAGAATCCCCTTGGGACTCCCACTAAACTTTGTATGTCCTTCACCCTCCTGACCTAATCCTACCCTCCTCCCCGATCCTAAGAGTGTCGTGGGAGAAGCAAGGATTGTGCAGTTTAGAAAATTCTTAATGAAGCTGCTACAGCCCATTTCCTCCCCCAAGTCCAGTTGCAAATCACTGTGCTTAGATTTGTGATTTAAAATTTTATCACAACTTTGAAGTACACTTTAAAATACTTTGTTTTTAAGCTGAAGTGTTAGGGTCTTGGCATGAGTTGACATTTCTGGCCACTGGCTGTCTGATTTGGGGTCACCAAGGATACTGTCTTGGCTCCAGAGAGTTCTAGTGTGGGCGGCCTTTGGGCAGAAGTAAATTTGTCAGCATGTAGGACTCGTATGATTGGAGAAGGAAATGGCAACCCACTCCAGTGTTCTTGCCTGGAGAATCCCAGGGATGGCAGAGCTTGTGGGCTGCCGTCTATGGGGTCGCACAGAGTCGGACACGACTGAAGCGACTTAGCAGCAGCAGCAGGACTCATATGTGTGCTTCCCAAGTGACTCAGTGGTAAAGAGTCTGCCTGCCAAGCAGAAGATGAGGGTTCGATCCCTGGGTCGGGAAGATCCCCTAGAGAAGGAAATGGCAACCCACTCCAGTATTCTTGCCTGGAAAATTCCACAGACAGAGGAGCCTGGCAAGCTACAGTCCATGGGGGTCTCAAAGAGTCGGACATGACTGAGCACACACACTGAATCCTGAATCATTTGCAGGATTCAGTGGAGAGTTTTTAAATGTCAAGAATTCTAGTTTCCTTTTTATTTGCTTTCCTTCCCATTCCCCCCACCCCCAATTAATAACTTGTATTTGCCAATAGGTCAGGGAAGTTAAAAAAACTTCTTCAGGCCTGGAACTCTGCATGGTTACTTCGATTCCTGGTAGGGAACCCACCTTCACCACTATTGCAGATGTTGACTGCCTGCTCTGGGCCATTGGGCGGGACCCAAACTCCTGGGGCCTGAATTTAAACAAACTGGTAAGTTGACCTAGTCTGCCTATGATATTCTTCCCCTCACTCCAACTTTGTTTAAAAATGGTTGATATATATTACTGTGTAAGTTTAGAGAATACAGCATGATGGTTTGATTTATGTATATTGTGAAATGATTACCACAGAAGGGTCAGCTGACATCCATCTTCTCATACAGATATGATACAAAGAAAGTAGGAAAGAAAAAAGGAAAAATTTTTCTCTGTATGTTGAGAACTCGGGATTTACATACACTCTTCACAGCAGTGTTGTCTATAGTCATCTTGTGACTATAGATACTGCATCCCTAATACTTACTTATACTGTAACCAGAAGTTTGTTTTTGACCACCCTCCTTGCCTAAAACATTCTTGAATCAGTTGGTAGTCCTGTGGTTACCCCTGATCCAGTCCCAGACCCCCCAAAACTTGAGTGGGTTCTGTTCGATTCTTTTCATTTGTCTAATTTGTCATCAAATCCCATTGCTTCTGCCTTTGAAAGTTCTTTAAAACTTGTTTGTTTTTTGTTTGTTTTTTTTTCCATTTCTGGTGTCCTCACTCTAGATCAGGTCGTTGTCTTGCTATTTCCTGACTAGCCTCCTCATTACAGATTTCCTTCGTACTCTGATAGCTGTCTCTTTAAAACCCTATAATTATTCCTTACCCTCTGCAGCTCTCATCGTGATGGATGGGTGTGTGTCCGGGACATTGTGGCACTCAGGGATGGGTACGCATGGGATGGGTACTAAAAATTTTAAAGGATAGTCTGGTACAGTAGCCTGGGGTGTGGGTCCCAGTGTTTGACCCCATTTTGAGCCTTATACCAGTTTCATGGCCTTAGGCAAGTCGCTTAGCTACTCTTTAAGTTTCAACTACTTCATGGAAATATGGAAATAAAAATAGTACTTGTCACATTGGGTTAGACAGTAAGTAAGTGAGAAAGTGCATGCAAACTAGCTTGCCTAGATGCTGGCTTATAGTATGAACTCAGCCAATGTTAACCAGCTGCTGCTGATGGTGAGGATAATGATAATTGTTCTGATATGCTGTACTCTTCTAGTAATAATAGAATATTTTATATATTTGGTGGAGGTTTATATAGGGTGGCAAAGAGTCAGACACGACTGAGTGACTTTCACTATGTATTTGATGGAGCCTCTTGAGGAGTGTGTGACTGTTTGGTTTATATTCTAATATTAGTATCTGTTATAAATTCCATCCCTTTTTCATTTCACTAAAAGCCATTTTTCATAATTAAAAAGAATAAAATATCCAGGGACATGTTTTACTTGATTTTAATCTCATTATTCAGTGAAAGTTAGTAAAATCAGTAATCTATTTTTATATTAATGAAGCTATTCACCCAGCTTTTCACCTTTCAAGAGATGTTGTGCCATTACACAGACCTAAGCTTTGCTAGTCCAGTTTTCAACTATATTTGCTGAATTTTTAAAAAATGAGGCAAAAATTTTCCCTCAGTTCAGTGTTGATATATTTTTAGACTGCAAATTGAATGATTACTCTGCTTAAGTCTGGGCAATATGGTACTAGCCTACTTTAATCTTTTAAAAAAAATTTATTGGCATAGAGTGGACTTACAATTTTGTATTAGTTTCTGCTGTACAGCAAAGTGAATCAGTTTTACATATACATATCAGTTCAGTTCAGTCGCTCAGTCGTGTCCAACTCTTTGCGACCCCATGAATTGCAGCACGCCAGGCCTCCCTGTCCATCACCAACTCCCAGAGTTCACTCAAACTCACATCCATCGAGTCAGCGATGCCATCCAGCCATCTCATCCTCTGTCGTCCCCTTCTCCTCCTGCCCCCAATCCCTCCCAGCATCAGGGTCTTTTCCAATGAGTCAACTCTTTGCATGAGGTGGCCAAAGTACTGGAGTTTCAGCTTTAGCATCAGTCCTTCCAATGAACACCCAGGACTGATCTCCTTTAGGATGGACTGGTTGGATCTCCTCGCAGTCCAAGGGACTCTCAAGAGTCTTCTCCAACACCACAGTTCAAAAGCATCAGTTCTTCGGCACTCAGCTTTCTTCACAGTGCAACTCTCACATCCATACATGACCACTGGAAAAACCATAGCCTTGACTAGATGGACCTTTGTTGGCAAAGTAATGTCTCTGCTTTTGAATATGCTATCTAGGTTGGTCATAAGTTTCCTTCCAAGGAGTAAGCGTCTTTTAATTTCATGGCTGCAGTCACCATCTGCAGTGATTTTGGAGCCCCAAAAATTAAAGTCTGACACTGTTTCCACTGTTTCCCCATCTATTTCCCATGAAGTGATGGGACCAGATGCCATGATCTTCGTTTTCTGAATGTTGAGCTTTAAGCCAACTTTTTCACTCTCCTCTTTCACTTTCATCAAGAGGCTTTTTAGTTCCTCTTCACTTTCTGCCATAAGGGTGGTGTCATCTGCATATCTGAGGTTATTAATATTTCTCCCGGCAATCTTGATTCCAGCTTGTGCTTCTTCCAGCCCAGCGTTTCTCATGATGTACTCCGCATAGAAGTTAAATAAGCAGGGTGACGATATACAGCCTTGACATACTCCTTTTCCTATTGGAACCAGTCTGTTGTACCATGTCCAGTTCTAACTGTTGCTTCCTGACCTGCATACAGATTTTTCAAGAGGCAGGTCAGGTGGTCTGGTATTCCCATCTTTTTCAGAATTGTCCACAGTTTATTGTGATCCACACAGTCAAAGGCTTTGGCATAGTCCTTAAAGCAGAAATAGATGTTTTTCTGGAACTTTCTTGCTTTTCCCATGATCCAGCGGATGTTGGCAATTTGATCTCTGGTTCCTCTGCCTTTTCTAAAACCAGCTTGAACATCAGGAAGTTCACGGTTCATGTACTACTGAAGCCTGGCTTGGAGAATTTTGAGCATTACTTTACTAGTGTGTGAGATGAGTGCAATTGTGCGGTAGTTTGAGCATTCTTTGGCATTGCCTTTCTTTGGGATTGGAATGAAAACTGACCTTTTCCAGTCCTGTGGCCACTGCTGAGTTTTCCAAATTTGCTGGCATATTGAGTGCAGCACTTTCACAGCATCATATATCCACTCTTTATTTTAGATTCTTTTCTCATATAGGTCATTACTGTGTATTGAGAAGAGTTCGCTGTGCTATACTAGCCTAATTTATTCTTGCCAACAACTGTTTTAGGGGTAAGAGTGAGGAGCCCAGGGGCACAGAGATAAGAAATTGTCCACCAGGCTTGTAAACCCTGCAGAGAATAGAGATGTCTGTATTATTTACCTCTGTATCCACAGTGACTACATTAATGCCTCATTTTGAGGTGCAAGTATTTGTCGATAAATGGGAGGTCTCATAACTATCAGTAGTAAGTGACAGAGCTGGGACTTGAACCCAGATCTCTGTGCTCCAGAGGCTGTACTTTTCACCACTACACTACCTTCTCCCTATGCCTGCTGCCTCTCTACTTTTCCTTTGGGGATATATACACCTGGGATCTGCAAAACCACAAGATAAGCATCATACATCTTTTTGGAACAAAAATTCAACTCAACGTATAGGCAAAAAAATTTGGTTAAAGGCAACATTGATATATTTTTAGAGTAGAATAGAAATTTTGCTTGGGGTTTTAAAGATAAAACTGTGAACTTCAATGAAATCTGTTTTTGATGACTGCTTCAGGCTATGCCCGTCTGAAGTATGAGTTAGCATGCTTCAGGAGCAGCGCTTCCAAGGGAAAAATGCAAAATCACTGTCTTAGATGGACTCCACAGGGATGCCAGTTTCCATGTATGACAGCTGAGTGATTCCTTCTCAGGCTTCTCTGGCCCACTGAATCGTACAACACAAAGTCAAATCCTGTTAAAACTCCTCAAAATTGCATAAAATATTTGCCTTTTAAGTCCAACAAAAGATACCAAACTTGCCAACTTGCAAGGATGTTTTTCATCCTGTGGTTTCTTAGAGATTCAGGCTGAAGAGGTGCCTGAAGTGAGGCGGATCCAGAGATGTGAGCTGCTGTGTTTTATAGATGGCCAAATACTTACCTGACGTCCCTTTACAATTTTAGGGGATTCAAACTGATGACAAAGGTCACATCATAGTAGACGAATTCCAGAATACTAACGTAAAAGGTGTCTATGCAGTTGGGGATGTGTGTGGAAAAGCTCTTCTTACTCCAGGTAATGTTTCTTCTTTTGGGGGCAGATAAGGGAGGCTCTGTGTGTTATATAAAACTGTTGAGCTTTCTACAGTCAAATCAGCTCAAGCAAAGTTAAAAAGATGAATGTCTTTATGATAAAAATGTTTTGAAATGGATGTTGGTTGGGTACCTGACATTTTCTGAATAATTTCCATTTTTACTTGGAGAATGCTTTTAGTAGTATTGAATTTTCTTTCAAAGATTTTTAAAATGCTTAGTGAAGACTGAAACTTTTGTACAGATAATACAGTCACCCTCTGAACAGTGCTGGAAATTAGAATCCGAGTTGTGTTCATGACTGTGGGAGGAAGTGGCTTTGGGAACTAGTGATTTAGAGTGGCTTTCTTATATTTTTGTAAGAAAATATATATTTTAATCTTATATATTTCTTACATACTATTTAGTCTTTTAAAAAATTTTTATTGGGGTATAATTGATTTACAGTTTTGTGTTAGTTTCAGGTGTACAGCAAAGTGAATCAGTTATACATATATACACTCTTTTTCAGGTTCTTTTTTCATATAGGTCATTACTGAGGACTGAGAACAGTTCCCCGTGCTTTACAGTAGTTCTTATTCAGTTCAGTTCAGTTGCTCAGTCGTGTCCGACTCTGCGACCCCATGAACTGCAGCACGCCAGGCTTCCCTGTCCATCACCAACTCCTGGAGCTTGCTCAAACACATGTTCATCAAGTTGGTGATGCCATCTAACCATCTCATCCTCTGTCGTCCCCTTCTCTGCCTTCTGTTTTGTATATAGTGGCATGTATATATTAATCCCAATCTCCCAATTTCCTACCCTGACTATTTAGTCTTGATACAACTAAGATTGATCGCCATCCCCTGAATCCCATGCCTCAGACTACTGCCTGAGTTAACTGATGTCGTTTCAGGCTCTCTACCTGCTTCTGTTGGCAGCATCCCTCCATCACCTTCATTCTGTCCCCTCTAGGGCCTCACCCGCCTTTCCATAATCACCCAGTTCTTACTCACAATGGAAACTTCCTTGGTCACACACCCCAAGCCCTTCACCTCCTTTAGGAAGCTCTCTCAACAAAAGCAAAACAAGCAAAGTTTCAAAGACTTCATAACATAATTGAACAGCCAAAAGTTTTGTTGAAGTGAAGAAAATTTCTTCGATATCCTACTGATGCCTTACTTTGGAAAAAAACTTTTTGTCAATTTGAAGTCAATAAAACTAAAAACCAGTGCTTATATTGAACTCAGGCATTTGTTCTAAAAGACTGTTAGGAATAAAAACAGGCTAAGGAAGGTAAACTTTTTAAAAAATTAATAAGAAATAAAAATAATTTTTAAAAGAAACTTAAATTATTCCTGTGAAGTAGCTGATTGTAAAGTAGAACTGAAGATGCTTGAAATAGATGCTTGAGATAGTTTGCTCCATAAATATTGTATCAAAAAGCTAATATCCTCATTAAGAGGTAATTGCCACTGGAAGAGAATAGATACATGTATATGTATGGCTCAATCCCTTTGCTGTCCACCTGACACTTATCACAACATTGTTAATCAGCTATTGTGTGTGCTTAGTTGCCCAGTTGTGTCCGACTCTTTGCAACCCCTGCCGGAGTCCTGTCCATGGAATTCTCCAGGCAAGAAGGCATTCCCTTCTCCAGGGGATCTTTCCAACCCAGGGATCGAACTCAGGTCTCCTGCATTGCAGGTGGATTCTTTACCATCTGAGCCACCAGGGAAGCCTTTAAGAAGCTGTATTCCAATATGAAATAAAAAGTTTAATTTAAAAAAATAGGTAACTGCCAAATGTTTGCAAACTTGCAAATGTGTTTCTTGGATGTGGGGGAATCGTAATGGAATGTGTAGAATTCGTATAAGCAAATTGTTTTGGATTGTTAACTAAGGCATTGATAGGTCTTTATTATATTGAAATGGATATTGTAATGAGCATTGATGAAAAACTTAAAACTTGTGTGTTAAGCCAGATGAATAAATGATTAGTAGAACAATTCTGCTATGTTAAAATGAACAATAAGCTTAGACACTGATTTTAAAATATCTTTGTAGTTGCAATTGCTGCTGGTCGAAAACTTGCCCATAGACTTTTTGAGTGCAAAGAAGATTCCAAATTAGACTATGACAACATCCCCACAGTGGTCTTCAGCCACCCCCCTATTGGGACAGTGGGACTCACAGAAGGTAGGTGGTTAAAAACGAAGGTCAATTATGGTTTCTTCCCCTTCTCTGCTAACTTTAGCTAGGTGTCTATCTGCTGACTAAATCTTTCTCAGCCCCCCCCCCAAATTATAATTCTTTTTATTGGGTTGGCTAAAAAATTCATTCGAGGTTTTCCGTAAGATGTTACAGAAACACCTGAATGAACTTTTGGGCCAGCACAGTGGTTAGCTTCTTATCACATCTCCAGTTTCTTCCCCAACTGTTACTACTTTGAAAGTGTAATTCCTTTCCCTACTCCATTTTATCTGTCTGACTTTTTAAAGCTTTTTAGTTTGAACTAATTTCAAATTTAAAGAAGAGTTGCAGAAACACCAGAGGACTCCTGTCTGCCGATCACATTTTTGCTTTATCGTTTTCTCGCTGTTTGCATACACGTACTTCAGTATCTATTTCCTAAGAATAAGGCCATTGCCTTACAGAAGCAGTTGCAAATGGGAATATTTAAATACATGCAATATTATCTAAACTTTAAACCTTATTCGAATTTTGCTAATTACCTCAGATAATTTTATATTTAACATTTCCCCCCAAGTCTTGCATTTATTCTAGGATAATACAATATATTTAGTTTTGATACCTCTTTGGTCTCCTTTAGTCAAGAGACAGAATTCCTTAGCTTGTCTTTTGTCTTTCATGATACTGACGTTTATGTTGTAGAATGTCCTTCCTTGTCGTTTTGAGTAATTTACCTTTATGACTTGATTCAGGTTATGTATTTCTGGCCATCTCTCTGACTGCTCGGTGGAATTGTTTCAGTTTCTGATAGGTGCTTTTTCCCCCCTGCCTTACAGATGAAGCCATTTATAAATATGGAAAAGAAAATGTGAAGATTTATTCTACCACCTTTACCCCAATGTATCATGCAGTTACCAAAAGGAAAACAAAATGTGTGATGAAAATGGTTTGTGCCAACAAAGAGGAAAAGGTATGGGTCAAGTCCAGTAAGCTGAAGAGTGTCTTCAAGATTGGCAGGGGTGGAGGTGTTTTTGTGAGGTGGGAAGGGAAGAGACCTAGTAAAGCTTTTTCTGGTTTAGCCAGCACAGTTGCTCTTTTATCTGTCTCTCTATATTGGAGTTCTTCATAATATTTCACATAGAAAGAAGGTTCCACTGCATTGAAAATGTAAGGTGGAGAGGAATTCCCTAGCAGTCCAATAGTTAGGACTTGGCCCTTTGACTGTTGGAGCCTACAATCAGTCCCCATTTGCAGAACTAAGATCCCACAAGCTACATGGTTTGGCCCCAAAAAAGAAAAACGTGAGGGGAAAAGAATGTCATTGACCAATAGGCCAGAACAGATAGGCAACTCAGAAATATTGGTAAGTGTAAGAATTTAATGTAAGAAGTTTAGAGTTAACATAACCAATCAGTGAGGAAGAAGTTTATTTAGTAAAATGTTCCGAGATAATCAGTTATCTTTTGTGGTTTAACGTTTTGAGGAACTGCCAAACTGTTTTCCAAAGTGACTGCACCATTTTATATTCCCTTTAGCAACATACGAGGGTTTCAGGTCCCCTTCACCTTCGCCAACACTTGTTACTGTGTTTTTTTTAATTGTAGCCATCCTAATGGATGTGAAGTGGTATTTCATTGTGATTTTGGTTTGAAGTTGAACAGTTTCCTTTTTTTTTCTTAATAATTTAAAAAATGGATTTTGTTTTGATATTAGGTCAGCTTATTGGACTTTTCTAGAAATTGAATTAAATACTAAGGTGGAACTTAGCAATATGGGAACATGGCTCTGTGAGAAATGATACCCGAAGATTCAGATGTAGGTTCCAACTTTTCTTATGAAAGAGGACATAGTTTGTATCTGAATCAACTGGGCCCTTACACTAAAAACCATGAGACAGGCGCTGGCTTATGGAAATCAGTGTCACTGAAAGTTAACAGAAGCAGAGAATCAGTATGAAGAGAAGTAAGTAGTTTGGCAGCAAGATAAAAGTTGCCGTTTCTTGCCCTGAATGTTCTCAGTAGCCTGAGATGTCCAGTTATTGAAACAGTGAGTTGTTACTTACCTCTTCATATCCGTTATTTCTTTATACCATTTATCATTCATTCATTTGGTAAACATTACCTGACAGTCAACTAAAGGCTAAGAACTGGGTTATGAACAGAAATAGCATAAGACTCATGCCATCACCAGAAGCTGTTTGTGAACTCAGTTTTAGATCACCGTATCTAAAAATTTAGCCATGTTGAATATATGCAGTGTATGATTTGGGATTTCTTTGTCTTATATTGAGATATACTTTTTTTCAACTGTTAAAAAAATATATATATATATATATAAATAACATAAAATTTTCATCTTAACCATCTTTAAGTGTACTGTTCAGGTATATTAAGAATATTCCTGATTTGTTTTGAAGCACAATATTTTTGTGGTGAAACTTTATATTCTCTAACTTTATCTTTCAGCAGACTACATACCCTAAAAATATTTTCTGGAGATGAACATTAACTAGTTTTTAAATATATTTAGATGAACACTAACTAGTTTTTAAATATATTTAGAAACCTCATTGGAAAGTGTGATTTGAAACAAATGCCTTTTGATGGTCATCTGTGCAGTCAGACAGCCCATGTGGGTTGAGTGCCTCTAAGAGTTATCTCTGTGCTAGGCCAGATGGATAGAGTGGAAAGCAAAAGTGGACAGGGTCCCCTCCATCCACAGATTAATGTCTGCTGGGAAAGACAGACTGTAATTGTCCAGTCCCCAAGTAATACAACTCTGCAGTTGTGATAGAACCATGATGGAGTAATACTGGGACTGAGTGCTCACGTGGATGGTTTAACTTGGTCAGAAAGGCAGGTGTAGCCATCTGAAGAATGAAGGGACTTTAACACTTGAGAGGGGAGGAAAGAGTGTCCAGACAGAGGGAACAGCCTGTGTTCCATCAGGAGAGAGCGTGGTGAATCCTCAGGCTAGGAGGAAAGCTGGTGAGGCTGGAAAGCGGAGAGCCTTTGTGAGAGCTGAGTGAAGTGAGCAGTGGAGGGATATTGGGGCAGAATTATGCAGGGACATGTAGGCTGTTTTATGCTATATCAGGATTGAAGATGTAAGTTTTTTTAGAGGTTTTTAAATACCAGGTATCTCTCATGACTAGGCTTCCCTGGTGGCTCAGAGGGTAAAGCGTCTGCCTGCAATGCGGGAGATGGGGGTTCAATCCCTGGGTCGGGAAGATCCCCTGAAGAAGGAAATGGCACCCCACTCCAGTACTCTTACCTGGAAAATCCCATAGACTGAGAAGCCTGGTAGGCTATAGTCCATGGGGTCGCAAAGAGTTGGACACGACTGAATGACTTCACTTCACTTTACTTCTCATGACTAATACAAAAATCATTAGTGTACAAATGTGTGTGTGCATGTGTGCACACGCCTAGAAGATTTATCACAAGGAATTGGCTCATGCAATTGTGGAGGTAAAAACATTTTTTTCTTTTCTTTTGTAGGTGGTTGGAATTCATATGCAGGGAATTGGATGTGATGAAATGCTGCAGGGCTTTGCAGTTGCAGTGAAAATGGGAGCAACAAAATCTGACTTTGACAACACGGTTGCTATTCATCCTACCTCTTCAGAAGAACTGGTCACACTTCGTTGAGAACCCAGAGACTTGTATGGCTGGCAGCTGGACCAGTAGACCTACAGGAAGGAACCAAATCATCACGTTTACTTACTGTTCCCACTTTCTGTATTTCTTTATCGTCATCAGAATCTTCCAAGTGTGGAAATTTTCAGTCAGCTTATTTCTGTAATTAGAAATTTGTTTTGTTATTCAGGATTGATTTTTCACTTGGTCACATCTCTCAGTAATTACTATTTGTTTTATTAGTAGCTCTGGGCTGGCTGGTTTTTGTGTTTTTGTTTTAGCCTCATCCCAAGTATAAAACTATATGAAGTACAGTTAAACGAATGTTCCTGAATGAATATTGCTTGCTAATTTTTTAGAGGAAGATGACAGCTGCTTTTCACATTTAAAGGATGCAAGTACAGAGTCATTTTGTTTTTATGAAGCCAGTATTGTGCTCTGCATATTGCAAAGCTATTTCAAGGATGTGAGTTTTCTTTAAAAACATATAACTTAAGAGGCATACCTCCTGTATTTTATTCTTTCTTTTGTTCTAAATGATTTAAAATGATTCCTGTTAACTTTTAAGAGATGAAGTTCATCAAATTTGGGAAGGATTTGAGGAGGCTGGTTGCGTGAGGGACATTTGAGAAGTGATCCTGGCTTTCAGAAGGAGAGGGACTCAAATACTTCAAAAGGCCTTTCCTCTGCCAAGAACTCATAGTTCAGTGAATGGTTGCAATTTTTGTATGTGTTCTTGTCATTTTATTTTTTTGAAAACTATTTCCAAAAATCTGAAAATAAAATCACAGTCTTTTCTTCTTATAATATTTGTTATGAGTTAATGGGTGACAGTTCATTTTCTAAGAATATTTCAGATTGAAGGGTCAGATGGCTAAAGTGAGCTACATTAAGTAGGCTTAAGGCCTTATGGGAGAGAAAAGAGATTCTGCTTTTATAAGACCAGAGGCATAATAGAAACATTTAGTGAATATAATGGTTGAGAAATCATAAGTTTTTAGCATTTTATTTCCATTAGCCTTTACCAGCTAGGTTAAGTAAGCTGGTTACATTTTCCCATGGCTTTCAATAGTGACTTAGTGCTAACTGACTTCTGTCATTAAGCTTTTACTGAATGTCCTTCTGGTTAGCCATGGCCAGGTTGCCGCTGCACTGACAGATTAAGTAGGTCCAGTCTCAACAAAAGAAAACTGTCACTAGTAACCAGGTTATATATCTGTCATGTCGAGAAAACGG
Source organism: Bubalus kerabau (assembly GCF_029407905.1). Lineage (NCBI taxonomy): Eukaryota > Metazoa > Chordata > Mammalia > Artiodactyla > Bovidae > Bubalus > Bubalus kerabau. The sequence continues at coordinate 18,800,463 of NC_073625.1, forward strand.
TCTAAAAACCTGGACATGAACTGACATAATCACTGCTGGCCAAAAGGTCGTGGCCTGCAGTCCTGGGCTCTGCTGACCTGGTGGGTTTCCTTTTATCTCAGGAGCCCTCCACACTGCCTTTTTCCTGGTTCCAGAGTACACCAACCTGGAAATAACCTTTTCCAAGTGTTCGTCTTCTTTCTCATTAGTCCTCAGTTCAGTCCAGCCTGCAAGCCGATCACCCAAGTTACTACTGAAGGCTCAGGTACATGAGGCAGCACGGTGTAGGTGCTCAGTAGGAAGGAAAGCTTATAGTACTTGGTTTCTTCAAGTAACCATATAATCTAGCATAAGAGGGAGAATTCTACACAAATAACTGGGATTCAAAGCAGCGTGTTAAGCATAGAGTGACCATATAATTTATTGACTAGAATGGGACACTTTGGGGAGTAGGAGGGGCACTCAATTAATTGGGACAGTAGACACAAATTTGTACTCTTGTGGGAAAAAGGGACAGTGCCATCCTAGTGAGGCTTTGGAGAGGTGGAAGGATACAAGTTCAGAGGAAGCAGAAACTAAGAAAGAGGTATGTAGGATTTGGAATTGGGGATTGTGGAGGAGGTCAGAGGATGTGGGAGGTACAGTGGGGCAGAGATGGCCATGTATACATGGGGAATGATTAAGTTTAACTTGACTGGAGCTGAAGAGCATGTGTTAGCTGAATGTTCTTTCCCACTTGTTAAACCTGATGATCTGGTAATATATTGATACGTAATGAACTGCCTGAAAACGGGCTTAACCTAGCAATCATTTTCTTAAACTTCACAATTTTGCGGGTCAGGAATTGGAGCAGGACTGAGCTTGCAAGGATGAGTCTTCTGTTGATGTTGATAAAAATCAATTGGTGGTGTTCATATGGCAGATGGGCTGGCTTAGTGAGTCTAAAACAATCGTGCGTGTGTCATACACTTGGACAGCGTGACTGACTGAAAGGCTGGGCTCGGCTGGGGCTGTCAACCAAACTGCCCACGTGTGGCCTCTCTAGCATGGCCGTCTCCAGGTTGATAGATGGAAGCTCCGGGCTCCCAGAGATTGTTTCAGGATTCCCAGACAGGCACTGCAAGCCCTATGACCTAACCTTGGAAGTTCTAGAATGTCACTAATACTCTGTGTTATCAGTTAAGCAAGTCACAGAGGATTTAAGAGGGAGTGAATTGGACTTCAGCTGTCATTGGGAAGAGTGGTAAATTTGTGGCCATCTGTAATCACACACACTAATGGCAATCTACTCATTTTACAATGCTTGACTAACGCCACCTTTGTGAAGACTTCTTTCACGGTCTTATGCGTATGTATTCCCATAATTCCTTGTCACATAAGGCGGTCTACACTATGTGCTCACCTCGTATATGTCACTTTCTACTTACTGTCAATCATTTTCTGTATTCTCTATTTCAGTTTTGTAATATTCCTGGTATATTATACAGCAAATTTGGCTGCACGAGGAAGAAGGTATATGATTGTGTGATTTTTGAGACTAAGATCTATATTTTAAAAGAGCCCTGTAACCCTAACCGTAACATTTTAATCCCTAACTTTTGTGTGAAAAATGGGTAGGCAGGATTTTCAGGCCTTCGAACTTTTCATGAATTTTTGTGTGAATCTGACCTCCAGGGAAACAGGTAGATACAGAAAATGATTTCCATTGTGCTCTACTCTGAGAAATACTCTCTTTTTTTGCCATTACCATTGATACAATAATTTAGCATGTTGACTCATCAATAAAGATCAAAGTCAACATTTTAAAGGTAGGAATGATTGTATACAGTCATTTCTAGGTTTTATATAGCGTACTTTAAGTGCTATTTAATGTCTTAGGAGAAGTTTCAAAACATGCTAAATGGTAGGTAGCACTGGCGTTAAATCTAGATTTTACATACAGTGTTTATGCAAACAAGTCCCCTTAAGTTGTGTAAGCAAACATTTGTTCATTTTGCATGTTCAACCTCTAGACTCCATATATTTGAGGAATCCGAACCTTACAAACCTTGGAGGCAAAGCCCAACTCACCACAAAGAACTTAGAAATGCTTCCTAGACTGGTGCAAGGCTTCCCAGTCTCCCTTGCAGCTAAGGAGGAGGCACATGGCAGACTTGGCCAATCAGACGCAGCCATTCCTGACCATTCAAGAAACCTGATGCAAAGGAACAGGGATAGGAGGCTCCATCCTAGTGGCAGGAGATGGCCATCGTGGCAGTAAAATCAAGGGGCAGCCGGCTGCAGCCCTAGTGCCTGTCTTGTAGGTTTCTAGCTGTCGTGATTAGAGCACCATGACCCTGATGCTGACCTCACTGGCCCATTTCAGAGCCGTGGTTTTGGCCACTGTGACTCTGGCTGCCTAACTTCTGAATATGGATCACCAGTCCTCCCAAGATTCTGTGAGCTACCCTACATAGGATACCATTCCTTTTGCTTAAATTAGTCCATGGTTATCTGAAAGTTACACTGACCCTGTCTTATTTTCCTAAAACCATCTTGAATTTCAAGAAAGCTTGTCTCTCTAGGTACACTGGCTGCAGTGCCATTAAATATTTTTCCACGTTCTTTGCTCCTTTCAAAGTCAGGGAGCACACCCTACACGTTTTTGTGCTGTGTGTTCCTCTTCTTCACTGCAGCGTCCAGTACTGTGGAGTGACTGGGAGCAGTCGGAGATGACAGTAGAATATTAGGTTGTGCTGTGTGAAGAGAACCTTGATAAATGGATGAGAAGATGAGCAACAAGGAATCATTGAAGATCGTCAGAGGAGGAAATGTCACCAAAGTGGGGGTTAGAAGATGAAGGTGGAAGTAGCAAAAAAAGTAGAGTGTAGGATGGAGATCAGCAATGGGGCTGATGCTGTCTTTGTGTGAGTCCATAAAGGGCCCAGACTAGGGTGGTGGCAGTGGGAGTGGAAAGGAACACATGCAAGAAAAATTGTATTAAAATGAACCTGCAGAATTTGTGAGCTGATTGAATTTAGGGCTTGAGGGGAAGGGAAAAGTCAAAACTAGGCCTGACATTTCCAGCAGGAGGGACTGGGAGAAAGATGATACCATTCATAGAAAGACCATTAATAAAATACCAAGAACAGGCAGAGGAACTGGTTGACAGGGAGCAGATGCTCCAAGATTTAGGCATGTTGAGCTTGTGGTCCCAGTAGGATCCTGGAGATAAAGAAGCTGGAGTTTGGAAGAAAAGTCAGGACTTGGGAGAGATTTGTGAATTACACACCTGAAGATCATAGTTAAAGCCATATGACCCTTAGGGAGTGTGATGAGAGACAAGGCCAGAGCATCAATAATGCCCACATTTAAAGGATGGATAAAGGGCTAAAATCTTGGAGGAAAAAGGCAGAATAGGAATAAAGTCATGGGGAAGGTGCTCAAGGAAAAGGGGAAGAGTCTTAGGCCACTGAACCTGAAGGCAGAGGAACGTTCACAGGAGTGTCAGTGTTCTTCAGCCAAGGAGCATCCCATCTTTGAACAAGTTTTGCATGCGTGCTAAGTTGCTTCAGTTGTGTTCTTTGTGACACGATGGACTGTAGCCTGCCAGGCTCCTCTGTCCATGGGATTTTCCAGGCAAGAATACTGGAGTGGGGTGCCATTCCTCCTTCAAGGGATCCTCCTGAACCAGGGATTGAACCCAGGTCTCCCACATGGCAGGTAGATTCTTTACTGTCTGACCTACCAGGAAAACCCCATGCTTGAGTGTGGGGAGAAATAAATACTAGAGTGTATAAGACATGCTTTCATCATTTAGTTCAGTTCAGTCACTCAGTCATGTCCGACTCTGCGACCCCATGAATTGCAGACGCCAGGTCTCCCTGTCCATCACCAACTCCCGGAGTTCACTCAAACTCACATCCATCGAGTCGGTGATTCCACCCAGCCATCTCATCCTCTGTCCCCTTTTCCTTCTGCCCCCAATCCCTCCCAGCATCAGAGTCTTTTCCAATGAGTCAACTCTTCGCATGAGGTGGCCAAAGTACTGGAGTTTCAGCGTTAGCATCATTCCTTCCAAAGAACACCCAGGACTGGTCTCCCTTAGAATAGACTGGTTGGATCTCCTTGCAGTCCAAGGGACTCTCAAGAGTCTTCTCCAACACCACAGTTCAAAAGCATCAATTCTTTGGCACTCAGCTTTCTTCACAGTCCAACTCTCACATCCATACATGACTACTGGAAAAACCATAGCCTTGACTAGACGGACCTTTGTTGGCAAAGTAATGTCTCTGCTTTTGAATATGCTGTCTAGGTTGGTCATAACTTTCCTTCCAAGGAATAAGCGTCTTTTAATTTCATGGCTGCAATCACCATCTGCAGTGATTTTGGAGCCCAAAAAATAAAGACTGACACTGTTTCCACTGTTTCCCCATCTATTTCCCATGAAGTGATGGGACCAGATGCCATGATCTTAGTTTTCTAAATGTTGAGCTTTAAGCCAACTTTTTCACTCCTCTTTCACTTTCATCAAGAGGCTTTTTGTTCCTCTTTACTTTCTGCCATAAGGGTGGTGTCATCTGCATATCTGAGCTTATTGATATTTCTCTCGGCAATCTTGATTCCAGCTTGTGCTTCTTCCAGCCCAGCGTTTCTCATGATGTATTCTGCATAGAAGTTAATTAAGCAAGGTGACAATATATAGCCTTGACGTACTCCTTTTCCTGTTTAGAACCAGTCTGTTGCTCCATGTCCAGTTCTAACTGTTGCTTCCTGACCTGCATATAGGTTTCTCAAGAGGCAGGTCAGGTGATCTGGTATTCCCGTCTCTTTCAGAATTTTCCACAGTTTATTGTGATCCACACAGTCAAAGGCTTTGGCATAGTCAATAAAGCAGAAACAGATGTGTTTCTGGAACTCTCTTGCTTTTTCGATGATCCAGCGGATATTAGCAAGTTGATCTCCGGTTCCTCTGCCTTTTCTAAAATCAGCTTGAACATCTGTAAGTTCATGGTTCACATATTGCTGAAGCCTGGCTTGGAGAATTTTGAGCATTACTTTACTAGCATGTGAGATGAGTGCAATTGTGCGGTAGTTTGAGCATTCTTTGGCATTGCCTTTCTTTGGGATTGGAATGAAAACTGACCTTTTCCAGTCCTGTGGCCACTGCTGAGTTTTCCAAATTTGCTGGCATATTGAGTGCAGCACTTTCACAGCATCATCTTTCAGGATTTGAAATAGCTCCACTGGAATTCCATCACCTCCACTAGCTTTGTTTGTAGTGATGCTTTCTAAGGCCCACTTGACTTCACATTCCAGGATGTCTGGCTCTAGGTAAGTGATCACACCATCATGATTATCTGGGTTGTGAAGATCTTTTTTGTACAGTTCTGTGTATTCTTGCCACCTCTTCTTAATATCTTCTGCTTCTGTTAGGTCCATACCATTTCTGTCCTTTATCGAGCCCATCTTTGCATGAAATGTTCCCTTGGTATCTGATTTTCTTGAAGAGATCTCTAGTCTTTCCCATTCTGTTGTTTTCCTCATTTCTTTGCATTGATCGCTGAAGAAGGCTTTCTTATCTCTTCTTGCTATTCTTTGGAACTCTGCATTCAGATGCTTATATCTTTGCTTTTCTCCTTTGCTTTTTGCTTCTCTTCTTTTCACAGCTATTTGTAAGGCCTCCCCAGACAGCCATTTTGCTTTTTTGAATTTCTTTTCCATGGGGATGGTCTTGATCCGTCTCCTGTACAATGTCACGAACCTCTGTCTATAGTTCATCAGGCACTCTATCTATCAGATCTAGTCCCTTAAATCTATTTCTCACTTCCCCTGTATAATCATAAGGGATTTGATTTAGGTCATACCTGAATGGTCTAGTGGTTTTTCCTACTTTCTTCAATTTAAGTCTGAATTTGGCAATAAGGAGTTCATGATCTGAGCCACAGTCAGCTCCTGGTCTTGTTTTTGCAGACTGTATAGAGCTTCTCCATCTTTGGCTACAAACAATATAATCAATCTTTCATCACTGGGGACATGCAAATCAAAAACCACAGTGAGATATCACCTCACACCTGTCAGAATAGGTGTCAAAAAGAACACAAATAACAAACTGATGAAGATGTGCAGAAAAGGGAATCCTATTATACTCTTGACGGGAATGTAAACTGGTACAGCTAATGTGAAAAAAAAAATATGGAGGCTTCTATAAAAACTGAAAATAGAACTACCATATGATCTAGCAAGCAAGTGTCCATCAAGGGATGAACAAAGAAGATTTTGTATATATGTGTGTATAGATACATGTGCTGTGCTGTGCTTAGTTGCTCTGTTGTGTTTGACTCTTTGTAACCCCGTGGACTGTAGCCCACCAGGCTCCTCTGTCCATGGGATTCTCCAGGCAAGAATACTGAAGTGGGTTGCCATGCCCTCCTGTTTTACATACATACATACATACAATGGAATACTACCCATCCGTAAAGAAGAATGAAATAGCAACAACATGGATGAACTTGGAGGTTATTATGCTAAGTGAAATAATTCGGAGAAAGAGAAATACTGTATGATATCATTTGTATGTGGAATACAAATTTGTATGTGTATAAAAAATATAACAAAGTAGTGAATATAACAAAAAAGAAACAGACTCAGATATAGAGAACAAACTAGCAGTTACAAATAAGAGGAAAGGGGAAGGGGCAATACAGGAGTAGGGAATCAAGATATACAAGCAGTTATGTGGAAAATAAGCTATGATGATATACTGTACAACCCAGGGAATATACCAGCATTTCAGAATAAGTATAAATGGAGTATAGCCTTTAGAATTGTGTATCACTATACTGTACACCTCTGCTGCTGCTGCTAAGTCGCTTCAGTCGTGTCCGACTCTCTGCGACCCCATAGACGGCAGCCCACCAGGCTCCCCCGTCCCTGGGATTCTCCAGGCAAGAACACTGGAGTGGGTTGCCATTTCCTTCTCCAAAGCATGAAAGTGAAAGTGAAGTCGCTCAGTCGTGTCCGACTCTTAGCGACCCCATGGACAGCAGCCTACCAGGCTCCTCTGTCCATGGGATTTTCCAGGCAAGAGTACTGGAGTGGGGTGCCATTGCCTTCTCCAACTGTACACCTCTAACTTATGTAATTTTGTACATCAACTATCCTTGAATTATAAAAACAAGAATGAAGTTCTGACGCGCTCTGTGATGTAGATGAGCCTTTAACACGTTATTCCGAGTGAAATAAGCTAGACAAAGAAGGGCAGATATTGTATGTGTCTACTTATACAAGGTGCCCAGAATAGACAAATTAATAGAGACAGAAAGTAGAATAGAAATTGCCAGACTGGGGGGAGGAAGGTGTGGGGAGTTAACATTTAACGGGTGCTGCTTGGGATGATGAAAAAAAGTTCTGAAAATGGGGAGTGGTGATGGTTTCATAACATAGTGAATGTACTTAATCCCACTGAATTATGGACCTAAAATGGGTTAAAATGGTAGATTTACTTTATATTTTACCTCATTAAATTTTTTTTAAAATAATGCAGGGAAGAAAATAATATCTGGAACTGCTGCAGCCATGTTGCGGCCAGGAGGACGAAATTTTGCCACAGTCAGAGGATGTGAAGATGGTTCATAATGACACTGTGGTGGTGTCGAATTAATGAGACCCCAAAATATCTCTCTGCATTTGTTATGTGAGATTAGAAACTACATATTATTTCAGCTATATTTGGATAGATCTTTTGTTACTTGCAGTCAAAATATTCTAAACCATAGAATACATTTCCATAGTTCTGAGTTTGCTTATAAGCAAAAAATGAACTTTTTCTTGTAAAAATTTAATTTATAAAACTCTGCATTTACAAAATTGTAGGAAATACCTTTTACATTAAAAAAACTAAAGAGCAGGATTGTTTTCTAGAGCAAGTTTCATATGTGATAGCATATGCAAAGTATTAGCAGTTATCAGACATTTAGGTAATACTCAAAAGTTAGTTCCTTTTTCCTTAGTGTTTTAAAAATATTTAAGTCTCAAAATTCTACTCAAAACCTCTGGAGTATAAACTCATCAGCATAGATGTTGTTGGCTTTTGTTTCCAATTTGACTAACAAAAACGACATCCCATTGTGGTTATGCTTTGCATTATTACTAGGACTCTTTATGAGAGTGGATCTATTTTCATGTCTTTGCTATGATGGGTTCCTGGTCTTCAGATGTCAAACAGGATCAGAATGGAAAGTAAGAATGAGGTGAATATAGAAACAAGAAATTTGCTAGGCCAATACTACACTAGACAAGGGAATTTTCAAGAAATTATACTTAGCATGGAGATGGAAGGTAGACCGACTTCTCCAAGTCAAACACTTGCAGTAAAATAAAGCCACAAAGCCTGATGAGCAGAATGGAATCTGACTGACTAGAGCAACTTTGTGGCATATGCTGGAGGCTTAACTACTGACTGGGGAAAGGGGAGAAGACTGAGGTTGGTCCCCCATGAGGTGGTATTGTAGGTGGTTTATAGGGTCTGGAGCCAGGGTGCCTGGCTCTGAGCCTGTGTAATACTGTTTATTTGCTGGGTAACCTTGGACAAGTTACTTAATCTCTTGCTGCCTTCCTTTTTTCATATGCAAAATAGAGATAAAGTATTTACTTCACTGGGTTCTTGTGAGGATTAAATGACTTAATGCAGGTAGAGAAGTTAGCATAATAACTAGTGCATAATAAACTCGGTTGCCCATGGCTATTCTTTGTCAGGCCAGTGAGCCTGATTTCAACATGTGTTCAAAGAGTGAGTGGGGTTATAAAAGGGGAAGTCTGAGTTAAGGCAATAATAGATCAGGTTCATTGTTTTAAAACATTTGCTGGGTTTCTTCTCTGTGCAGGGCACTGTGTCAAGTCCCAGAGAAGATAGATGCTTCTGGTTAGGAAAGAAGAGGAGACTTTGCAATCAAACCAAAAGTTGAAGGGTGGGAGGAGACACAAAAGAGCTTTGAAGCCAGCAGTTTCTGTGCCCCTTGGCCTTTGGTCTCTGGCTCTCTTAGGCCACTTGCTGCCAAGGATGCCAACAGAGGTGGGGCTGAAGCCATACTGTAATAGGAAAAGGGAAGAGGACAAGCTTAAATTATCCTTCTGCAGGGGATCTTCCCAAAATAGGGGTTGAACCCTGGTCTTCCGCAACGCAGGCAGATTCTTTACCAGATGAACCACCAGAGAAGCCGTAAATTATTGCCATCAGTCCCTAAGTTGTATTTGAGTCTTTGCGACCCCATGGGCTGTAGCCCACCAGGTTCCTTTGTCCATGGGATTTCCCAGGCAAGAATACCTGGGCAGGCTGCCATTTCCTTCTGGGGGTGGGGGCACTTAAGTTATACCCAATCTTTAAAGTGTTGTTGATTTGTTTTTAAATTTAATTAATTTATTTCCCCATGGGCTGTACGTCAAGGCTGTATATTGTCACCCTGCTTATTTAACTTATATGCAAAGTACATCATGAGAAACGCTGGGCTGGAAGAAGCACAAGCTGGAATCAAGATTGCTGGGAGAAATATCAAAAACCTCAGATATGCAGATGACACCACCCTTATGGCAGAAAGTGAGGAGGAACTAAAAAGCCTCTTGATGAAAGTGAAAGAGGAGAGTGGAAAAGTTGGCTTAAATCTCAACATTCAGAAAACGAAGATCATGGCATGCCACTTCATGGCAAATAGATGGGGAAACAGTGGAAACAGTGTCAGACTTTATTTTTGGGGGCTCCAAAATCACTGCAGATGGTGACTGCAGCCATGAAATTAAAAGACACTTACTCCTCGGAAGGAAAGTTATGACCAACCTAGATAGCATGTCAAAAGCAGAGACATTACTTTGCCAACAAGGGTCCGTCTAGTCAAGGTAATGGTTTTTCCAGTAGTCATGTATGGATGTGAGAGTTGGACTGTGAAGAAAGCTGAGCACTGAAGAATTGATGCTTTTTAACTGTAGTGTTGGAGAAGACTCTTGAGAGTCCCTTGGACTGCAAGGAGACCCAACCAGTCCATTCTAAAGGAGATCAGTCCTGGGTGTTCTTTGGAAGGACTGATGCTAAAGCTGAAACTCCAGTACTTTGGCCACCTCATGCAAAGAGTTGACTCATTGGAAAAGACTCTGATGCTGGGAGGGATTGGGGGCAGGAGGAAAAGGGGACGACAGAGGATGAGATGGCTGGATGGCATCACTGACTCGATGGACATGAGTTTGAGTGAACTCCAGGGGTTGGTGATGGACAGGGAGGCCTGGCGTGCTGCAGTTCATGGGGTCACAAAGAGTCGGACACAACTGAGCGACTGAACTGAACTGAATTTATTTCCCCATGGGCTGTAGCCCGCCAGGCTCCTTTGTCCATGGGATTTCCCAGTAAGACTGCTGGAGCGGGTTGCCATTTCCTTCTCCGGGGGGACACTTAAGTTATACCCAATCTTTAAAGTGTTGTTGTTGTTTTGTTTTTCAATTTAATTTATTTGACCGTGCCGCACGTCTTGCTAGATCTTAGTTCCCTGATCCGGGATTGAACCTGCACCCTCATCAGCGAAAGCAGAGTCGTAAGTGCTGGACCACCAGGAAATTCCCTAAAGGGTTGTTCTTAACATGTTCGTCCTCTTTGTTGTCCTCTGACAAACCTGGGTTTTTTCTCCTAGGAGTAGCTTTATCCATTCCCCAGATTGTTAGCTATCAGGAGGGAAAGCTGACGAGTGCACAAGCTGTGATAGGAAATCTCCAGGAGCTGTGGAGCAAACCAAGGACAGGCACGACCCGGCGCCGGGGTCAGAGGAGGCGTCCGGATAGAGATATTTGAGGACTTTGCTCCCTTCTCTCTCTGCATCATGAATTTCTCTTTCCTCATTGGGTGAGAACCATCAACATACAGTTCTATAATCAGCTCCCATTGATTCCAAATCCTTCCTTAATCTTATATCCCTCTCTCGCTGCTGCTTCATCACTTTGAATCTATTTCTAGCAAAACCCTTAAAAGAGTTGTCTGGATGTTGTGTCAATACTCAGGCATTCATCCTCACCACACAATGATAACTGCCCTTGTGAAGGTCACTGATGACTACATGGTCAACCTTTTCTTCTTGAAACATTTCTTCACTTAGCTTCTGGGAAACCCACTCTTCCTTGGTTCTATTTCTCCTTCCTTAGTCCCTTCTCAGCATCCTTTCTGATCTTTCTTTGAGGGATTTTGAACTCATTTCTTGTCTTTCTTTTCTATTTTCATTTACTCCCCAGATGAACTGAGCCAGTTTCATGGCTTTAAATCTTTTTTTGGCCATGCCACATGATTTGCCAGATCGTAATTCCCTGCCATGGATTGAACCCATGGCCCATGCCCCTTGCAATGGAAATGCAGGGTCCTAACCACTGAGCCGCCAGGGAAGTCCTCAGTTCTGTGGCCTTGAATGCCATCTCTAAGCTGACTCCTGGGGCCAACTGCCTACCCAGCAGCTCCACCTAGGTATCTAATAGGACTGTCAGCTTCATGCGGTCAAACGAACTCATTTCCTCCTCCAGAATCGCTCCTTTCCCATCTCAGTACATGGATCACCACTCACTCAGTTATACAAAATAAAGATTTGTAGTCATCCTTGACTTCACTCTTTGAGTGAAAGGTTTTTTGCTTTTTTTGTTTTATCCATTTTTTGGATGTACCATGTGGGATCTTAGTTCCCAAACAGGGATCCATCCTGTATCCCCTTCATTGGAAGGGTGGAGTCTTAACCATTGGCCTGCCAGGGAAGTCTCAAGTGAAAGTTTTTTTGATGACTTACAATGAAGTTGTTGCCAGGCAAAGGGTTATTGGGACAGCTGACTTTCATATATGGACCCTAGTTGAGAAAAGGATGGTGTTCAAAGTAGTGAAAGTTAGTCACTCAGTCATATGTGTCTGAGTCTTTGTGAGCCCATGGACTGTAGCCCACCAGGCTCCTCTGTCCATGGAGTTGTCCAGGCAAGAATACTAGAGTGGGTTGCCATTTCCTTCTCCAGGGGATTGTCCAAACCCAGGGATCAAACCCAGGTCTCCTGCATTGCAGGCAGACACTTTACCAACTGAGCCAGCAGGGAAGCCACTGTTGAAAGTATAGAGACTAATTACAGCTGTTGTATGGGGAGACCAGTTGGCCCCTCAGGAAGCGTCTCTGAGGATGTCAGTAGGACATAGGTTGGTGCTTAGCTCTATGGGTGCAAGAGCTAAGGTTTCAGTGCACTCCTCTAGCAGGCTAGGGATGAACCCAGAGGCTTTCAACCATAAAGTTTATTTCTCACTTATGCTCCGTGTCTATTGTTGATGGGTTATAGCTCTACTCCATGTCATCCTCACTCCAGGATCAGTAGACACAGTGCCCCAACCTGGAATATGGCAGGTGAAAAAAACAAGACAGTGAATCACAAGCTAGCTCTTAAGGCTTCACTTAGTTATTACATGTGTCACATTCCATTAGCCTAAGCAAGTCACATGCCACTCCTATGTTTAACAGGGCAGTATAATCTTCCTTCAAGAAGAGGTAATTATGAACAATTACACAACCTACCATAGAAGCCTTTGGATTTGGCAATTGGGAAATCATTGGTGACCTTTGAATAGACCTTAACTGAAGACTTGGATACTAATAATAATAGCTATAATTTGCTGATTGCTTGCTGTAATCCACATACTCTGGTGAATGGCTTACCTTTATGGTCTCATTTAATCCTTGTTTGATAGCCATGATGTTTGATGATCCTGGAATGAGGATGACATGGAGTAGAGCTATGACCCATCCACAATAGACACGGAGCATGAGTGAGAAATAAGTGATGAAGTGATCACTCACCTGGAGCCAGACATCCTGGAATGTGAAGTCAAGTGGGCCTTAGGAAGCATCACTACGAACAAAGCTAGTGGAGGTGATGGAATTCCAGTTGAACTATTCCAAACCCTGAAAGATGCTGCTGTGAAAGTGCTGCACTGGGTATGCCAGCAAATTTGGAAAACTCAGCAGCGGCCACAGGACTGGAAAAGGTCAGTTTTCATTCCAATCCCAAAGAAAGGAAATGCCAAAGAATGCTCAAACTACCGCACAATTGCACTCATCTCACACGCTAGTAAAGTAATGGTAAAAATTCTCCAAGCCAGGCTTCAACAGTACATGAACCGTGAGCTTCCAGATGTTCAAGCTGGATTAAGAAAAGGCAGAGGAACCAGAGATTAAATTGCCAACATCTGTTGGATCACCGAAAAAGCAAGAGAGTTCCTGAAAAACATCTACTTCTGCTTTATTGACTACTCCAAAGACTTTGACTGTGTGGATCACAACAAACTCTGGAAATTCTGAAAGAGATGGGAATACCAGACTACTTTACCTGCCTCCTGAGAAATCTGAATGCAGGTCAAGAAGCAACAATTAGAACTGGACATGGAACAACAGATTGGTTCAAAATTAGTAAAGGAGTATGTCAAGGCTGTATATTGTCACCCTGTTTATTTGACTTGTATGCAGAGTACATCCTGCAAAATGCCAGGCTGGATGAAGCACAAGCTGGAATCAAGATTGCTGGGAGGAATATCAATAACCTCAGATATGCAGATGATACCATTCTTGTGGCAGAAAGTGAAGAACTAAAGAGCCTCCTGATAAAAGTGAAAGAGGAGAGTGAAAAGTTGGCTTAAAACTCAATATTCAGAAAACTAAGATCATGGCATCCGGTCCCATTATTTCATGGCAAATAGATGGGGAAACAATGGAAACAATGACAAACTTTATTTTGGGGGGCTCCAAAAGCACTGAAGATGGTGACTGCAGCCAAGAAAACATGCTTCCTCCTTGGAAGGAAAGCTATGACTAACCTAGACAGCATATTAAAAAGCAGAGACATTACTTTGCCAACAAAGGTCCATCTAGTCAAAAGCTGCAGTTTTTCCAGTAATCATGATTGGATGTGAGAGTTGGACTATAAAGAAAGCTAAATGCCAAAGAATGGATGCTTTTGAACTGTGGTGTTGGAGAAGACTCTTCAGAGTACCTTGGATTGCAAGGAGATACAATCAGTCAATCCTAAAGGAAATCAGTCCTGAATATTCATTGGAAGGACTGATGCTGAATCTGAAACGCCAATACTTTGGCCACCTGATACAAAAAACTGACTCATTGGAAAAGACCCTGATGCTGGGAAAGATTGAAGGCAGGAGGAGAAAGGGACGACAGAGGATGAGATGGCTGGATGGCATCACCGACTCAATGGACATGAGTTTGATCAAGCTCCAGGAATTGGTGATGGACAGGAAAGCCTGGCATGTTGCAGTCCATGGGGTCGCAAAGAGTTGGACATGACTGAGCCACTGAACTGACTGAACTAAATTCTTATGGGCTGTGTGTTTGTGACCCCCTCAATTCATACATTGAAACCCCCAGTGTGATGGTATTAGGTGATAGTGTCTTTGGGAGGTAATTAGATGGGTGGAGCCTTCATGGCATGATTGGTTCTTATAAGAAGAGAGGGGAGAGAGCTTGATTCCTTTCTTTCAGTCACTTTGTTCTCTGCCACGTGAGGACACAGCAAGAAGGCAGCCGTCTGCAATCCAGGAAGCAGGCTGTCACAAAACACTGGTTCTGTTGACTCCTTCATCTTGGGTTTTCTGGCTTCCAGAAGTGTGAGATATAAATGTTTGTTGTTGAAGCCACCCAGTCTGTGGTAATTTGTTATAGCAGCCCAAGCTGCCTGAGAAAATCCTTTTCATCACAGGTGAGGAAGCACAGGTTTACAAAGATTAAATATTGCCTCAAGGCCATATGACTACTAGTAAGTGGTGGATCGTGCTTCCTAGGTGGAGCTAGTGGTAAAGAATCCGCCCGCAGTGCAGAAGACCGGGTTTGATCCCTGGGCTGGGAAGATCCCCTGGAGGAGAAAATGGCAACCCACTCCAGTATTCTTGCCTGGAGAATCCCCATGGACAGAGGAGCCTGGCGGGCAACAGTCCGTGGGGTCACATAGTCAGACACGACTGAGCGCACACAGCAGCAGTGGCAACAGATAAAGAAAAGCTCTCTGGGGACTTCCCTGGTGGCCCAGTTTAAGACTCCACACTCCCAATGCAAAAGGTACAGGTTTGACCCCTGGCCAGGAAACTATTATCCCACATGCCACACGGCATGGCCAAAAGCAAACAAAAAAAAAAAAAAGGAAAAGAGAGGAAAAACTATCTGCCCTCCCCCTATTTGCCTAGAAGCGGGATATAAATTTGTGAAGGTTGCCCCTTCCTCTGTCTGTCAGGAAGGTTGAAAGTTAATCATTGGAGACAACTTTGGATCCTTGTCATCACAGAGATGGCAGCAGAGGAAGGCAGGAGACAGACTTTACTAACGAGCCCTCCTTTTGCATTAGTTTCTCCAGATGTCTGCCTTTACACAGTCTACCATCCTAGAAGTTCAACGTCCTTTTTGCTCAAAACTCTCATCAGTTCTCTAAAATTGTATTGTTCTTTTGTTAAGATGCTGAGGGACTTCCCTGGTTGTCCAGTGGTTAGGACTCTGCACTTTCACTGCAGAGGGTGAGGGTTCAATTCCTGCTGGGGAAACTAGGGTCCCGAAAGCAGAACAGTGCGGCCAAAAACAAAAGGTGCTAAGTAAGTTCCACTTGTAACCACCTCTTTGGGTTACTCATCTCTTGGTACTACCGTGTGTGTGTGTGATGCACATGCTAATAAACTAAACTTCTGCTTTTTCTCTGGTTAGTCTGCCTTTTGTTAGTCTAATAACAGGACACCCCAGTCTGAGAACCTACGATGGGGGTAAAAAGACTTTTTCCCTCCCTTACTGGGTAAATGATTGAGACAGAAGCAGGGTCCTAGAAAGATATTTTCAGGAATGGGCAGCCTGCATCAGAAGGCAGGGTAAATTCTCCAAGTGAGCAGAGACTGTCAATGCTAGAGAAACCTACTTACTTTAGCTCATGATCTGTGTGGATGTGGGCTAATTTTGTTCTGTTGGCTAATTTGTTCTGTCAGCTATTTTGAGAAGGTAGTTATCTAATTAGTTGAGATGGATCAACTGGTGAGGAGAGTTGAAAGGCAGTAATTATTTGATAGAATGAAGTAAATTTTGTTTTTTGCTTTACCCAGTTTTCCTCTACCAAGCAATTATTTAGTGTGAAAAATCAAAATGTAAAATTAAGCCACTACATAAAAAAAAAAAATGAAGTTCTGATACAGGCTATGATATAGGGGAAACTTGAAAACATTATATCAAGTGGAAAAGCCAGACACAAAAAGACAAACACTCTGTTGTTCCACGTATATAAAGTGTCTAGAATTAGGGTAAATTCATAGAGATAGAGAGCAGTTTAAGGGGACTTCCCTGGTGGTCCAGGGGCTGACACTCTGTGCTCCCAATGCAGGGGCCCAGGTTTGATCCCTGGTCAGGGAACTAGATCCCACATACTGCAACAAAGACCCAGTGCAGCCAAATCAATAAAGATAAATATTATAAAACGGAAGTAGATTGGAAGTGAGCAGGCACTGAGGAGAAGAGGAAATGGTAAGTTATCCCTTAATGGGTACAGGGTATCTGTCTGAGGTGATGAAAACTTTTAGAAATTATGATGATAATTTCACAGTATCTTGAATGTGATTAATGCCACAAAATTGTATGTGTGTGTGTGTATATATATATATATATATGACCTGGGTTTGATTCCCTGGTCTGGAAGATCCCTAGGAGAAGGAAATGGCAACCCACTCCAGTATTCTTGCCTGGAAAATCCCATGGGCAGAGGAGCCAGAGGAGCCTGGTGGGCTACACAGTCCATGGGGTCACAAAGAGTTGGACATGACTTAGCAACTAAACCACAACCACAATATATCACAATTAAACAAAATGGTAAAAAATAATTTAAACACCGTGTTGGAATTAATCATGTGGTTATATTGAGTTGTTCCTTGGGGTAAGAGGGTTTGGATAGGCCAGGAGGGAAAAATTTTTTTTTAAAATATACAAAGTATATTTCCCTGAAGAAGTCACCACACTGTCTACCAAAGTGTATGCAAAGTGAAGCATTCATGAGATAAGACATAAATTGCTATTGCATTAGTAGCTTGGATCCTTCTTCATATAATTTGACATTCACCACACCCTTCTGACCTGGAAATATTGAGGCTATAGTAATTAAACTATTGAAGCATCAGTTGTGGAGATGGTGTAAATAGCCATTCCTATAAATCATCACATCCCTCACCTCAGATTGAAATGTTTTTCCTATTCCTTCCCTGAGCCCTGGCTAGAAGTTGCTTCAGAAGCCATCCACATGGTGCCTATATTGTGTAACAAGGATGAAAAGGCAGAATGCAAGTCTGTATGTTTAACCTCACGTCTTGAATTCTCTGAAATGAGGCTAACTTGGGCTGATGTTTGGAAATGTGGTTATCATTCAGTCATCACATAGTCAACATTACCAGTAGACAAGAACGGAATCCTTTTCTAGTTCACTGATAAGTGTGTTGTCCACGTGTATGTTTGACACAAAAATGGCCTATTTACAGGCCATATAGGGACTTAATTTTTGATACCACTTGAAGAGCACCTTTAGCGTGCAGGATATCACCCAAAAGTGTTTTGAATGAATGCAGTCATTGCTTTCAGTGTTATGACTTAGTCACAGCAAATAGCCAGAACAGAGAGAAATGATGCCACTGGTTGATGTTGTTGATCATTTATTTATTTTAATGATTTGCTGGGGTGTTTAGGAGAGGGTTTCAAGTTGGACAATGATAATAACAGCTATAATTTTGGGGTAAAGGTGGGGGCAGTTGAGATTTGAGGGTTAGTATTATAAGCAACATATTCTAATATTGGCATTAGAAGGGTTAACATGTCCTACAGGTGTTCCAGGGCTTCTGGGATGGCTCAGTTGGTAAAGAATCCACCTGCAATGCAGGAGACTGCTTTCAATGCAAGAGACCTGGTTCAATCCCTGGGTCAGGAAGATCCCCTGGAGAAGGAAATGGCAATCCATTCCAGTATTCTTGCCTGGGAAATCCCATGGACAGAAGAGCCTGGTGGGCTACAGTCCGTGGGGTCACAAGAATTGTACACAACTTAGCAACTAGAACACCACCACCACCACATAGGTGTTCCAGCTGGCTGAAATGAGACAGAATATTGAAATAAAGGAATGCTTGTGAGCATTTTGTCCAAGTACTTAAACAAGGAGGCCATAGACCTGGGTGGCTCCAAAGCCTTGGTAAGTCTACACGTGAAACAATGACCTAAGGCAGAGTCACTGGAATCCAAAAAAATGAAACTTAAGAACTAATCACCAATAGCCAACTAGGATTTCCCAATAAGGCAGCCACTTAAGAGCTGTAACCAATCAATACTTTCTTTGATTTGCTTCCTTGTCTTCTCTGTAAAAAAACCTTTCCCCTAATTTCTATGGAGTGGAGTGCTAATCATTTTTGGTTTGGGGCT
Organism: Bubalus kerabau; assembly: GCF_029407905.1. Classification (NCBI taxonomy): domain Eukaryota; kingdom Metazoa; phylum Chordata; class Mammalia; order Artiodactyla; family Bovidae; genus Bubalus; species Bubalus kerabau. The sequence continues at coordinate 18,818,897 of NC_073625.1, forward strand.
AATTTGAATTGGCATTTGCTCAAACTCTTCAGAATTTTAATGTACCTTAGTACCTTAGTTTATCTTCTAACTTCCTTGCATGCTGTCCATCTGGTAAATCTAGTTCTGTCAAAGCATGATTCTCTAATTGTTAAAATCCTGTCTCAAGTGATTAGTAAGGAGCATGTATGTATCCAAGTTTTATTCGGTTCAGTTCAGTTCAGTCACTCAGTCGTGTCCGACTCTTTGCGACCCCATGAATTGCAGCACGCCAGGCCTTCCTACCCATCACCAACTCCTGGAGTTCACTCAAACTCATGTCCATCAAGTCGGTGACGCCAAGTTTTATTAAACACTAGTAAAAAACGAAGACCACTCAAATGAGAAGAGAGATCACATCCCTTGCTACAATGTTAAGCAAGAGAGTCAGCCACCATCTCTTGCATTTAGCAGAGATTCAAAGGCAATCATGGGGAGGGGAAGCTTTATAGAGGGAAAAAAAGAGGGGGGGGGGAGGTGGTGGGTGTGGAAAGCTTCTAGTATGCGCTGGAAGGGGAACTTGGAGAAAGGATGTCTGAAACAGGAAAGTTGGCAGCCTTTGGGTAAATCTTGACCATTCTGAGCTGATTGCTGCAGAGGTTGTGGCTTGGTTTCTCAAGTCGGCCAGAGTTTTATAAGCATATATGGTTTAGCCACTGTTCATTTATAGGAATTCTCTCATTCATTAAGAAGGAAGCTAGCAGAATGGTAGAATTGATTCCATGAGTAAATTGAGACTTACATGGTAAATTGGTACTTACATAATCACTGGGGAAGGGATGAAATAAAAATAAATTTATACAAAACTGGCTTATGTTTCTCAGGACAATGTAATTTTAAGCTTTGGAATTTTTTTTTCAGTTTATGACTACTCCTCCTCGTTACACCTCATCAATTTTTCCTGGGTTATAAAACCTTTGAGTCCTAATAACTTGTTTTCCAAATGAAGTTATGTTTCCCGAGGGTGTCAAATGAATATCAAGTGTGTTTATTACAAAATCCCATAGAATGAAATCAATTTTAAAAAGCCATACAGGGACTTCCCTGGTTGCCTTCCAATGAGGGGGCAGTGGGTTCGATCCCTGGTAGGGGAACTAAGGTCCCACAGGCTGCTGGGCCACAACTAGAGCAGGAGCCTGCCTGTCACAGTGAAGCCTCAGCACAGGCAAAATAAATCAAATAAAAATGTAAAAAAATACCCAATCATCTTTTGGCTTTATTTCCAAGTTTTGATTAAAAATTTATGTATTATCTCATTCAATCTTCACAACAATCCGATGAAAGTAACCCATTGTGGTAGTTCAATTATTCTCATTTCTCAGATGTGAAAACCAAAACACAAGTAACTTGAGTAACCAGCATTAAGTAAAGGACAGCTATAAAATAGTAGAGCACTGGCCGTGCGGTCGCTTCAGGCTGCAGGAGTGAGGCAAGGCCAGCACCACAATTTGGCATGGTCCAATACATTGCAGGCTGTGGACAAGGGCAGTTGTTTTTTTTGCCGCTTAATTTTTATTTTTACCCCTTTACGCTGTTGAATCCCAATCCTTTCCTAAGAGAGTTTACAGGGATGGGGGTTCGGAGTTCAGAAACCGGACTTTGCTTTAGAATTTGCCTTTGCTAGCTGTAATGTCTCGAGCCAGTCATTTAGTTTCACTGGGTCTCGTTTCAGTTGTGTAGAGAGAGAGCTGGAACAACGTTCTCCGAATTTTAGGTGATGGTGAATAGCATCTAATGTAAAGTCGCACCATTTTAGCTGCGGCTACTCGACTCCGGGAGTTGGTGATGGACAGGGAGGCCTGGCGTGCTGCAGTCCACGGGGTCGCGAAGAGTCGGACACGACTGAGGGACTGAACTGAACCGACTCAACTCCTAGTTACGTCCCGCCCCCAATCATCCTCCCGTTGTCATGGAGATCGGGACGCCCAAGTTGGTAGATTCCCCTCCCGCGATACCTGGGCGGAGCATGGGATGACGCACGCGCGCTCTCAGCGGCCGAGGCGCCGCGGTGCCTACCGGGACTGAGCTCCCAGTCGCCCGATCAGGAAGTGGCGGGCGGAGCTGGGGGAAGAGTCGCCGCCTTAGCTGCCGCCGCCAGTGCGAAGACCCCCGAGCTGGCGGGGCAGCGCTGGGCATGCGTGCCGGGCGGCGGAGGCGCTGACAACGAGCCCGAAGCGGCAGCCACGCGGGCGTGGGCGGCTGGTCCAGGCGGAGGCTCTGGGAGGCGGCGGCGGGGCGCGTGGGGCGGCCCTCCTGGCTCAGGTAGGAGCTGCGGACGCCGGGTTTGGGGCGCGGAGCCCCAGCCTGTTGTTCTTCGGGGCCTCCTCCCATTCCCGGGGGCACGCGGCCTCCCATCCCGCGGGAAGCCGCGGCTGCGGTTCCCTGCCCAAAACGCTTGACCCGGTTACAGCTTTTCGGGAGCATTGTTTCTGAGGCCGGAGGTTCAGTGAGCAAAGTTTTGGGTTGGAAAGAGGGGAAATTCGAATTGGAGAGCTGGTCGTGCCTCTTCTGAGCCCCCAAACTTACATTGGCTGTAGCCACACGGACCAGGTGTGTGGAGTTTGGGGAACCGCGGCGCCCAGCCAAGTAAAGGCTGTGATTTAGGCGCTCCTTCACGGATTTTTTTTTTTTTTTTCCAGCTGCTTCTTGGAAACCTAGTTTGGAATGATTCCTAACCTTGAGTTATAATAGTTTTCTGCAGAGTTTAAAGACATTTTCCAAAACAAGTCCCTGCGGTACTTTTTCCCCTTCCACTTCTACATGGCTGTCTTTTCAGCGGTAAGCAGTCTCTTCTCAGCTTGCCGGCTGGCTATTCAAAGCAATATGGGCCCCTGCGAGGCTCAGGCAGGCAAATGAAGCAAGAGAGGAAAGAGTTGAAAGGTTGAAAGAAATCAAATGATAAAGTGGATAAATGATAAAGTCAGATGATAAAATGGGAGGAATGTGGGCTTTGCAGTTACAAGATTTGCACTGAACTTGGCTTCTCAGTGGGCAACACGTGAACTCACTGAGTTGTGGCAGTGATGTGTGTGTTAATGTAAAAACGGGGAGGTTGATGTGTCCTGTTTACTACACGGGTCAGTACATATGAAACTCTACAGATGTGGAGTAGTCTTCTGAGAAAAAGGTGGAAAAGTTAGGCAGAGCATGTGATGGTGAAAGACATTAAACCTTCTGTTCTAGGGACCATTGAACTTTACCCATACCATACAGGTCGCTTTTGTTTTGGAGGCTTTTACCAGCATTTTAGGTCTGGAATAAGGAGCACCTGGTTTAGGAATCAGTCTCCTGGCGTCCAGGCTGGGTATTTTCAGCTGTGTGATCTTAACTCTGCCTCCTCAGGTGTAATAGGATAAATACCTGCTATCTCATAGAGTTGTGAGGATCAAATGCTGTTAACATCCAGGTCTTTGTAAACTGTAAGACTTTTATTTAAATCTGTGTTAAAATCGTGATTATAAAAGCCTGGGTTAATAATCTGTCTTTACAAAGCGAAATCAGCAGATGTTTGTTGTTTTAAGCTTGTTTCCCCCACCACGTCATTGGGGAATTCTCCTTTCTTGTTCTAATACACTTTCCTTTCCCCAAGACTGTCTTCTGCCTTCCTCACCTGGGTATAATCACTGGGTTATTTCTTTTCAGATCCAAGTCAAAATAATAGTTCTGAAATAACACGTTGGTCTAGCTTTGCTACTTAAAAAATCACTTTCACAAACATTTTCTCATTTTATTCTTACAATTGGGCTAGATGTAGACAGCATGGTAGTGTCCTCATTTTACTTATGATGAAATTGGATTTAGAGAGGTCTAGTGGATTCCCTAGGTCATGTTACTGTGAGGGGTCAGAATTTAGGGAGGTCTTAGATTCGAGGTCCAGGGTCAGTGATTCTTCTTTCCTTAACTAAAGTTGGACAAGTTTATTTCTTATCAGTGCTTTTATAAAAATTTATTGAAGTATAGTTAATTTACAGTGTTTCTAATTTCTGCTGTATAGCAGAGTGGCTTAAACATACACTCTTTGTCATATTCTTTTCCATTACGCTTTATCACGGGATATTGGACATAGTTCCCTGGACTGTGCAGTAGGACCTGTGTATCCATTCTGTATCATAGTTTGCATTGGCCAATCCCAAATTGCCAGCCCTTGCCTTCTATCCTCCCCTTCTTGCTTGACAACCACAAGCTTGTTCTCTACAATTGTGAGTCTCTTTTTGTTCCGTAGATGTGTTCCTTTATGTCATGTTTTAGATTCCACAAGTAATGAAATCATATGGTATTTGTCTTTCTCTTTCATACTTAGTATGATAATCTCTAGGTCCATCCATATTGTGCATATAGAGTATTTTCGTTCTTTTTCATGACTGAGTGATATTCAGTGCTTACATTTTTAACTTTTAGCACGCTAAGTCACATTTTATTTATTCATTGCTTTTTAAGTGAGGGGCTGAGTGCTTTCATGTTCTCAAATGTAAGCTGCTTACATGAAGGCAAGGATTTATCTTCCAAAACTTTCCAAAGGCTGCAGTGCAGTAAAGTGCCAAACAGAAGACATTTAATAAAGGCTTGTAAAACGATTAACAGAGAGGCTAGGGCAATTTAAAGATGTTCTTCTGTTTGTTAGTCATTTACAAAATATTTATTGAGCTACCCCATGCCTGAAAGCTTCCAAAGTCTGAGAGTCTCTTTTTTGTCACAGAAGGGTGTGTGGGGTCTGGCTACTCGCTGCTCAAAAGCCCGTAAGCAGGCCAGGTTGGTGGAAAGGAAAGTTTGCTTATTTGAAATATAGCAGGCTGGGAGAGGGCATATGTCTGTCCAAAGGCCGATTGACTGCGCCCCCCCTCCCTCTCCCCCCGCATTGGCGGTGGGGCAAGAGCTTTTATAGATAAAAGAAGGGGGCTGTCGCAGAAACAGCACAGTCAGCTCTGACAGTTATCTTCACTTTGGTAATCAGTGGTCTGACCAGCGTCACCTTGGTTGCTTTAGGTACAGTTAATCTTCAGTTCCAGGGTCCATTTGTTCACATTTCTTTGAGGCCAGTTCTCAGAATTGTGGCAGCTTCTGTTGTGGATACAGTCTGGTCATCATGTAGTAACTTCTCCCACCTGGGGTTTCAGTATCTGTAAGACAAGCTCACAGGATATGGCTCAAATATTATCTGTAGTCCTTGAGAAAGAACTAAAGGTCCTTGACTGTGCTTAATGACTCTCAGTTCAGTCGCTCAGTCGTGTCCAACTCTTTGTGACCCCATGAATCGTAGCACGCCAGGCCTCCCTGTCCATCACCATCTCCCGGAGTTCACTCAAACTCATGTCCATTGAGTCGGTGATGCCTCATGCCATCCAGACATCTCATTCTCTGTCGTCCCCTTCTCCTCCTGCCCCTAGTCCCTCCCAGCATCAGAGTCTTTTCCAATGAGTCAGCTCTTCACATGAGGTGGCCAAAGTACTGGAGTTTCAGCTTTAGCATCATTCCTTCCAAAGAACACCCAGGGCTGATCTCCTCCAGAATGGACTGGTTGAATCTCCTTGCAGTCCAAGGGACTCTTGTTTAGTCTCCTTTGATTGTTTTCCCTTGCTTCTTCATTTCTCACTTCTCTGAGTAAAGTCTGAACCTTTCCACAGACAGAAGGCAGGCAGAGGACTTGGTGGGGGCAAGGACCATAGGGTCCTGCTCCTTTTCATTTCCTCTGAGACTTCGCTTATGAGCTTATGAACACTAGTCTAAATAGTGTAGAAATCATTTACATGGTCATCTTATGTACTTCTGAGACTCTCCGTAGCGTTCTAGGCAAGAGAGGAGTGTTTTAAAATACTTCTTGAATAACCTGTGGTTTCTCTGGTTGTACTGAAATTGCTCAGAATGTTGAATTTTAAAACGGAAGAAAACCCAAAGAGATCTGTCTAGTCCCACCTCCTTCCAAAGCAGGAGTTTTCTGTAGATATTTCTTAACAAATATTAATTCAACCTCTTCATTATTTATGATATAGAGTCCCTCAGTTTGAAAATATGCTGCTGCTGCTGCTGCTAAGTCGCTTCAGTTGTGCCCGACTCTGTGCAGCCGCATAGACAGCAGCCCACCAGGCTCCTCTGTCCCTGGATTATTCAGGGACAAGAATACTGGAGTGGATTGCCATTTCCTTCTCCAGTGCTTGAAAATATACCTTTTAATTAACAACTAATTCTGGTGGTTCTTTTTTTTGCAATGAGCCTAAATCTGTCTCCTAATTTCTGCCCAGTGCTTCTGAAGCACCATTCTCCAGTAGGAATACCATGTGAGCTGGGAGTGTCAGCCACACATGTAATTTAACATTTTCTAGTGGCCATAATTTAAGAAAAAAGAAAAAATAGGGCAAATTAATATTTTACTTAACCTAGTATATCCAAAATATTATTACATTAATCTCTAGTTATTACATAATCCATTTAAAATATTTCAGTAATTTAAAACGTTTTTTCACTGTCTTGAGTCTTTTTAGTTTTTTGGCTGCACCTCATGCCATTCAGGGATCTTAGCTCCCTGACCAGGGACTGAACCTGTGTTTCCAGCATTGTCAGTGCAGTCTTAACCACTGGAATATCAGGGAAGTCCCTGTATTGAGTCTTTGTATATCTGGTGTGTATTTTACACTTAGAGTACATCTCAACTCTGTCCCCGCTTAAGGTGCTCAGTTGGCACTTCAGCCAGTGGCGGTCATCTTGGACAGCATAAGTTCTGGAGCTTTAGAGAATAATCCTGTTTTTCTTTACCAGTGCCTAGTGCAGTGCTTGGCACATAACAGGCACGAATTAAGGATTTTTTTTTTTAGTGAATGAGTAAGTGAATGAATACAAGTCCTGGAGAACTAGTAATAAAAGGCAATTTTGTTTGGGAAGTAACTTGTTGAGACCTGTGGATTTGGCATATAGATTTGAGTGACTTGAATCTGTATTAAAAAAAACTTATTTTTACCTTTGCAGCATTATGGATCCAAGCCTTTTGAGAGAACGGGAGCTGTTCAAAAAACGAGCTCTTTCCACTCCTGTAGTAGAAAAACGTTCTGTGTCTTCTGAGGCATCATCATCAAAGAAGAAAAAAGCAAAGCTAGAACATGGAGGATCATCGGGCTCTAAACAAAATTCTGGTTAGTAGAATTGACTATTTAGTTTTTATTTTTCAGGGAACCACTTAGTCATGGTAAGTTCATTTTTTACTTCAACATTCATATTGGTTCTTAGTTTGTTAAGTATAAGGGCTGGAATGATGAGTTTTTTTTTGGCTCTTAAGATGTTAATAGTTGTTTTGTAGTTAGAATTTAGGATATTATCTTAAAAAAAAGTTCATTGAGATTTAAATTACGTACCTTATAGTTCGCTCATTTTAAGTGTATAGTTCAAAGATTTTTAGTAGGTTCACAGCGTTGTGCAGCTGTTACTGCATTGAATTTTTGAACATTTCCATCACCCTCAAAAGATTCCTTGTGCCAATTGGTAGTCACTGCTTGTTCCCACCTCAGCCCCTGATAACTGATAATCTACTTTCTGTCTCTTTGCCTTTTCTGGATATTACATGTAAATGAAATTGTACAGAATATGTTCTTCAGTATGTGGCTTCTTTTTCCTGTCATCTGTTGAGATGATAATGTTGTTCTTGTTCTTTGTTAATATGGTGTTGTGTGCTGTGCTGGGCTCAGGCTTTGTGACCCTGTGAACTGTAGCCCATCAGGCTCCTCTGTTCATGGAATTTTCCAGGCAAGAATACTGGAATAGGTTGCCATTTCTTGCTCCAATTAATTAAATGGCAACCTACTCCAGTTAATTAATATGGTATTAATTAATTGATTTTCAGATGTTAAACCAGCCTTGCATTCTTGGAATAAATCCTGCTTGGTTATGGTGTATAATCCTTTGTTGTGTGATTCAGTTTGCTGATACTTTATTCAGTGTCCATCCGTGTCATCCCATATATCAGCATTTCATTGCATTTTTATTGCTGAAGAGTATTTCACTAGATGGATATACCACAATTTGCCTATCCTTTTCCTGTTAATGGACATTTGGGTTATTTCTACTTTCTGGCTGTTAAGAATAGTGCTGCTGGGAAGATTTCATGTACAAGTCTTTGTGTGGGCGTGTGTATTTCCTCTTGGAAAGAGACCTGAGTGGAATTTCTGGGTTATGTGGTAAATTTATGTTTAACTTTTTAAGAAACTACCAGAATGGCTGTACCATATTACTTTTCACCATCAATGCATGCTGCTGCTGCTGCTGCTAAGTCACTTCAGTCGTGTCCAACTCTGTGCGACCCCATAGACGGCAGCCCACCATACTCCCCCGTCCCTGGGATTCTCTAGGCAAGAACAGTGGAGTGGGTTGCCATTTCCTTCTCCAATGCATGAAAGTGAAAAGTGAAAGTGAAGTCGCTCAGTCGTGTCTGACTCCTAGCCGACCCCATGGACTGCAGCCTACCAGGCTCCTCCGTCCATGGGATTTTCCAGGCAAGAGTACTGGAGTGGGGTGCCATTGCCTTCTCCACGTCAATGCATGAGGAATCTATTTTTTCTCATCCTTGCCATTTTGATTATAGCCTTTCTAGTGGATGTGAAGTGGTATCATTGTGGCTTTAATATGAATAAAATTTCATGTGCTGTTGATCATTCATGTGTCTTTTGATGAAATGTGTATTCAGATTGTTTTTTATTCCTATGAAAAAATTGAGTTGTCTTCCTATTGATTTGTAAAAGTTGTTGTTTTTCTGGAGGCAGGTAGAGGGGCATGCTATGGCTTGCGAGATCTTAGTTCCCTGACCAGTGATTGAATTCAGGCCTTGGGAGTGAAAGTGTGAAGTTCTAACCACTAGGCCACCTTGTGGAATTCCCTTACATGTGTTTCTGGTGTCATATTTAAGAAATCTTTGCCTAACCTAAGCTCATAAAAATATTTACTCCTGTGTTTTCTTCTAAGAGTTTTATAGTTTTAGCTCTCATATTTAGGCCTGTGATCCCTTGAGTTGATTTCTTAATGTGTGGTTTTAATGTAAGAGTCTAAATTCATCTTTTTGTGTGTGGTTATTCAGTTGTCCCTGTGCAATTTCTTGAGCAGGGGGAACCACTTTCTTCTCACTTTTGACTTGCATTGGCACCCTTGTTGAATATCAGTTGACTACAAATGAGTTTTTTTTTTTCCTTCTGGAATCTCAGTTAGTTTCCATTGACTCATACGTCTAGCCTCACGCAAAGATGGGCACAACAAAGGACAGAAATGGTATGGACGTAACAGAAGCAGAAGATATTAAGAGGTGGCAAGAATACACAGAAGAATTATACAAAAAAGATCTTCACTACCCAGATAATCACAACGGTGTGATTACTCACCTAGAGCCAGACATCCTGGAATGAGAAGTCAAATGGGCCTTAGGAAGCATCACTACGAAAAAAGCTAGTGGAGGTGGTGGAATTCCAGTTGAACTATTCCAAATCCTAAAAGATGATGCTGTGAAAGTGCTGCACTCAATATGCCAGCAAATTTGGAAAACTCAGCAGTGGCCACAGGACTGGAAAAGGTCAGTTTTCATTCCAATCCCAAAGAAAGGCAATGCCAAAGAATGCTCAAACTACCGCACAGTTGCACTCATCTCACACACTAGTAAAGTAATGCTCAAAATTCTCCAAGCTGGGCTTCAACAGTATGCGAACCGTGAACTTCCAGATGTTCAAGCTGGATTTTGAAAAGGCACAGGAACCAGAGATCAAATTGCCAACATCTGCTGGATCATCAAAAAAACAAGAGAGTTCCAGAAAAACATCTACTTCTGCTTTATTGACTACATCAAAGTAGTGGATCACGACAAACTGTGGAAAATTCTTGAAGAGACGGGAACACCAGACCACCCGACCTGCCTCCTGAGAAACCTGTGTGCAGGTCAAGAAGCAACAGTTGGAACTGGACATGGAACAACAGACTGGTTCTAAATAGGGAAAGGAGTTTGTCAAGGCTGTATATTGTCACCCTGCTTATTTATTTGCAGAGTACATCATTTAGAAATGCTGGGCTGGATGAAACACAAGCTGGAATCAAGATTGCCAGGAGAAACATCAATAACCTCAGATATGCAGATGACACCACCCTTATGGCAGAAAGCGAAGAAGAACTAAAGAGGCTCCTGATGAAACTGAAAAACAAGAGTGAAAAAGCTGGCTTAAAGCTCAACATTCAGAAAACTAAGATCATGGCATCTGGTCCCATCACTTCATGGCAAATAGATGGGGAAACAGTGGAAACAGTGACAGATTTTAGCTTTATGGGCTCCAAAATCACTGCAGATGGTGACTGCGGCCATGAAATGACACTTGCTCCTTGGAAGAAAAGTTATGACCAACCTAGACAACAAATTAAAAAGCAGAGACATTACTTTGCCAACAAAGGTCTGTGTAGTCAAAGCTATGGTTTTTCCAGTAGTCATGTATGGACGTGAGAATTGGACTATCAAGAAAGCTGAGCCCCGAAGAATTGATGCTTTTGAACTGTGGTGTTGGAGAAGACTCTTGAGAGTCCCTTGGACAGCAAGGAGATCCAACCAGTCCATCATAAAGGAAATCAGTCCTGAACATTCATTGGAAGGACTGATGCTGAAGCTGAAACTCCAATACTTTGGCCACCTGATGTGAAGAACTGACTCATTTGAAAAGACCCTGATGTTGGGAAATAAGGAAGGCAGGAGGAGAAGGGGACGACAGAGGATGAGATGATTGGATGGCATCACTGACTCAATGGACATGAGTTTGAGTAAACTCGGGGAGTTGGTGATGGACAGGGAGGCCTGGTGTGCTGCAGTCCATGGGGTCAGAAAGAATTGGACACAACTGAGCGACTGGACTGAACTGATGCCAGTACCACAGTCTCTTGATAGCTGTAGCATTCTGGTAACATTTTGGAATTGGGAGGTATAAGTCCTTCAGTCCTGTTACCTTTTTCAAGGTTGTTTTGGTTTCTCCTGGATCCTTTGCATTTCCACATAAATTTTAGGATCAGCTTGTTTTCATTTGTGAGAGTCACCTGTGATTTTGATGGAGATTGCATTGAGAATTGCTACCTTAACAATAGTAAGTCGTGCAGCCAGTTAATATGGCTGTCTTTGCATTTGTTTAGGTTTCTTATTTCTTTCAGCAATGGTTTGTAGTATTTAATGTGTAAGTCTTGCTCTATTAAATTCTAAATGTTTTTTTTTTTTGATATTGTGAATGAAATTATTTTCTTAATTTGGTATTTGGATTGTTAATTGCTACTATTAGAAATACACTATATTTGTGTACATTGATCTTGAACTCTGCAACCTTGCTGAACTCATTATTTCTAGTTTTTTTTTATGTGAAGTTTTACGGATTATGTGAGATTGGGGCTTCCCTGGTGGTCCCGCAGTAAAGAACCCACCTGCCAATCCAGGGACCAGGATCAGTCCCTGGGTCAGGAAGATCCCTTGCAGAAGGAAATGGCAACCCACTCCAGTATTCTTGCCTGGGAAGTCCCATGGACAGAGGAGCCTGGTGGGCTGCAGTCCACAGGGTTGCACAGTCAGTGCGGCTTAGTGACTGAGCACAAGCACGTGTAAGATAATGGCATTTGTGAATAGGAAGTTTCACTTCAACTTTCCAGTTTGAATACCTTTTATTTCTTTTTCTTGTCAATATTGGCTACTAATAGTAGTAAGTGTGAACATCTTTGCCTTGTTCCTAATCTTAGGGGGCAAGCATTCAGTCTTTCATGTTGTAATATTTTGTTAGCTGCAGGGAGTTCCCCTCTATTTCTGTTTGTTGAGAACTTTTAATGTAACTGTGTAGTGGCTACTATTAAATGCTTTTTTGGCATCCATTGACGTTTGTTCTTTTTCTTATTAATGTGGATATTATGCTAATAGATTTTTAAATGTTAAACCAACCTTATATTCTTGGAATAAATTCTACTTGGCTGTGGTGTGTAATCCTTTTTGTTGTAGGATTCACTTTGTTGATGTTTTGTACAGGATTTCTGTATCTCTATTCATGAGGGATATGATATGGTCTGTAGTTTTTTTGTGCCTGTTGGGTATTTCTGGCCATAAAATGATTTGTGAGGTATTCCCTTTTCCTCTGTTGTCTGGAAAGGTTTGATAAAAATTTCTTCTTAAATATTTGATAAAATTCCCATGGAAAGCCTTTTGGGCCTGATCTTTCCTTTGTGGGATGCTCTTCATAGAAGTTTCTTCTTATAGATCTGTTCAGATTTTCTGTTTCCTCTTGTGTTAATTTTGGTACTCTGTGTCTTTCTTAGGAGTTTGTCCATTTCATCATCTACATTGTCCAGAGTTTTTCAGACTATTCCCTGGCAATGCTTTGATTTCTGTATGATCAGTAGTGCTATCCCTCCCCGCTTTAGTTTCTGATTTTAGGAATTTTGTTGTTGTTTATTTGTTTTGGTTAGTCTCGCTTAAAGGTTTGCCAATTTTGTTGATATTTTTTTTTTAAATAAAAAGCTAACTCTTGGTTTCATTGCTTTCTCTCTGTTTTTCTGGTTTTTTAAAATTTTATTTATTTCTACTTCATAATTTCTTCCCTTCTGCTTATTTTGGGTTTAGTTTACTCTTATTATTTTTTAGAGAACTAGATCAGTGTAACTTAGTTCACAACAGAAATTATTTACCTCCTTCAAAGTATAGCAGTAGTAATCTTTACTGATGTCATCTTACGTGGTTTTCAGACTGTTTTACTAACGATGTTAAAGCAAAGCCAATCTTTCTATCAAAGCAGGTTTATCATTCTTACTAGCACATACATTAGGTTTGACTATCTCTTCTTTTAGTTAAATTTTAAATCAAAATTCTTTTTGTTTTTAAGTTTAATTTTTTGGCTCTCTTGTGCCCCCCAGGGATCCTGCCTATGGCCCCTGCATAAGGAGCATGGAGTCTTAACCACTGGACTTTCAAAAGTCCCTTAATGAAATTCATATTGAGTTAATTCATAGTAAAGAAAATTTTGGGCTTCCCAAAAGGGGTTCAGTGGTAAAAAAAAATCAGCCTGCAATGCAGGAGACGTAGGAGATTTGAGTTTGATCCTTGAGTTGGGAAGATTTCTTGGAAAAGGAAATGGCGACCTACTCCAGTATTCTTGACTGGAAAATTCCATGGACAGAGGAGCTTGGCAGGCTACAGTCCATGGGGTCTCAAAGAGTCAGACACAAATGACTGACTAAACACACATGCACGAACAAAATTTTAGAAACTGTTTTAAGCATTAGCAGAAATCTACTCTTAGAACTAGTCTCTTTTATCTACTTAAGAATATCTTTTGGAGAAGGAAATGACAACCTGCTGGGAGCCGTAGAGAGGCACTCCACTCATGGCAAAGGTCATGAGGAAGGAGGCTCGGCATACACAAAGGCGGGATCGAGCCTCAGGAGTCCCCCTGGATATTCTCGAGCATCTACCCCCAAAAAACCAGAGTCTGCCTACTTTATTGCTTTGTGCTCTCACCTCTGACTTTACTGGGGGCTGTCCCCCACCACCATCTCGCTCTCTCTGACAAAGAGTTAACTTACAGCTCCAGTTAATAAGTTCCTGGGCATTAGGAGTGTTTAAATCCAAACCCCTCAGATAGCTCTCTAACTCGCCTGACAAGTTTACCGGGACTCCTACAGCTATGCATACGATTGTTTACAGTCTCCCAGCCTCGAGAGGCACGGGAAGCTTAAGATATTCAAATAGCTTAGAGCCTCTCAGAGAGTTAGAAACTGTCAGAATAAACATAGTTTTGGAAGTTTTGGCCACAGCAATCAGAGCAGAAAAAGAAATAAAAGGAATCCAAATTGGAAAAGAAGAAGTAAAGCTCTCACTGTTTGCAGATGACATGATCCTCTACATAGAAAACCCTAAAGACTCCACCAGAAAATTACTAAAACTAATCAATGACTATAGTAAAGTTGCAGGATATAAAATCAACACCCAGAAATCCCTTGCATTCCTATACACTAATAATGAGAAAACAGAAAGAGAAATTAAGGAAACCATTCCATTCACCATTGCAACGGAAAGAATAAAATACTTAGGAATATATCTACCTAAAGAAACTAAAGACCTATATATAGAAAACTATAAAACACTGGTGAAAGAAATCAAAGAGGACACTAACAGATGGAGAAATATACCATGTTCATGGATTGGAAGAATCAATATAGTGAAAATGAGTATACTACCCAAAGCAATCTATAGATTCAATGCAATCCCTATCAAGCTACCAACAGTATGAGGTACCATTTCACACCAGTCAGAATGGCTGCGATCCAAAAGTCTACAAGTAATAAATGCTGGAGAGGGTGTGGAGAAAAGGGAACCCTCTTACACTGTTGGTGGGAATGCAAACTAGTACAGCCACTATGGAGAACAGTGTGGAGATCCCTTAAAAAACTGGAAATAGAACTGCCTTATGATCCAGCAGTCCCACTGCTGGGCATACAGACTGAGGAAACCAGAAGGGAAAGAGACACGTGTACCCCAATGTTCATCGCAGCACTGTTTATAATAGCCAGGACATGGAAGCAACCTAGATGTCCATCAGCAGATGAATGGATAAGAAAGCAGTGGTACATATACACAATGGAGTATTACTCAGCCATTAAAAAGAATACATTTGAATCAGTTCTAATGAGGTGGATGAAACTGGAGCCTATTATACAGAGTGAAGTAAGCCAGAAAGAAAAACACCAATACAGTATACTAACGCATATATATGGAATTTAGAAAGATGGTAACAATAACCCTGAATACGAGACAGCAAAAGAGACACTGATGTATAGAACAGTCTTATGGACTCTGAGAGAGAGGGAGAGGGTGGGAAGATTTGGGAGAATGGCATTGAAACATGTAAAATATCATGTATGAAACGAGTTGCCAGTCCAGGTTCGATGCACGATACTGGATGCTTGGGGCTGGTGCACTGGGACGACCCAGAGGGATGGAATGGGGAGGGAGGAGGGAGGAGGGTTCAGGATGGGGAACACATGTATACCTGTGGTGGATTCATTTTGATATTTGGCAAAACTAATACAATTATGTAAAGTTTAAAAATAAAATTAAAAAAAAATAAAATTAAAATAAATAAATAAATAAAAATAAAATAAAATAAAACTAGTAAAAGATTTCATTGATGAGCCAATGCTTGCTGCCAAGTTTCCACATCCCCTGTATTGTATCCTTGAATGTGTATTAATTAATATAGCTGGTATGTAGAAAAAATAAGCAGTGGCCTTGGTGTTAGCAACTTTAGACCCTTAAGGTAATAAATTCTTTCCTTTGTTGTAAACCTACTGCACCTCTGCCCTATAGGATTGCAACTTTATCTAACACCTTTGGAGGATGGTGCTAAACCTTAAAATAATTACTCTTAGAGAAAATAAGTCTTACAGTTGACAAACCTTTGTCAAGAGTCATAAAATGTTAATAGGCCTTCTGGCCAGAAGATGATGTAAATCACCTAAACCATTTGTATACGATAAATTTGCAGGAAAGAAACCCTAGTTTTTGATAAGGATCAAAGACTGCTGACTTTGCATGATTTCACATCCCCTATTATCCTCTATGTGCAACTTAGGGTATAAAAGCCCCTGTTGAAAATAAAGCTACGGGCCTTGCTCACCAAAGCTTGGTCTCCCCATGTCATTCTTTCTTTTTCTCAATTTCTGGCTGAAGTTTCCATCTGGAGCGCAGAGGTCCTCTGCGACCATTTATTTGCCTGGGCTTCTAAGACCCACTCGAGAAGGTGTCTAAGGTGGGGCACCTTCCGCTATCCGAGAGGGTGCCTGCAGCCTCCGTGGTCAGAGCTAACCTGGTGTCACAGGTTATATTGATTTTCCACGTAAACCAAGCTACTCAGCCTCTTTTCTCCACTGAATTTTCCTACTGAGCTATCCTCATTCTATTACTCTTTATGTCTCTAATTAATATTTAAATAAATCGCCGATGCCATCTCTCCTTCAAATACCCTGGATCAGCCAGGGCTGGTCCCCAGCAACAACCGACTCCAGTATTCCTGCCTGGAGGACCTCATGGATGGAGGAGCCTGGCGGGCTACAGTCCATGGGGTTGCAGAGTTGGACACGACTGAACGTCTGAGCAAGAATATCTTTGCTCCAAAATCTCAGTAGCTTAAAACAGCGAAGGTTTGTTTCTGTTTCATATCACATGTTTGTCATGTGTTGACAGGGGTCTTAACTCATTGTAGTCACTCAAGGACCCAAGCTGACATAGTAGGTGATACATCAAATGTTGTTGGTTTCAATGACTGAGGGAAAGAGAACTCTGGAAAATCTTGCCTGGCAGTTGAATGCTCTGGTTTGTACTTCCCTGGTGGCTCAAATGATAAAGAATCCGCCTGCAATGCAGGAGACCTGGGTTTGATCCCTGGGTCAGGAAAATCCCCTGGAGAAGGGAATGGCAACCACTCCAATATTCTTGCCTGGAGAATCCCATGGACAGAGGAGCCTGGTGGGCTCCAGTCCATGGGGTCGCAAAGAGTTGGACACAGCTGAGAGACTAGCACTTGGAGGTGACACATATCACTTCCTCTCGTAGCTCATTGACCAGACCTCATCACAGGGCTATGTACCCCACCACTTCCATGTGCTGAATGAGAGGGGAGCTTGAAATACTGGGTGTAAACAGCAAAGACTGCCATAGCACCCTTACCTGGGTCATTATCACGGGATTGCCCGGTCAGCTGCTTGCTGGGTCTCCTGGGCTCGCCTCTCTCCTGGCCATTCTGTTTACCTCCGTCAGTGATTTTCCGCTGATGAATCTGACCTCAGTGTTCTTACCCTAGGTCCTAGTGCCACTGGCTTGGAGCCCCTCCAACATGCTTTGCTTTCTTTTGCCTCTTGGTCTTTGGTCATAGTATTTCCTCTTAACAGAACTTTCTTTCTTACCTCCTTCCCTCTTTCCTTTGGTGAGCTCCTATTTCTCTTTTAGGTTTCAGCCTAAAAGTCCTTTCCACTTGCCAGTTTGTGTTCATTGTTTAGCCTTTCAGTTCCCACAGCACTCCCTGTTCTGACAAAGCTGTTTGTGCTACTCTAATTACATGATTGTGCATGCTTAGTCCGCTCAGTCATGTCCGATTCTCTGCAACCCTTTGGGCTGTGGGCTGCAGTCTGTAGTCTGCCAGGCTCTTGAGTCCATAGGATTTTCCCCATGGGAGATTCTCTAGACCAGAGTACTAGAGTGGGTTGCCATGCCCTCCTCCAGGGGATCTTCCCGATGCAGGGATTGAACTTGCATCTCCTGTGTCTCCTGCACTGCAGGCAGATTCTTTACCCACTGAGCCATGATTACCTGTTTGCTGTTGTAACCTAATCACTCTCACAGAGAAGCACGCAATACGTGCTTTTTGAACGTATTGCATTCATTTTTTTGAACGAGTTAAATAAATTACAGAGTAAGGTAGGGAAAAGATAGTGTTCATGGTCAAAAAGTCTGGTTATTAAAGGACCTGTATGCTTCCCATCTATGGCATGGACCCCAAGTTTTTCAGTTTATGAAAATGTGGTTTTAACAATTGCTCCGAATTGCTCCTGGTTACCAAAATATTTTGTATATCTAAGTTTCAGAAGTCCTTTGATAGTTGATTATGTGATTTGTGTTAGTTTCTAACGTTAGAAGAAAAATATAGAAAATAAATACTCTAGGTACTTCCCTGGTGGTCTGGTGGTTAAGACTTCACCTTCCAGTGCAGGGGTGGGTGCAGGTTCAATCCCTGGTTGGGGAGCTAAGATCCTACATGCCTAGCGACCCAAAACATAAACAGAAACAATATTGTAACAAATTCAGTAAAGACTTTAAAATAAATAAATACTCTGGATAAGCAATTTCAGACTGGCATGTAGGGCTCTTTAAATTGAAAATGATATTTATTTTTCACTTCACATATCAAATTTTTTCTGTTTTGCCATAATTTTCAGTAGCTTCTTAATCTATTAAGTTGATGTGACGCATTTAGTGACAGGCTGTTGCTTCCATTTTATGTTGTTGTTTTGAATAATGCTATTGTAAACATCTTTGTATCTTGAGTTTTTTTCTTTTGAACTAATTTCTCAGAATAAATTTCCAGAGGTGATGTTTCTGGCTTAAGGGCAGTTGTAGGAGTTAAAACCATACTTTGGTTTGCTCATGGCTTGTAGCGAAATAGTATCAGGGTTATAAAATTTAATACTATATAGCCTTTGGCATTTCAATAAATAAAACTGCCATATTAACAAGTGTTAAGTGGTCCTATCTTTTGACATTTTTAGCAGTTTTTTTGCATTGGGTATCTTAGTTCTTGAGAGAGTGAGTATGAGAGGCATAATGAAAGGACAAGCTTAAGAAATGAGATTAGGAGGTGTGCTAGTGAGTTTCAGTTTGAAAATAGCTTGTCTTAGATCATGAATTTCTTACTAAAGAGTAAGTCGGTTTTATGAAATGTGTATGCGAGTGTCCTTGTGACCTTGCTGAATATTTTGAGTCTTTCACACTAATTCTACATAAAATTTAAGTCTTTAAAACTATGAAAGTTGTCTGTAACTAACTAGAAAATATTGCTGCTTAATAAGTAGGGTCTTACATGTATGTGGAAGTATTTTACTTTGGACTTAGATAAGCATTTTAAGTAGTGTTTTAATTATCAAAACACAATAATGACAGTACTGTTCTTTAGTCCACATGGTTTGTTTAGGTGTAAGTTATTTTGGGATCATTAGCCTTTCTTTTGTTTTTCAGTTTACCTCTTAATGCTTCTTAGAATTGAATTCTAAGAATCTAATCCAGTTTTTGAAGTGTCATTTTAGTTTATTTTTAAAAATTTATTTATTTGGCTGCACTGTGCGGCTTGTGGGTTCTTAGTTCCCCAGCCAGGGATTGAACCCAGGCTCACGGTGGTGAAAGCGTCCAGTCCTAACCACTGGCCTATCAGGGAATTCCCTGAAGTGTCATTTTAAAACAGGTTGGTCAATTACTCACATTTGTCAAAGTTTTATTGTATATTTAATGAAATGGATACAGACACAAAAAGTGCATATTTAGCTTGTTTTTCCCTTCTAGTAGAAATCTTTTAATTATTCATAGTCGATATTATAACAGCTGGTCTCAGAAATTTTTCTTTTTTCTCAGTAGTTGAAGACTGTTTTCAGAGCTTTTGTTCATTCCGTGTAGAGTACTAGACCACTTCAGTTTCACGTTTTCTGATGTTGTCCATCATACTTCTAATAGGGTTTGGTTCATTTTTCAAGTCTTTTACGGTTTTGTTTTTCACACAGCAGCAGCAATCAAGCACTTCATAAAGAAAAGCCAGCACCACTAAAGAAACCACTGTAAATATAAATAAAAGCAGAATGACAAAGCAGGCGGTGTTCCAGTTATCATGGAAGGGGTAAATTTTTTGAACTTGAAAACCAAGGTACTGATAAACAGAGGTAGTGGTTTCATTCCAGAGGCTGGAGCTCAGTGAGGCCATTCTTAGAGATTCTACTTCTTATATCTCTCCTTTGAATCTATAGAAGGTAGAAAATGAATATATGTAACCAAACTCAACAAATTTGTCAGTTAAAATCTCAGTTCTAAGATTTGTTAGTTTATATAGACTGCATGAATCTTCCTTATTTTCTGTCAGAATTAATACCAAAATGGTGTTCTTGAATTTTTCTATATTTCTGTTTATAGAGTATAAAATTCTATAAACCACACCATGTTTTTTTTTTTTAATATAGATCATTTGTTAGACAAGTGTTTATCTTCAAGATTCATATATAGAAATTAACTGCTAATGGAGGGAGAAAAAAGGCAGCTGAATTGGTTTAAAATTTGACTAGAGCAGAAGTCACAGAACTATTATCTAAAAGAAAAAAAAAAAGGCAAAACCAAAACTTAGCATTTTAGAGTTGTGTTCTTCAAACTGCCCCCAGAAAAGCTTTTCTCATACCTTTGTAGATCCTTCTCACCTTCCTGGTTCAGTGTATTCTGTCTTAGTTCCACGCCTTTAAACTTCTGAGACAGGTGATGTAAATCAGGAAATAATGGCTGAGTGAAAAATAGTAGAGAAAGAAAAGCCAAATAATGAGTTTTCAGAATAAGGATAATACAATTTTAGATTAAAGTTGCCTATGAAGAGACCTTAATCTTAGGATTTATATATATATATATATATATGCATATGATAGTCTTAAATGTTTCATAATACTTAAATGGCCTACGGACAGGAATAGTTAAGGAAAAAAAACAGGCAGATTCAGCATTCCACAGGTATGTATTGCTAAATTTTTATTCCATTTCACAAAATTAGCCAGGGAATTAAAGTTTCACTATTCTTGCATTGAGCTTTGCTCCTGTTGACCTGATACTGGTTGGGCCTTAAGTGGGACCATAAGGATTGAAGATTTGATAGTATTAAAAATAAAAAATGACTTATTATTATCTTAATCTTCAAAGATAATCTTTTTAAGCTTTTTGAAAGAAGTTCTAAAATACATAAATACTAAGGAACTTTGAAATGAGAGGAAAAAACCCCAGAGTCCCACTTCCCTAATTCGGTGACTGTTGTCAGTTTTATGCTTTCTTTTATGACAGAAATGAATTATTTAGTGTGGTTTTTTTTTTTTGCTACATAGTTGTAAGTAGACTTTTATTCTTGTAAACAAGTGTTTATTGATTACCTGCTATGTAGTAAATACTTTTCTAAGTGCTAGAAATAACTTGTGTGTGAGAGTATGTTTCATTTATAGATAATTCCAAGGTAGTGTGAAAGTGTATGATAAATACCCCCATACTTATAACGCAGCTTCATTTCTCAACGCTTGGCCAGTCTATACCTCTGCCCACTTCCATCCCATGGAATATTTTGAGGCAGATTCCAGACATCATGTCACTTCATCTAGGAATATTTCAGTATGTATATCTTAAGAGGTGAGGACTCTGTTTTTAAATATAACTGCAGTATCATTTTCAAAAAAGATTAAAGCTTAAACCCCTTGCCCCCTCAAATGTAACAGTTCAATTCCTTAGATTTCTCTGTTTTCCTTATAAATATAACTTTAAAACTTTGCTGTTAATAAACTAATATTTTCTAAGCTTTTTTTTTTCCTTTTCTTTTTTAAATCTGATTTGCTTGACAAGTCATTTCACCTCTGGATGGACTTGGTTCCTTCCTTTCTTCTTTCGTGTATTTTGAAGGTTAAATTGATGATCTGAGGGCAAAAGTAAAGGTTCAAGTTCATTTTTTCTTGTTGGATTTAAGAATCCTTCCGTTTTATGATGCTTGGTGACCTTTCATCTTGAAATGAGAGACAGGAGACTAATGGACAGTAATTGAATCAATTGCTTATGGGAGATACAAAAATACATTTTCTGGCACATGGGTATCTGATAACTTACAGTTTTGTGGTGGTTATTGTTTAGTCCCTTAGTTGTGTTCTACTCTTTGATTTGTTACCCCTATTCTTTGCGACTGTAGCCCGCCTAGGCTCCTCTGTCCAGTGGGATTTCAGACTATGTCAGGAGACCCAGCCTTTCAAAGTTACTCTTTTATCTTTTGGTTTTGTCTTTTCCAAGTACACCCTAGGAGAAGGCAGGGTTTCTGCGTTGCACAGCTCCAGGGAGTATCGGTCACGTCTGGTGTGTGGCGGGCACCTTTCAGGTAGAACACAGTGTGTGCTGGCATTGTGCATGTGAAGGTCCCGATAGCCTACCCTTCCTCCTCTGCATGGTCGCTGCCTCTGACCTTAGCACCTTTTACACAAATAGTCAAGTAACCTATAGAAGCTAACTCAAATGGAGACAAAAGTTACCTCCTTTTGACCCAGCCTTGCTGATAAGAGTAGTGTCATGTATGTGTGTGCACAAATTCCTGAATAATGAAAAAAAATCCTTTTGAATTTTTAGCACTGCTAAAATGCAGATATTCCTTGGAGGGGTAACACAGATTGTTGGATATTTTTGCTTCAGTATGAATGAGTTTTAGGTTCTTTTTGAAAAGCAGAGCGAATAGAGGAGAGGGAGAGGAAGAAGATGAAGGCCTTGGGGAAATCGGGGTAGGGGTGTCTTATGTGGATGCGTAAAAACAGGGAGAATTGCCTGAGCCCTATCTAGTAATTTTGTCTTGGCCTGCCTAGACCTCTCCAGCACAGAGGAGAGTATTCCTTAGGCCTTTCAGGTTGTGATTCAGGTTGTGTTAAGGCCTTTCAGGTTGTGATTCCTTTATAAAATTTGGAAATTGCGTTTGAAATGTCTAAATCTGACATTAGAACTGACTGCAGGGAGAATCACGGCAGGGGAGGGAGGAAGATGCAGAGTGAGGCAGTTTCCTCGTTTTACCTCTCAGATTTAACCTATCCTGATCATTAACTTAAACTTCTGTTTTTCATGACTGATTTCAGAAACGTTATCCTAGCAATTTTAAATTAAAAAATATCATTTATAATCTTATCTCCCTAACATATCAAACTTTTAATTTTTTTTTTTTTCTCCTAGAAATTGGCTGTGTAAAATGTGTAAGTCAAACCTGGTTGAAATTATACTGAATTTACTCCTTTGTATTTTAATTTATTTTGAGTAACTCTTTTAAAATTTGTGGTGACTTTTTAAGACCGGGGAGAAATTATAGAGACTTAATAATTAAGTTATTATTTCAAAATGAAATTTTAGAATGATTAGAAAGTTGGCTTAAGGAACTTTGTATTCTGTTTATTTTTGAGGTACAAGTGAACTGCTTAAAATTTTTTCAGGTCCCTTTCTCCCTTTAAAAAAGAAAAAAAGAGAGCGGGAGGGAGGGAAAGAGATGGAATGGGAGAGATAAGGAGAGGAGAGAAGGGGGCAGAGAGATACACACTACATTCACTTACTTGAGGCTGACTTGTACCTGTCGTTAAGCTGTTCTACTGGTTATATTAATACAGTATAGTCACACAATCGAATGTTACGTGTGAATGCGCAACTGTAGTGATCCAGAAAGATCTTTAGGATATGTTGTTAACAAAGTGCAGGCCAGTATGTGGAGGAAAAAGGGAAATAATATGTATTTTTAGTTGATTGTATCTGCACAGGAATCTTGGGGATATACAGAAATTAATAACAATGATTACTTGTAGGGTTGGTTGGAGAGTACAGTCAGGTGATAGGGATGTGTGTGAAACTTGTCAAGGTGTACCTTGTTATAATCTTTTGGTTTTTGAACCATTTGAATGTAGTTATTCAAAGCCAAAAGTACTCCTTGCCTTTGGCTTTTAATAGTTTATTGTGTCTAGATTACTTCTAAAACAGAATTAGTGCATCGTGACTGATTAGACTGCATACTTTATCCACATGCAAACATGCTTATAATAATTATTCTTGGAATGGTGACTATGGATAGACGTATATGCCACCTCCAAGGGTACCTGTAAGTTTTTTGCCATGGGTATCTAAGCAGTTTTCAGAGTATATACATAGCAGGCTTATGTTGTGAATGATGGCAGTTTGCCATTTGTGAATGTGTTGATTAACTGATGAGCAACTCAGAACATTCACCCTTTAGTTAGCTTCTGGGCATAACCTGGAAAAAGTAAACCCTGTAATATAGATTTATTTTCCACCTTACATGTAATGTGGTTTATGAAATAGTACACTAAAACTCTAATAATTTTGTGTGTTTAGGTTAAAATCTAAATTTTTGATGAATTAGACGTAATTAGATATGTATGTAGAGGGGCTTCCCAGGTGATACTAGTGGTAGACAACCTGCCTGCCAATACAGGAGACGTGAGAGACATGGATTTGATACCTGGGTTGAGAAAATCCCCTGGCGGAGGGCATAGCAGTCCACTTCAGTATTCTTGCCGGGAAAATCTCATGGACAGAGCCGCCTGGTGGGCTACAGTCCATAGGGTCGCATGGAGTCGGAGACGACTGAAGCGACTTAGCACGCACGCGGGTATGTAGAAAGTCATTTACTGATAGGATTTTCTTGTATTGTGATACTGTTTTTGAAATTAAAATGTTAATTTATATGAAGCAAATGCTGTAAACATGCCTTAGAGAAAGTGAGAGAAAACAGTCAAAGTTGGGAACAGTCTGTTATACATATATATACAATTATATAGATAATTTTTAGTTTTTTAAAATATAAATTCCCTTCACCTAGTTTTCCTCCCATTTTAAGGCCCTAGTGAGATATTTATGGGTATAGGACTTGGAACTGTTCTGGAGCCCTTGAATTGCCAGATTGAAATAAAGTTATGCTTTTGTTCTATTTATGGAAAAGCCCTTGAATTGAATTTTCTGGTGCCTTTAAAAGCATATCCCTTTGAAATATGATCGATTAATCATTATAGCTTTTACATATAGACTAGCTCACCCAACTCTGGAGCTGTCTGGGGTAGGCCATGTATCTAGTTAGCTGGGTGAAATGGCAATGAGCCTCCATCCGTATAGCTATAGACAGTTACCAGCAAGACGTAGGCTGATTATAGCGTTAAGACAGTTTGGGAGGCAGGAGTTTCTGTCTGAAGTTTGAGTTACGAGTTAACTGTTCTATTTGACAGTTATTTGTATTTGATCTGAGACTGTTTTTGAGCCCTCTTACTTTGGGTAGCAAGCAAGAATATTTCCTAAACAATTAACCACATTGTACTGAGTCTGGAGAAATCTTTCAGCAACCTTTGGGCTTTGTAGGGGATACTTTTCTCATGCTGGCGGAACACTGATTATTACAGAAGGAATAAAAATTATGAAAAAAAAACCTTTAAAATTCAAAATAGATTTACCAGCAAAGAAAAGGGCAAAAGTTGAATCTTTAGGTCAGTATATATAGGTAATATTTTAGAACTCTAGCATTTACAAAATAGTTAAATTTTCATGCTTGAATATTTCAAATTCATATAGGATTTGAAATTTGGTCAGCAAGTTGATACTAATTCTGAGTAGACATGAATGATGGCTCTGAGCTATGAAACTAATCTTATTACCTCAAAAGGTACCCTCCTCCCTCCCTTAACCAATTCTTAGGACATATTTTCATTTTAAAATGTAGCTTATCAAAAAGACTTACTGTGTATTTATTTTTGAAGATTAGTTTAAGAATATAACATTATATTGAAATACTGTGATAAATACATATTTCTGTGGCATCTAAAAATTAAACATTAGATTTTTATTTAATAATAGCATGACTTATATGCTACAGTAATACAGACTTTAAAATTTGACTGTAGGAAATTATTTTAATTAAAATGTATGAAAGTCTAAAGCTCTAGCTCTGAAAATCATCTCATTGCTTACAGTATAATGCAACCTAGTAAATGGTACCTTTGTGGTCTTTTTATTTTTGTATAAAAATCACAGTGTGATTATTGGCCTTCTCTGCATGTACACTTAAATAAAACAATTTTGAATATATTCTCTAATTTTCTAAAATATAACAAACTTTAATATAAATGCTTTAAATTTGTATGTATAATCAGAAAGCTTTAGTCCTGGGTTTGCTTTTAGTCTAGATTCTTCTTTAAGAAAAATCCTTTGTTAAGACAGAACAAACTGCTGAAATGAAATAGCTCAGAGAAAATTAAATTTGCAAGTAATCTCTTAATATCAAATGCATATGGCTTACTCTAAGGTCTGGATATAGATCAGGTTCATAGAAAATGTCATGAATTTTCCATTAAGGCACAGATGGTAAGGGTGCTTGTCAAATAGCAAAGGCAGTCTTCATATTTTCATAATAAAATCCTACCAGACAATGAAAAGAATAGAGGTTTTTTGGTCTTCAGTAGGAACAAAGCTTTCTGCTTGGGCTTTATGGTAAAATATTTATATTGTATCATAAGAACATGTATTATTAAATGAAAAGATTTCAGAAACCTACCTCTCGTCTGAAAGGCTGCAGTTGAAGCGATGGTTTCGTCTGTTTGTAGTGCAGTCCAGCGCACAGCTAAGGTGGAGCTGCGCTTCTATTGGCTGAACCGCAGGGCAGCTGACAGTTTCCCCTGTGTTCATTTGCATTAAGTCCTGCCACCCTGAGTAAATCATTCATAAACTTGACTAGAGCGGACTGGGTTCTCAACTGTCACCCCCTCTTTAGGCCTAATTTTTTTGTTGTTTTTAAGCTAAATTGCTGCATAAGAATTTGTGAGTTAGTAACAAATTGATGATTCCTTAGTGTTTAGCTGTAGAATTTTTGATCCTTCAGTGATTATTTAAGTGCTCAGGCTAGAAGCTAATCTCGAGAGAGACAGTAACCTGGGAAACCAGCAGTCCAGGTTCTCCAGCATGGTGCTTCCTCCACAAATTGTGCATAGACTCTCATAAGTGATATTCTCTTTTCTCTTCTTTCAACTTGCCATTTATATGAACCTGACTCTTGGAAGTGATTATTTCCATGTGGTAGTTTGCTTTGTATGAAATTCTGAGGGAGACGAAAAAGAAAAAAGGTTTTTATCTCTACTAATTGGGAGAGGGTTAACTTCGGTAGGTACATCAGCGATACTAAAAAAACCGTCTGTGAAAGTTAAATTGCAAAAGAATCCTCAGTTGGATGTTTATAGAGATAGAATGATGTTTCTATTATGGTTTATTAGAGTTGTGGTCTAAGTGTAACGGTCAAGGTTTTTATTTGTGAGAGTGGCTATTAGAACAGCAGCCGATTGGGTTAGTGCTTGCTGTGCAGACTTATTTTTTAAAATTTTGAATAAGTCACATTTGTTTCTAAGACCAGTAAAGGAGTATGTGGAAATAATCTTATTACCTTCATTTGTTCAGTCAACTAATATTTATTACACTGGAGACCTTATGGTAAACAAAACTGTATATGCTTCATGATTGCTTATTACTTGCATGGTGCTTATCCTTAGCACATTGTCCTTAGCTATTATTCATAGTCTTCCCAGTTGTTTATTTAGTATTATAGGATGAATGTATTACTTTAATAAGAATTCACTAAATATGTATTTATGAATTCCTGTATTCTGAAAAAATATCCAGTTGGAAATGGAATAATTGCGTTAAATGGTAACTAATGATTCTTATACCAGGCACATCACAGTTTACCACTGGATTGGAATCTTTAGTCTGCCACTTATTAGTCTGTTTTCTTATGTTTAAAATGAGACAGTAAAAACCTCTTAAATAGGATTTCTGGGAGGGATTAAATGAGAAAACCATTTTAGCATGATTATTGGCAGTAGTCAGTGTTCAGTGAAGGTTAGTTGCTGTTGTTGGTTATGAGTGTCCTGAACACCTTGGGAAAATGAAAATTACATAGGAAGTAATTCATAATTGAAATAGCAAATGTGAAGGCACACCTGTAAGGCATTCTTAATATTATTTCAGAAAACATAAAGTAGACTTTAATGTGTCAGTTAAGTTTCATTAAAGTTGTAGCAGTTATTCTTAAAGGAAAATTGCATATGAGGTTTCATTTTAGTCTAAAAAAAATGATATTCAATAAAGCCTTTTCACTAACTAATCTCAGAGGAATATTATGCTGCCTTCTAGAAGCTGTTCTTTTGGATCTCTGACAGTTGTTCCATTTGACTTGCGGTTATTCTAATGCATTCTTTTGTTTAAATTATTATTACCAAACTGGTGCCAGAAATTGACTCTCTCCGCTTTTATTTAACCTCTTCCATTGTGGATCAGCCACATGGGAACTTTATAGCATGTGATCTGATTCCTTGCTAATAGAATGTGTACTTCTAAAATGTTTTCCTAGTATTTATGAATTTTTCACTCTTGCTACCTATGATCTATAGAATGGGTTTGTGATGTAATGGTAGCATTCAGATTTCTGCCTGTAAATATGCAACAGAATGGTATATGTTCTGAACCAAATGATCTATGTAAATTGCTCCTTGTATCATGCTGCCATCATTTTAAAGTCTTCATGTTTATACAGTGGTACTGCTTACATTTTTTATTCCAATATATCTCTGAAGTGGACTTTAAAATAGTTATGGGATCATACTTTTTATTAATTCCCATTGATCAATACCTATTTGTTTTATTTTGATAAGCAGAAATTGATGTAATTGGTGATAAATTGAACTTTTTATCCCTTAGTAATCTACTCACTTCTCATGGTTTTAAGGTTGTTAGAAAAGCACCATGGATCAGATTGTGATTTGTATTGTCGTCTTGTTTAAAAAACCTAACTTTTAATTTTGGAGGAAATCTAGTCAGACTTAAGGAAGGAGTGAGATAAAGGTACTTATAAAAGAAATATATTTTAATGCTTTTGGAGTATTTGTACTTTGTTTCCATCCTCAGAAAATAGTTACTACACATGCAAAGATTTTGAATTTGTCACCAAAATTTCATAGGGTGGAGTTTTCTAGATAGAAGAACTCAATAAATATTTTACCAGATTTAAAATCATTTTAGCTGCTTAAAAGTAGATAATCACATCTAATGAAAATGTTGTAATTGTTTTTTGAACTTCATTTTCAGATCATAGCAATGGATCATTTAATTTGAAAGCTCTATCAGGAAGCTCTGGATATAAGTTTGGCGTTCTGGCTAAGATTGTGAATTACATGAAGGTAAGTACTTTTCTCAACTAACAAAAATTCTTTTGGTTTTGCTCGGAAGAGGGGGATTGGAATTTTCAGAAGTAAATTTGTATATACATGTCAAAATTTATCAAATTGTATGTTTCAATATGTGGTTTTTGTATGCCTATTATACCTCAGCAAAACTAAAAAAATATTTAATGCTTCAAGCTTTTTACATGATAGCAAGTTAGCTTTGCAGTGAGTCATCTAAGTATATTTTATTTACATTGCAGAGCGGTAGTTGAAGTACACAGTGTGAGCCCACCATTTCACTTAATAAAATTGTGCTCAGGCAGTAGAGATAGCCACCTCTTAATTAGTCAATACCTGTTGGCGAAACCAATGAAAAAATGTGAATGATTTACAGGATCTTCCATTGATGGTGAGAAGTAAAAAACACTACACGGTGGACTAGGAGAGGCGTTTGGATGCTATTACCGGGTTGGGCGGGCCGGGCTTGGGAGGGGTTTGGGGGTGAGCCCTGAGTCCCCCGCCCGCTGAGGAAATGGATGAGGATGGGCTTCCTCTCATGGGTTCAGGCATAGACCTGACTAAGGTGCCAGCTATTCAACAGAAAAGAACGGTGGCATTTCTAAACCAGTTTGTGGTGCACACTGTACAGTTCCTCAACCGATTTTCTACAGTTTGTGAGGAGAAACTAGCAGACCTTTCTCTTCGTATCCAGCAGATTGAAACAACTCTCAATATTTTAGATGCAAAGTTATCATCTATCCCGGGCCTAGATGATGTCACATTTGAAGTATCTCCTGTAAATGTCACTAGGATCACAAATGGAACACATTCTGAAGCCACTTCAGAGCAATCACAGAACAGTTTACAAGACTCTGGACCACAGGAAAGTGAAGTAACACCAGAAAATATCTTAACTGTAGCCAAGGATCCAAGATATGCCAGATATCTCAAAATGGTTCAAGTGGGTGTTCCAGTGATGGCAATAAGAAACAAAATGATATCAGAAGGACTAGATCCAGATCTTCTTGAGAGGCCAGATGCTCCAGTGCCTGATGGTGAAGGTGAAAAAAACACAGAAGAAAGTTCAGATAGCGAATCTTCTTTTAGTGACTAAGCTTAATTTTCAGAACAATTACATATACATGTGTTAGTGCACCTTTACATTCTATAAGAGAGCCTGAACTGTAATTCTTAGTTATAAAAACATCAAGTGGCTACAGATCTGCCACCACGCTTCCTCTGTGTTAAAAAATAAATAAAGCGTTTATAATAAGCTGGCAGTATGTATTGTTACCAAAATAAAGGTCCCTGCTGAGAAATAGAATAGCCTAAATAAAGTACCAAGATGGAGTATTTCAGAGATGCAAGGAGCATGTAGAATGAAGTCAGTGTGAGGTTAGTGATCAAAAATAGACTCAATGCAGGGGGAAAAAAAAAAAAGTGAATTTGGCAAAGTGAATGATTTAATTTTTGTGAATACTTTAGCATGAAAAGTATTATGTACACTTGTATCATAAGAGTTGTTAAATTTCTGGCAGTAATACTGGATTGAAATTTTTTGTGGAAAAAAAAACAAAACAAAACAAAAAAAACACACAACACTACACAGTTCAGGGAGATGGTAGTGGTGGCTTTTCTGCATCTTGGAGGGGGAAAATCAAGATTTACGGAGGGTCTTAGAAAAGCTTTGACTTCAAAAGGATTAGAATTTAATGTTTTATGGGAGATTTAGTATTTTTTGAAGTAGATTTTGAAGTTTTGATGATACAACATTTTGGCTTTACTAAAAATTCTGAACCCGAACTTACTGTATCAAAGTGAAATTTCATTTAGCTAAAATGGTTAAGTGATTTCAGATTTAACCTCTTTGTCTGCCAAACTCATATTCTGTTTAGTTACTGCTTGCACCTCTTGAAAAAAGTCATGGAAAATACTACTGATATTTTTGTTGTTATTTCATGTTTTAGCTGTTTGTTCCTTAGTATATAAATCAGATTTATGTGAAGGCTTTTCTTTCGTAATTTAAGAGAACTTGGTATCTGTCTGGCTATATCTGAAATCTGTGGTTTGTATTTGATTTTTGGTAGAAATCTGTAATTTCCCATTGTTGAGTAATATACTCTCATAATTAATATTCATTAATTCCATCCGTCCATTCCCCCACATGGTAAACAATTATTAAAACTACTGTATCTGTACTGTATCCTGTTAGGGGCAGCAGAGAATAAGGTGGTTAGGTAGCATTACCAGCTCTGTGAACATGAATCTGAGCAAACTCCAGGAGATACTGGAGGACAGAGAAGCCTGCTGTGCTGCCGTCCATGAGGTCGCAGAGTTGCACATGACTCTGCCGCTGAACAATACTATATGCTAATCATGGCACGAATAGTATGAATACCCAGACGAATATATGCCCTTGAGGCTATCAGCCTTTTGAGGGAGACTGACATTTAAATCTCATGTTTTCGGTATCTTGCTAAAACAGTTTTCATTTTATAGCTTTGTTAATCTAGAACAGCGATCTTAAAATTTTTACTCAAATGTTCCCTGAAACAGTTTTGAAAAACTGTGTGTTCCTTTGCACATATTTGAATTGATAAGTATAATTTTTCAGCAGAATTTTTGTTTAAATGAAATACAGTCAACCCACTCCAGTATTCTTGCCTGATAGAAAGAGTTGGACACGACTAAGTGACTGACTTTTCACTTTCACAGTTTGTATTAGTTTCAGGTGTGTGACAGTGATTCGGTTGGGTTTCCCCTCATAGGGTACTTACTGTAAGATACTGAATAAAGTCCCCTGTGCTATACAGTAGGTCCTTGTTGTTTATCTGTTTTATATATGATAGTGTGTATCTGTTGACCCCAAACTCCTGTTACTCCCTGCCCACCTCCCTGCTACTCACTGTGTTCCCCTTTGGCAACCATAAGTTTGTTTTCTATGTCTGTCTATTTCTGTTTTAACAAAAGTATACATAGTGACACGGGATGAAATTGCTGGCATATTTTAATATTTTAAATAAAATATAGCACTCTTAAATTTATCTTAGGGAATCTAAATGCCATTTTTTTTAAATATAAAAACAAACTTGAGTGGTTGGAAATTTTAATTATTTTCCCTTTCAACTTGTATGGTAGTTCTGTTACTCCTGCCAAATTTTATGCAAGTTTTACATATTTTAGTGTTCAGGAATCTTCTGTTGATCGTGTATCAAACTCCTTTGTCATGGCACTATGTATATGCAATAAGGGATGTTTTCCCTATGACCATAAGACTTAAATATTTTCTGGTTTGAGTTATAATTATTCTTACCACATAGTTGCTTGGAATAACATAAATACATTAAAATTTTGATTAAAATGCACTTTGTATATAATAATTATACAACAGAAATCCATTTTTAATGAAATAAATGGAGCTGTCTTTCTTATATCTGTGGTTCTTGTATCTGGAGATAATATTTATTAATAGAATTAAATAGGATTTGACATCGATTTCTGGTCTTATTTTGAGATTTTGTAGTGCTGAAAAATAAAAATGTTGATATAAATATGTTCATCCTAATAGAAATTTTGTGGTAGAAAACGTTCCAAGCTGTGTGCCAAAAATCACATAGTGACTTATCATCAAGCATTTCTCAGTTGACAATTCTATTAATATTAGGTCCTCCTTCAGTTTTGTTGAATGCAGAAGAATGGGAATCACCTAATTAGCCAAATAATTTGTTACCTTGTCCTTAACCATTTGTTTAGTTCTACGATGTATGTAAAAAAAGTTTTACCAAGACTCAGTAAATAAGTGTTATATCAGTTTCCTCCTCTTCTCTGTTTAGGCACTTTTGTTAATCATATATTCAGAAGCAGTTGAAAAATAAAACTATTAGTTTCAACAGTTTTGCCAATGCAATTTTTAATGAAATATTTTTATGTTTATAAATATATCTTTGCCAAAGCTGTCATGTGGAAGGTATAGCATATTCAATTTATGGAAATTTTTTCTTGGTTAATAAAACTAGTTTCCACTGTCGGGCCAACTGTGTATATCAAACTTATTTTTTTTATCATTAAATATCTTTTACTGTTGTTTTGTTCAGTTGCTCAGTCGCCCAACACTGTGTGACCCCATGGGCTGTAGCACGCCAGGCTTCCCTGTCCTTGTCTATCTCCCGGAGTTTGGTCAAACTCAGGTCCATTGAGTCAGTGATGCCATCCAACGATTTCATCCTCTGTCATCCCCTTCTCCTCTTGCTTTGTCTTTACTAGCATTAGGGTTTCTCCAGTGAGTCAGCTGTTTGCATCAGGTGGCCAAAGTACTGGAGCTTCAGCTTCAGCGTCCGTCCTTCCAATGAATATTCAGTGTTGATTTACTTTAGAATTGACTGGTTTGATCTTGCTGTCCAAAGAACTCTCAAGAGTCTTCTCCAGTGCCACAGTTCAAAAGCATCAGTTCTTTGGTTCTCAGCCTTCTTTATGGTCCAACTCTCATATCTCTACATGCCTACTGGAAAAACCATAGCTTTGACAACTTTGACTCTGTGTACCTTTGTTGGCAAATCACTGCGGAGGAGGACTGCAGCCATGAAATTAAATGCACCTTTAATCCATTGTCTAGGTTTGTCATAGCTTTTTTTCCAAGGAGCAAGTGTCTTTTAATTTCATGGCTGCAGTCACCATCTGCAGTGATTTTGAAGCCTAAGAAAATAAAGTCTGTCACTATTTCCATTTTTCCCCCCATCTGTTTGGCATGAAGTGATGGGACTGGATGCCATGATCTTACTTTTTTGAATGTTGAGTTTTAAGCCAGGTTTTTCACTCTTTCCTTTCACCTTCATCAAGAGGCCCTTTAGTTTCTCTTCACTTTCTGCCATAAGGGTGGTGTTATCTGCATATATAAGGTTATTGATATTTCTCCCAGCAATCTTGATTTCAGCTTGTGCTCCATCCAGCCCAGCATTTTGCATGATGTACACAGCATGTAAGTTAAATAAACAGGATGACAATATACAGCCTTGACATGTCCCTTTCCCAATTTGGAACCAGTCTGTTCCATGTCCAGTTCTAGCTGTTGTTTCTTGACCTGCATACAGATTTCTCAGGAGGCAGATAAAGTGGTCTGGTATTCCCATCTCTTTCAGAATTTTCCACAGTTTGTTGTATTCACACAGACAAAGGCTTTAGCGTAGTTAATGAGGCAGAAGTAGATGTTTTTCTGGAACTCTTGCTTTTCCTGTGATCCAGCAGATGCTGGCAATTTGATCTCTGGTTCTTCTGCCTTTTCTAAATCCAGCTTATATATCTGGAAGTTCTTGGTTCATGTACTGTTGAAGTCTAGCTTGGACAGTTTTGAGCATTACTTTGCTAGCATGTGAAATGAACACAATTGTGTGATAGTTTGAACATTCTTTGGCATTGCTCTTCTTTGGAATTGGAATGAAAACTGACCTTTTCCAGTGCTGTGGCCACTGTTTTCCAAATTTGCTGGCATATTGAGTGCAGTAGTTTAACAGCACCATCTTTTAGGATTTGAAATAGCTCAGCTGGAATTCTATCACCTCCAGTTGCTTTGTTCATAGCAATGCTTCCTAAGGCCCACTTGACTTCACATTCCAGGATGTCTGGCTCTAGGTGAGTGACCACACCTTCATGGTTATCTGGGTCATTAAGACCTTTATTGTATAGTTCTTGTGTGTATTCTTACTATCCTAATATCTTTTGTTTCTGTTAGGTCCATACCGTTTCTGTCCTTTATTGTGTGAAATGTTCTTGGTGGGCAGAGTTTTGTGACCCCCCCCCTGCCGTGGGGTCAGGGACACTGACTTCTGGCGTAAGTCTTTTTGGAAGAGGTCAGAGGTCACCAATACTGCCATTACCCCTACCATAATTAGGCCTCAGGCCAAACTAAAGGGAGGGAACACAGCCCCACCCATCAGCAGAAAATTGAATTAAGGATATACTGACCAAGGCTTTGTCCACCAGAGCCATCTTTGCGTGAAATGTTCCCTTGGTATCTCTAATTTTCTTGAAGCGATCTCTAGTTTTTCCCATTCTATTGTTTTCCTCTATTTCTTTGCAATGATCACTGAGGAAGGCTTTCTTATCTCTCCTTGCTCTTCTTTGGAACTCTGCATTCAGATGGGTATAACTTTCCTTTTCTCCTTTGCCTTTCACTTCTGTTCATTTTTCAGCTGTTTGTAACCTCAGACAACCTGCCTTTTGGCCTTTCTTTTTATTGGGGATGGTTTTGATCACTGCCTCCTGTACAGTGTCACAAACCTAAGTCCATAGTTCTTCAGGTACTCTGTCAGATCTAATTCCTTGAATCTATTTGTCATTTCCACTGTTTAGTCGTAAGGGATTTGATTTAGTACATACCTGAATGGCTAGTGGTTTTCCCTACTTTCTTCAATTTGAGCCTGAATTTTGCAATGAGGAGCTGATGATCTGAGCCACAGTCAGCTCCAGGTATTGTTTTTGCTGACTGTATAGAGCTTCTCCATCTCTGACTGTAAAGAACATTATCAGTCGGATTTTGGTACTGACCGTTTGGTGATGTCCATGTGTCCATGAGTCATCTCTTGGGTTTTTGCTCTGACCAACAGGTTCTCTTGACAAAACTCTGTTAGTCTTTGCCCTGCTTCATTTTGTACTCCGAGGCCAAACTTACCTGTTATCCAGGTATCTCTTGACTTCCTACTTTTGCTTTCCAGTTCCCTGTGATGCAAAGGACATCTTTTTTTTGGTGTTAGTTCCAGAAGGTCTTGTAGGTCTTCATAGAGTCATTCAACTTCATTTTCTTTGGCATTAGTGATTGGGGCATAGACTTGGATTACTGTGATAGTGAATGGTTTGCCTTGAAACGAGATCATGCTGTCGGTTTTGAGATTGTGTCCAAATACTGCATTTCAGACCCTTTCATTGACTATGAGGGCTACACCATTTCTTCTAAGGGATTCTTGCCCAAGTAGTAGATATAATGGCCATCTAAATTAAATTCACCCGTTCCTATCCATTTTAGTTCATTGATTCCTAAAATGTCCATGTTCACTCTTGCCATCTCCTGTTTGACTACAACCAAACCTTGGATATGGACTTAACATTGATTTACCTTGATTCATGGACCTAACATTCCAGTTTCCTATGCAATATTGTTCTTTATTGTATTGGAGTTTACTTTAACCCCCAGACACATCCACAACTGTGTGTCATTTCCGCTTTGGCTCAGCCTCTTCATTCTTTCTGGAGCTATTTCTCTGCTCTTCTCCAGTAGCCAGTTGGTCACCTGCTGAGCTGGGGGTGGGGTGTTCATCTTTCAGTGTCACAGCTGTTTCCCTTTTCATACAGTTCATGGGGTTCTCAAGGCAAGAATACTGAAGTGGTTTGCCATTCTCTTCTCCAGTGAACCACGTTTTGTCAGAATTCTCCACCATGACCTGTCCATCTTGGGGGGCCCTATATGGCATGGCTTATAGTTTCATTAAGTTACACAAAGCTGTAATCCATGTGATCAGTTTGGCTAGTTTTCTGTGATTATGGTTTTTATTCTGTCCTCTAATGGATGAGGATAAGAGACTTGTGCAAGCTTCCTGATGGAAAGGACCGACTGACTGTGGGGATAACTGGGTTTTGCTCTGGTGGACAAAGCCTTGGTCAATATATCCTTAATTCAGTTTTCTGCTGATGAGCGGGGCTGTGTTCCCTCCCTTTAGTTTGGCCTGAGGCCTAATTATGGTAGGGGTAATGGCAGTATTGGTGACCTCTGACCTCTTCCAAAAAGACTTACGCCAGCAAGTCAGTGTCCTTGACCCCATGGCAGGCCACTGTCAACCCATGCCTCCTCCAGAGACTCCCAAACACTCACAGCCAAGTCTGGCTCAGTCTCTTGTGGGGTCACTGCTCCTTTCTGCTGGGTCCTGATGAGTACACCGTTTTGTTTGTGCCCACCAAGAGTCTGTATCCCCAGCCCTGTGCAAGTTCTATATCAAGTTCTGCTGACCTTCAAAGTCAGATTCCCTGGGGATTCTCAGGCCCTTTGTTGGATCCCCAGGTTGGGAAGTCTGTGGGACCTAGAACTTTTGCAACAGTGCGAGAACTTTTTTGTTATAATTGTTCTCCAGTTTGGGTATCGCCTTCCTGGTGGCCCTATGTTTATAGGGACTAATGGTGACGTCCTCCAAGAGGACTTGTGCCACACGTCACGCCTCGCAGGACTGCTGCTGTCGGAGCCCCTGTCCCCATGGC
Source organism: Bubalus kerabau (assembly GCF_029407905.1). NCBI lineage: Eukaryota > Metazoa > Chordata > Mammalia > Artiodactyla > Bovidae > Bubalus > Bubalus kerabau. The sequence goes on from NC_073625.1 coordinate 18,855,665, forward strand.
AGGCCACTGCTGACCCATGCCTCCGCAGGAGACTCCGAAACACTCACAGGTTTGGCTCAGTCTTTTGTCAGGGTCACTGCTTCTTTCCCTGGTTCTGGTGCGGACAAGGTTTTGTTTGTGACTTGCAGGCATCTCTGGCGGGTATGAGGTATTTGATTTTAAATGTGATTGTGTCCCTCCTGCCATCTTGCTGTGGCTTCTTCTTTGCCCTTGGACATAGTGTATCTTTTTTTGGTGTGTTCCAATATTCTCCTCTTGAAGATTGTGCAGGAGCTAGTTGAGATTTTGGTGTTCTCCCGGGAGAAGATGAGCGCCATCTTCTAAGGTCTAATAATCTTATTATCTTTCACTATTAAGTTTGAATAAACAGATTAATATTTTAAGTAGTAATCACTTAGGAATATAGTATGGAATGTATACTAACAGTTACTACTAAGGTAGTTGAGTTTTAAATTACATGCATAAGAAAAGAAATTTGTTCATTTTTACAATAATTAAAAAAAATATGTGGTTTGCCATCATGTTACATTGCATTGTTAAAAATGAAATAATCAAATGTTTATGAAGCAAGCATGTGTTAAATCGTGTTACTCTTTCTAAATGTGTGTGTTTGTATCTTCTAATCTCTAATATTCAGCCTTTAGTTATAAATAAAGGGGGACTGGTTCAGAAATAACTGTAAATTTTAGTTTGAGGTGATTAATGAAGGAGAAGGATACTTTTGCTGAAAACGAATTGGTTTTATAACTAGCTATGACTTATTTTTTCAATAGGATGTAGAAATATTAAATATTTAAAAGATGTAATGAGAATTGACTAATTAGAATAAAAATTTTATGGTATAGTTTGATTGAGTAGGTTTTAACTACTACATTGAATAATGTACACTCAAGCTAAAAAAGTTCATATATGGTTTTTGTCTGTGCATTTTATGTAGCATAATTTGAACATTTTGGTAGTCCCAGAAAATATTTGTTACATTTAAAAGAATCAACCTCCTTTACTGATTTTTCTTCAGTTCTTCAAATGTGCTTTTCCTTCAAGCTAATAAATGTTCAAGGGATGGATTTTGAGAATTACTGAGGAGATTACTTATCTGAAAATACTTGAAAAAAGTTTACTTTTATCATTAGCAGAGAAGGCAATGGCACCCCACTCCAGTACTCTTGCCTGGAAAATCCCATGGACGGAGGAGCCTAGTAGGCTGCAGTCCATGGGCTCGCTAGGAGTCTGACATGACTAAGCGACTTCACTTTCACTTTAAACTTTCATGCATTGGAGAAGGAAATGGCACCCCACTCCAGTGTTCTTGCCTGGAGAATCCCAGGGACAGGGGAGCTTGGTGGGCTGCCGTCTCTGGGGTTGCACAGAGTCAGACACGACTGAAGTGACTTAGCAGTAGCAGCAGCAGTAGCAGTTTATCAGAGGTTTCTTATCAATGGTTCCTTTCGTTGGAGATTCTCCCCTAAAAGCAACGTGTTGTTGGACAATATGGCATGAACATTGGGTGTGTGGAGATGGAAGAGATGGAGTTATTGAAAGGTTTGGCTCTCAATTGCCCACAAACTGTAATTCATCAGAATTCAGAATTTAGAATGTCCTAGCAAGGGTCCTGTTTTTAACTCTCAGAAAAATATTTAGGATGGGAAGAAACCAGAAGCCCTGTCTATAGTGGATAGTTTATGATACTTCAGTTATCATTTATGAAGGATTCCCCAAACAGCATTTTTTTTTTTTTTTAACTTGAGTCCCTGGAGTTTAATTATACCTTCAGGCAACACATTATAAATTCTGGGTGGAGGTTAGAGTTACTACCTTTTTTTTTTTTTAGTAAAAAGAGGGTGGCTCTGTTTTGAAAGGGAAAGAGTACATATAAACGATGATCTGTAAGCTCTTTTTTGAAAAGTCTTCAACTCTGAAGAGCTGACAAAACCAAGAACTTAGCTGCTGCTGCTGCTGCTAAGTTGCTTCAGTCGTGTCCGACTTTGTGCGACCCCATAGATGGCAGCCCACCAGGCTCCCCTGTCCCTAGGATTCTCCAGGCAAGAAGACTGGAGTGGGTTGCCATTTCCTTCTCCAATGCAGGAAAGTGAAAAGTGAAAATGAAGTTGCTCAGTCGTGTCCAACTCTTAGTGACCCCATGGACTGCAGCTCACCATGCTCCTCCATCCATGGGATTTTCCAGGCAAGAGTACTGGGGTGGGGTGCCATTGCCTTCTCCGCAAAAACTTAGAAAGAAAGCAAAAAAGGCAACAGTAAATGCTCCTCCTAGTTTATTCATTCACTGATGGAAGAGCTCTCTTTAGTTGCTTAATGAGAATTAAGTAGAAATTATATGGAGACGGTTCAGCGGACACCATTAGCTCCATATGAGACACTGTTCTAGTTCTTAGATGGCAAGTCAGTGGTGCACTTTGTTTTTGATCGAATGATTTTTCTCTTGATCTCACTATATTACCCCTTTAGGTGGTTGTACCTCAGTTATGTAAAACATCATGTTGAAAGCAGTGTGGTTTAGCCTAGCTCTGTGGTTCTTAAAGTGTCATTCTCCAACCAGTGGCATCAGCATCTCCCGGGGACTTGTAAGAAGTGCATATTTTTGGGCCCTTTCCTGGGTCTACTGAGCTGAAGCTCTGGGGGTGCAGCTCGGCAGTCTGGGTTTTCACAAGTCCTTCAGGTGATTCTGATTCACACTGACGGTTGAGGACCACTGGGCTAGCTTGTGTCTGAATTAATTCAGACAATCATATTTGAATTTCAAAACTCTGAAGTTTGGAGAAATTAAATGACTGACTCATAGGCACAGCTTTGGTTGACAGCAAGGTTGGGTCAAGAACCTGGATTTATTTACAGCTTTAAGTGAATTTAAGTCATAGACCAGTATCTCTCATAAATACAGGTGTAAAAATCCTTAAACAGAGAGGAACAAACCAAATCACTCATATCTAAGAAGTATAATATGTCATGATGAAGAAGAGTTTAAGAATGTTAGAGATTTTACTATTTGAAAATCAATCAGTGTGAGTCATATTAACAGAATAAGAAAAATCATAGGATCATTTTATTTATTTTTTAATTTTATAAAGTGCTTCTCATAAAAGCTGACACCTGTTTATGATAAAAACTTGTAACAAGTTAGTAATAGAAGCAGAGTTCCTTAGGAAAATAGAATGGCCTTTCTCAATCTTTGTTACTCTGAAAGAAGCCTTGAAATAATTTTTAGGTCTCAGGGAACTCTTATTAAAAAAATTGTTATACCTACAGCTCATGTACATTACTTAATCTGTAAGTTGTGACTATCATCTGCTAAGTCACTTCAGTCGTTTCCAACTCTGTGTGACCCCATAGATGGCGGCCCACCAGGCTCCCCTGTCCCCTGGATTCTGTAGGCAAGAACACTGGAGTGGGTTGCCGTTTCCTTCTCCAGTGCATGAAAGTGAAAAGTGAAAGTGAAGTCGCTCAGTCGTGCCCGACTCTTAGCGACCCCATGGACTGCATGCAGCCTACCAGGCTCCTCCGTCCATGGGATTTTCCAGGCAAGAGTACTGGAGTGGGTTGCCATTGCCTTCTTCATGTGACTATCATAGCCAATAATAATTGTTCATTTAAGTAGAGAATGCAGTTTTCTTTGTATATATTTTGCTCTATTTATTAGCCTACTTTTTTCGTGTGTGTGAGGTTCCTCCTCTCCAGAAAGGATATCAACTCTAATGCAAGTCGGTAGTATAGGTAAACTTCAGTTTTTTCTTTAATTTTTAAAAATTAGTTTGTTTTTGGCTGTGCTGGGTCTTCGTTGCTGCATGGGCTGTTCTCTAGTTGCGGCGAGTGGGGCTGCTCTCTAGTGGTGATGCGCAGGCTCCTCGCCGCAGTGACTGTCCTGTGGAGCGTGGGTTGTCGGATGTGAGGGCTTCAGTAGTTGTGGCTCCCAGGCTGTAGAGCACAGGCTCAGTAGTTGTGGCACACGGGCTTAGTTGCTCTGCACCATGTGGGGCCCTCTCAGATCAGGGATCAAATCCGCTGAGCCACCAGGGAAGCTCCTTTAAATTTTTTGTTTTTAACCTTACCCAGGTAGGCAGTTTACTTGTTCACAGATGAGCAGACAAGCCAGAGAAAGAAAGAGTCCTTCAGCCAGGCATACTTGAAAGGGAGGGAAAATATGGTTTGATTTTTGTCATGTTGTCCTTCTCCATCTACGTTTCAGTAATGCTTGAGACTTGCTGACATCCTTCCTCGCTCTCCATCCCAAACAGCAGGATTTCCTTTTGCTACATGATTTTTTCCAAAAATTCTGTTTTCTTTTGAAAATCAGAAGTCACTGTAAGTCAGAACGTTTTTTTCTAGAGCCTTGCAGAAACTTGTTCAACTGGTTCATATAATTAAAAAAAAAAAAGTCTGCAAAGAAAGCTGGCTTCTGCAGTCCTTTTTCATCTTCAGAGCACTCAGTGAAGTATGGTTTCCTATTTTCTTGAAAGCACTTCTGTAACTCACCTGTCAGCTTAAATGTTCTTTGAGAGAAATCTGCTAAGCCACTGGATTTCTGTATGCAGCAGGAGATTTCTGTGCCCAAGTGTACTGGTCTTTGTGTAATAAAGCAGACCATTTTTGTACCATTATTTAAGACATTTTTCATTTCATTTCCAAAGGTTTTTGATACTGGTACCTCTCTGAAGAAAGCAGTGTATTGTGATAACATCATTATTTATATATATGTGTGTGTGTGTGTATTTTTTTTTTTTTTAAACAAGAGACGTAAAACCTTGTACTGAGCCAGCCATTGATCGGACACATCAATGAGAATACCAGCACGGTTCCTCCAAGACAGACCTTTGTTTCCAGATATAAAGACACCACATAAATGTCCTTCTCTTTGCTTGTTCATGGTTGTTCTTTGCAGTAGCAAAGTTTTTCTTGAAATTCACCATCATTTAAAAACTTTACAGATGTTACTTCATGACATTTATTGGTGAAATCTGTTGGCTTGTCAGCCTAGATAGACAAGCTGTTGTTTCTCAGTTTATTAAATATGACTTATCAGCATCATGTGATATGTCATCAGTGCGTTGACTTAAACTGTTTGATACTTTTCAGTTTCTCATAATATGCATTTTACTCACTGTCATTTGATATGATGGCGTTATTAGGGTTCCTGCTAGCAGTGGGATATCCCCTAATCCCCCTTTTCTGGGTAATAAGTTTTACTGTAACTTGCTTCCTGAGCCTTTTCATTGAATGTAACTTTTTTAAACGGAACTTTTACTCTGTTTGGTTTGAGATTTCCAATAGCTATTTAAAATGGTAAGTACCTTGACTTTTCCAGTGCCTGTTACTTCTGTTTAAGTGTCTTTTCAGTTTTGCTGGAACCGTTATAAGTTGTTTGCCATAGTGGTGAATAATGGGATAGGACCCTGTGGATTATCAGGCCATGTAAAATGCATTGGTTCCTAGCTCTCATTGTAATGGTAGGCTCTTTTGGTATCTCTTGTTGCACTGGTGCAGTGAAATGGCTTAGCCGATTATAGTTCTACCAACCTGATGATTAGAGAGAGGCCTCCCTGCTGGCTCAGTAAAGAGTCCATCTGCCAATGCAGAAGACACAGGTGCAATCCCTGGGTTGGGAAGATCCCCTTTAGAAGGAAATGGCAACCCACTCCAGTATTCTTGCCTGAGAAATCTCATGGATAGAGGAGCCTGGTGTCCTGTGGTCCACGGGATCGCAAAGGGTCAAACACGACGGAGCGACTAAAGAACAACAACAACCTGATAGGATTGTTCATGGGCTTAGGCTTAGAATTTTCTGTCACAGATCTCACCTTCAGAAATCATCACAGTGAACTGTTGGACATGTTTATAAAACAGTCTCTAATAAAGGATAAAACAGCAAGTAATACTAACTTTGCAAAAAATGTCTCAAAAAATATGAACAACTCACAGAATTTTAGTTTTATTACTACATGGTCATGTTTTGCAACATTTACAACAGCAGGTCAGAAGGAGGCAGTTGAGTCCCAGTATGGAAGATTCCTTGTTTAGAATTTTCCCCAAATTTCCTGTTACACAAGCAGAGCTGCTTTTTGCTCCTGTAAGTCATTTTTTAAATCACAATTTCTTATGGTACACCTAGTGACATCTTATGGATCCCTAGATTTCTGTGGAACAATGATGGGGAAACCCTGTAATGGAAGCGTGTCTATGGAAACCACCATGCATGCCAAGTCTCATCAGTTGTGTCTGACTCTTTGCAACTCCACTGGACTGTAGCCCACCAGGCTCCTCTGTCCATGGATTCTCCAGGCAAGAATACTGGAATGGGTTGCCATGCCCTTCTCCAGGGGACCTTCCTGACCCAGGGATTGAACATGTGTCTCCTGCATTGCAGGCAGATTCTTTACCACTGAGCCACCGGGGAAGCCTGGTGAAAACCTCCATACTTATAGTGAAATAGTGCTTTTCCTCAGAAGTCATAAAAAGATAACTACTTGTCACTTCTATACTATGCTGGAAGTCCTACCCAATGCAATAAAGCAAGAAAAAAGAAATGGCAAATGTAAAAGTTGTAAAGGAAGAAGTAAAACTGTAGACGTGATTAAGTACATAGAAAAGCCAAGACAGTTTGCCAACTGTTGGAATTAAATATGTTTAATAGGGTTGCTACATAGAGAGTCAGTATTGCTAAAATCAGTCTCTACAAAGTAACAAGAAAAAAATTAGTAAAATTACAAAGTGCAGTACACCAAAAATCATCTAATGACCAGGAAGAAATTAAACAAAGATGTATAATACTCTTCACTAAAAACTGAAGTCTGTAGCTCTATAGCATTGAGTATTCTCTCTAGGTGCTCCCCCATTTTTCTTAGTTCTTGATCTAAGAGCAAGAAATAAAAGTAATTTTAAGTTTCTCAGGTTTATATCTCTCGTTCTTTTTTTTTTTTTTTTTTTTGCTGGTCGTATTTTCTTAAATCTTTTCCCTTGACAGTTTGATAGCTGTGTTTTTTGGCTTCTCTGTTTACATAGTTTGAAAATGGTTAGGCTTTCATATATTGAGTATTTCATCTTTGTACTTTTCTAATTTTAAAAGTCCCACTTATTTTAAATATTAAAATGAGTAATAACAGACATGGCTAGTGCTTTCTAAATTTTTTCTTGAACTGTCTTCATTCTTCTGTTTCCAGATTAACTTAGCCTTTTGAAAATTTTACATAATATTATAATGGGGGAGAAGTTTTTAATGTGAAGAAAATTAAGGAAAATATATGAAATTTGATAATTAGTGACAATGAAGAGTATGGAATAATTACTTTGAAGGACTTGATTTGGCTGTCCTTAGACAAGTAAAATTACCCTAAACTCCCTTATTCCTTCTCCTTTAGGCTAGGCTTTTCCAGGTCCATATATCCAAAATATGTACAAATGTATTACATATATCCAAAGTAAGCAAAGTATTAGTGCAAAATGCTGCACTGGTCCCCACCTGTTTTGTTTGTTGATGGCTGTGCTGGGTCTTCATTGCTGTGCATGCACTTCCTCTAGTTGCAGTGAGTGGGGGCTCCTCAGTAGCTGAGGTGCGAGGGTTTCTTGTTGAGGTGACTTCCCTTGTTGCAGAGTACAGGCTGTAGGTGCACGGGCTCAGTAGTTGTGGCACATGGGCTTAGTTGTTCCATAGTACGTGGGGTCTTAGTTCCCTGACCAGGGATCGAACCTGTGTCCCCTGCATTGGCAGGCGGATTTTAACTAGTAGGCCACCAGGGAAGTCCCAATCTCCACCTGTTTTTGATTAGCCACCCCCAAATTAAGTTTTTTCTGGCCTACTCTTTTTATATGTGCTCATGTACTGCACAGATAAAGTGTGCATGTTTTAAACTTGCACAGAATTAAGAATTTTTAAAAGTTGAGATTTAAAAAAAGGAATGTTTTCTTAAAAGCTCTTTTGCTAAGTGAAAGCAATATGTCATTCATCATGTCTGAAAATCTTCATTTAGCTTTTTCTATAAAGTGACTTGTGTCTTAAAAATTAAGTTTAGTGTATTTGGATCCTGGGTTTTAATTTGCTTTCATAGCTATAAATACATATATTTTTAGATCTGCAGGGAAGAAAGTCCTTATCTTGGTTTCTTATTGCTGCTGTAACAAATTACCACCTACTTGGTGGCTTAAAATAACACAAATTCGTTAGTTTTGTAGGTCCAAAGTCAGTCTCACTGGGCTGTAGCCAGGGTGGTTCCTCTGGAGACTCTGAGGGACCTTCTGTTCTCTTTCCTTTTTCAGCTTCTGGAGACCAGCTGTGTTTCCTGACACATGGCCCCTTCCTTCCATCTCTCCAGCCTTCCATCTTCCATCTCATTGTCACATCTGCTGCTATTCACATTCACTGTGACTTTTCCCAGGATACTTGTGATTACTGCCTATGCAGTAAGCCACAGTAATCTTTCTCAAGATCTTTAACTTGGTCACATCAGTGAAATCCCTTTTGCCATATATGGTAACACTTCAGGTTGCAAGGGTTTGGACATGGATATCCTTGGGGGAGAGGATGCAGTATTTGGGGGAGGGGATTCTCTAGTGACACAGGCACAGTATTACATTACAAAAATTTTTGTGTTTTTTTTAGTAGTCTTGTCAACTCATTAGGCAGTTTGGTGAGTACATTCCATCTTTGCTTATGTCATTCAATTCATGCAAATATGTCAGAAGGATTTATAATTTTTTATATTTTTGATGCATTGATTTGAAACTCTCTGAAGGGTTTTGTTCAGAAGTGTTTTTAAAAATAAAGGTTAAAAATAAAAAAATTTCTAAAATTTTGAAAATAGGCAGGTATAAGAGTTTTTATTCATAAATATTTTTAAACTCAAGTCACATAGTGATGGAAATATTTCCTAAAGGTTCTTTTTCAAAGTCCTGTTCCTTCAGCATAAATTGCTTTCCAAAATAGTTGCTTTGTTACTTTCACACATTGTTAAAATGCTAGTTTTACTTTGAAGGAGTTGTTAGCATATTATGAATAACCTCTGTAATCTTAGAAATAGCTAACAAATTTGAAACACTTGCCTTTTTGTAAAACAAATTTGTGACTCAGTTTTAAGTGGATGTTCCTTAATAGGTTAATAAAATCATTGTACAGGCTCTATTTTAAAGGTCTTAAAAAAAAAAAGATTCACCGCAGTGCTGGAATCTTCCAGCAGGTAAACTATAGCGTGCTGCAGAAGGCTGAGAGTGAATGAGTGAGGTCATGTCTGTCAACCCTCTTGTCACATGGGATTCCCACTCTTTTCTTAGGATTCCTCCACACGTGTCACCTCTGAAATGTGGGTCATCTGACATGAAGCCAAGGGGAGTCTTCCGGTGTCAGTTCACATTCAGTATTTGTAAAGCATAATTTTTAAGTGGAAATTTTAAATTAAAAAATTTAATAAAGCTTTCAAATGGATCGACCTTCATAGCTCTGGATTGTGTACACTTGGCTTTGGAGCCCACTGTGCTTGGTGATGGCACCCCACTCCAGTACTCTTGCCTGGAAAATCCCATGGACAGAGGAGCCTGGTAGGCTGCAGTCCATGGGGTCTCGAAGAGTCGGACACGACTGAGCGACTTCACTTTCACTTTTCACTTTCATGCACTAGAGAAGGAAATGGCAACCCACTCCAGTGTTCTTGCCTACAGAATCCAGGGGACAGGGGAGCCTGGTGGGCCGCCATCTGTGGGGTCGCACAGAGTCGGACACGACTAAAGCGACGCAGCAGTGGCAGCAGCAGCAGTGCTTGCTGTACTACAGCTGCTGCTCCTTCCTGTTTCTTTAGTCACCATTCAGAGGTTTGTCCACATTCAGCTTTCTCTTTCATTTCCTCTGAATGTCCCTGTTTTTTGGGCAGATGATTATATACCTAACTTTCATATATGTACATTTAGCTCTGACCCTATTTTGGGAGCTCTTGAAAGGCAGAAGTGGTTTGCGTTTCATTGTGTGTCTCATTGCAGTACTTTTGGCATATGGGAGTTATCAAGTAAGTGAATGAACTAAAAGCAAATGCTCAGTAAATGGTTCTTCATGGTATGTGTTCAGTTTTAGATATTTTTGTTTTTTGGCCACGCTATGCAGCATGTCGTATCTTAGTTTCCTGACCAGGGATCGAACTCATGCCTCTTGCCTTGTAAGGACAGAGTCTTAACCATTGGACCACCAGGGAAGTTTCAGGCTTTATATCTTTATATGCTTTCTAAACATACCTTTGAAATATTTTTGTTCTAGTTGTATAGTGGCCTGACTGAAGCCCAGAGAGGCTCAAAAACCTACCCAAAAGTGATGAAGCTTAGAGCCTGGAATATTTCTTTTTAATTGAACCCTTTTTTTGTTTAAAGTAAGTAATATGTCTCTAAAACAATATGAGAAGGTATAAATGAAGAAGTCTTGTTCTTGGCTCTAATTCTACTTATTTTCTCTCCTGCTTTACTTCCTATGGGTAGTCTCATTTATTGCTTTTTTGTGACTTTTTCATGGTTCTTTATGTGGAAACAAAGTAGGAATATGTATTTTTGTTTTTCTCCCTTCTATATAAAAGATTTCATACATGTTTTTTAACATAAGCTTTTTAAAAACATTTTAATTTTTTAAAATTGAAATATAATTGACGGCATTGTGTTAGTTTTAGGTGTACAATGTAATGATCTGATATATGTATATATTATGCAGTGAAGTATAGTTAACTGTAGTTACTGTGTTGTACATTACATCCTTGGGACTTACTTGTCTGGAAGTTTGTACCTTTTGACCACCTTTACCCATTTTGCTGTCCTCTTATCCCCTCTTATCCCCCATGCCACCTCTGACAACCACTAATTTGTTCTCTGTTAAGTTTATCTGATTTCATATATAAGTGATATCATATAATATTTGTCTTTCTCTGTGTGACTTAATTCCCTTAGCATAATGCCCTCAAGGTCCAACCATGTTGTTGCAAATGGCAGGATTGCCTTCTGTTATTAAATAACATACCATTCTTCTGTGTGTGTTTGTGTATGTATGTAAGTAAAAGTTTTTAAGCTGATTTTACTTTTTTAGAGCAGTTTTAGGTTTACAGCATAACTGGACAGAAAGTATGTGTGTGTGTGTGTGTCCTCTTCCATCCCCCCAACTTCCAACACTATGGGTATCTTGCACCATAGTGGTACATTTGTTAAACTCTTTGAACCTACACATTGTTATCACCTGAAGTTTATAGTTTACTTTAGGATTCACTCGTGGTGTTACACGGATTGTAGGTTTTGACAAATGCATAGTGATTGTATCCATCATTTACAATATCATGCAGCATAGTTTCAGTGCCCTAAAAATCCTCTATCCTTTGCCTGTTTATGTCTCCCTTCTTTTTAACCCTTGAAGTGCAAGTGTTAGTCGTTCAGTCATGCCCACTCTTTGCGATCCAATGGACTGTAGCTCGCTGCTGCTACTGCTAAGTCATTTCAGTTGTGTCCGACTCTATGCGACCCCATAGACGGCAGCCCATCAGGCTCCCCCGTCCCTGGGATTCTCCAGGCAAGAACACTGGAGTGGGTCGCTATTTCCTTCTCCAATGTGTGAAATTGAAAAGTGAAAGTGTAGAATCCTCTATCCATGGAATTCTCCAGGCAAGAATACTAGAGGGGGTTGCCATTCCCTTCTCCAGGGGATCTTCCCAACCCAGGGATTGAACCTGGGTCTCCTGCATATGCAGACAGATTCTTTACCATTTGAACCACCAGAGAACCCTTAGCAGCAACTAAATTGTTTATGGTCTCCATAGTTTTGCTTTTTCAGAATGCCATATAATTAATATGTTGTTTTTCAGTCACTGAGTCGTGTCTGACGCTTCGTGACCCTGTGAACTGCACCACGCCAGGCTTTCCTGTCCTTCATTATCTCCCTGAGTTTCATGTCCGTTGAGTCAGTGATGCCATCCAACCATCTCATCCTCTATCGCCCCCTTCTCTTACCCTCAATCTTTTCCAATATCAGAGTCTCTTCCAGTGAGTTGGCTGTTTGCATCAGGTGGCCAGAGTATTGGAGCTTAAGTTACAGCATCAATCTTTTGAATGAATCAATCTTTTTCAGTGAACATTCAGGTTTGGGTTACTTTAGGATTGATTGATTTGATTTCCTTGCTGTCTAAGGGACTCTCGAGTCTTCTCCAGCACCACAGTTTGAAAGCTTCAGTTCTTGAACACTCAGCCTTCTTTATAGTCCAACTCTCACATGTGTACATGACTACTGGAAAAGCCATAGCTTTGACTCCAGGCACCTTTGTGAGCAAAGTGATGTCTCTGCTTTTTAATACGCTATCTAGGTTTGTCATAGCTTTTCTTCCAAGGAGCAAGTGTCTTTTAATTTCATGGCTGCAGTCACTGTCCACAGTGATTTTGGAGCCCAAGAAATGAAGTCTGTCACTGTTTCCATGTTTTCCTCACCTATTTGCCGTGAAGTGATGGGATGCCGTGAAGTGATGGGACCAGATGCCATGACTGTAGTTTTTTGAATGTTGAGTTTTAACCTAGGCTTTTCACTCTCCTTTTTCACCTTCATCAGGAGGCTCTTTAATTCCTCTTAGCTTTCTGCCTTTAGCGTGGTATCATCTGCATATCTGAGGTTATTGGTATTTCTCCTGGCAGTCTAGATTCCAGCTTGTGCTTCATCCAGCCTGGCATTTCCCATGATGTACTCTGCATATAAGTTAAACAAACAGGATGACAATATACAGCCTTGACATACACCTTTCCCAATTTTTTTTTTTTTTTTTAAAGATGATTCTGAGATAAGAGTGAGATCTTCCCCACCCAGGGATCAAACCGAGGTCTCCAGCATTGCAGGCAGATTCTTTACCACCTGAGCCACCAGGGAAGCCTTCACCTTTCCCAATTTTTAAAAAATTTATTTATTTTAAATGAAACAGGAATATTTTTAATGATAAAAGTACAAAGAATATAGACATCTTAAACCATTAGACACCTTAACAACAAAGAAACAGATACATAAAGCAAAAATCAGATGAAATGTAAGGGAAAATAAAAAATATAATCGTCATGAGACATTAACATTTCCTGAAAGTATTTTATCAAGTGCAGAAAAAATAAGAATAGGAGCGTCTTGAATGATGGCATTAATGATTTAAATACAATATATATTAATTAAATACAATAGATATTAATCTATCCTACACAAATACATTTAAAATTTTGAATGTCATATGTTGTTACTAGGTCTCCATAGGGCATTTTAGAAAAACTTGCAAAAAGATAAACATCGCTAAATTTTGAAAAGTAGAATTCTTTTTTGTGTGTGTGATTCAGCTATACATATACACATATGTTATTTTTGAAATTATTTTCCATTATAAGTTATAAGATATTGACTACAGTTCCCTATGTTATGCAGTAAAAACTTTTGTTGCTTGTTGCATATCTATTTTTTTCAGTTAGAAATTGAGCTTTCTATTTATACTAAGTCAAGCAAGTGGAATCAAAATGTAATAAATTTTTTAGCTAGGCAAAAATTCATAAGTTTTCTATATACATATTATGTATAATATGTATTTAAAAGCTTTTCTATTGTGCCTGATAAAGAACATCAAAAGAAAAAAAAGCAATGAAGAAATTGGAAAACATAAACAGGAGCACTGAATATGAGATAGAAAAAGTGAAACAACCTAGATAAAAGTAAAAGATTCTCATATAGTTCCATTTTTTTTAAACATGGCTGCTCATTAGAAACATATCTGGAGCTCTGGCCAAAAAAAAAAAAAGCAATCCCTGGGCATTTGTATTTTTTCAAAAAATCAATAACCAGACAAAAAATAAAAGATAATTACAATTGCAAGCCATAATGGGAATATCATTAACCTAGCAATATAAAATAATTACATACAATTTGGGGGGTCAGGCAGAATGGTGTGGTAAGTGGAAGTGCATACATGCCCGTGTTTTCATCTGCTTAGCCGGTCTGTGTCTTTTGGTTGGTGCATTTAATCCATTTACATTTAAAATAATTATTGATATGTATGATCCTATTACCGTTTTCTTAACTGTTTGGGTTTATCTTCTTTATGTAAAATTTTTCCTTGTTTTCTGTTTAGAGAAGTTCTTTTAGCATTTGTTGTAAAGCTGGTTTGGTGGTGCTGAATTCTCTTAACTTTTGCTTGTCTGAAAAGCCTTTGATTTCTCCATCAAATCTGAAGGAGAGTCTTGCTGGGTAGAGTATTCTTGGTTGTAGGTTCTCTCCTTTCATCACTTTAAATATATCTTGCCATTATTCCCTTCTGCCTTGTAGAGTTTCCGTTGAGAAATCAGCTGATAGATGGGAGTTCCCTTGTATGTTATTGGTCATTTTTCCCTTGTTGCTTTTAATAGTTTATCTCGATCTTTAATTTTTGTCAGCTTGATCACTATGTGTCTCAGTATGTCCTCCTTGAGTTCATCCTTCCTGCGACTCTCTGTGCTTCCTGGACTTGTTGATTATTTTCTTTCCCATGTTAGGGAAATTTCCAGCTATTATTTCTTCATACATTTTCTCAAGTCCTTTCTCTCTCTCTTCTCCTTCTGGGAACCTTATAAGGTGAATATTCGTTTGTTTAATGTTGTCCGAAAGGTGTCTTAGTCTGTTTTCATTTCTTTTTATTCTTTTTTTCTATATTCTATGGCAGTGATTTCCACCATTCTGTCCTCCAGGGTGTTTATTGGAGCTTCTGCCTCAGTTATTCTGCTATGGATTCCGTCTAGTATATTATTCACCTCTGTTTGTTCCTTAGTTCTTGCAGATCTTTGGTAAACATTTCTTCCTTCTTCTCAATCTTTGCCTCCATTCTTTTTCCAAGATCCTGAATCATCTTCACTATCATTATTCTGAATTCTTTTTCTGGAAGATGGCCTATCTCAACTCATTTAGTTGTTTTTCTGAGGTTTTATCTTGTCCCTTCATCTGGGAGTTACCTTTCTGCTTTTTCATGATGGTTAACTTTCTGTAATGTGGTTTTGTTTTACTTGATGTGGGATTGTGCTTCTACTTGCTTCTTTTGTCTGGCCTCTGATGAAGGAGGCTAAGAAGCTTGTGTAAGCTTCCTGTTGGGAGAGACTGGTGGTGGGAAAAAAATGGGTCTTGCTCTGCTGGGCAGGGCCTTGCTGACTAAAGTCAGTCAGTCAGTTCAGTCACTTAGTCGTGTTCGACTCTTTGCGACCCCATGCCAGGCCTCCCTGTCCATCACCAACTCCTGGCGTTTACTCAAACTCGTATTCATTGAGTGGGTGATGCCATCCAACCATCTCATCCTCTGTTGTCCCCTTCTCCTCCCACCTTCAATCTTTCCCAGCATCAGGGTCTTTTCCAATGAGTCAGCTCTTCGCATCACATGGCCAAAGGATTGGAGTTTCAGCTTCAGCATCAGTCCTTCCAATGAATATTCAGGACTGATTTCCTTCAGGATGGACTGGTTTGATCTCTTTACAGCTCAGGGGGCTCTCAAGAGTCTTCTCCAACACCACAGTTTAAAAGCATCAATTCTTTGGCACTCAGCTTTCTTTATAGTCCAACGCTCACATATATGGCTACTGGAAAAACCATAGCCTTGACTAGATGGACCTTTGTTGGCAAAGTAATATCTGTGATTTTTAATATGCTGTCTAGGTTTGTCATAACTTTTCTTCCAAGGAGTAAGTGTGTTTTTATTTCATGGCTGCAGTCACCATCTGCAGTGCTGAGTAAAACTTTACTCCAATTATCTGCTGATGGGTAGGGTTACGCTCCCTCCCTGGTAGTTGTTTGGCCTGAGGCGACCCAGCCCTGGGGTCTTTGAGCTCTATGGTCCAGTTAAGGGCGACCTCCAAGAGAGTTTACACCAAAGGGGACCTTCCCAGACAGCTGTTGCCAGTTCCCCGTCCCTTTGGTGAGCTGCTGCTGACTCAGGCCTCCACAGGAGACTCTCCAACACTAGCAGGTAGGTTTGGTTCAGTTTCTTGTGGAGTCACTGCTCCTTTCCTCTGAATCTTGTTGTATGCAAAGTTTTGTTTGTGTCTTTCAAGACTGGAGTCTCTGTTTCCCCTAGTCCTGTGGAAGTCTTAGAATCAAATCCTGCTGACTTTCAAGGTCAGATTCCCTGAGGATTCCCAGTCCCTTTGTTGGGTCCCCAGGCTGGGAAGCCTGATGTCGGGTTTCAAACCTTCACAACAGTGGGAGAACTTCTTTGCTATTATTGTTCTCCAGTTTGTGGGTCACCCACCTGGTGGGTGTGGGATTTGATTTTATCCTGATTGTGCCCCTCCTACCATCTCACTGTGGCTTCTTTGCCTTTGGACATGGGGTGTCTTTTTTTGGTAGTTTCCAGAATCCTCCTGTTGATGGCTGTTCAACAGCTATGATTTTGGTGTTCTCGCAGCAGATGGGTGCACGTCTTTCTACTCTGCCATCTTGAACTGGAAGTCCTCCTTTCCCAATTTTGAACCAGTCTGTTGTTCCATGTCCTGTTTTAACTGTTGCTTCTTGACCTGCTTACAGGTTTCTCGGGTAAGGTGGTCTGGTATTCCCATCTCTTTGAGAAATTTCCAGTTTGTTGTGATTCACACAGTCAAAGGCTTTAGCGTAGTCAATGAAGCAGACGTAGATGTTTTTTTGAATTCCCTTGCTTTTTCCATGATCCAACAGATGTTGGCAGTTTGAGCTCTGGTTTCTCTGTGTTTTCTAAATCCAGCTTGTATATCTGGGAATTCTTGGTACATGTACTGTTGAAGCCTAGGATGAAAGATTTTGAGCATTACCTTGCTAGCATGTGAATGAGCATAATTGTGCTGCAGTTTGAACATTCTTTGGCATTGCCTTTCTTTGGGATTAGAATGAAAACTGACCTTTTCCAGTCCTGTGGCCACTGCTGAGTTTTCCAAACTTGCTGGCATATTGAGTGTGGCACTTTCACAGCATCATCTTTTAGGATTTGAAATAGCTCAGCTGAAATTACATCACCTCCACTAGCTTTGTTTGTCGAAATGCTTTCTAAGGCCCACTTGACTTCACATTCCAGAATGTCTGGCTCTAGGTGAGTAACCACACCATTGTGGTTTTCTGTGTCATTAAGACCTTTTTTATACAGTTCATGATGTACTCTGCACCTACCATTTGCATTTCCACCAGCAAAGAATGAGAGTCCTGTTCCTCCACATCCTCACCAGCATTTGGTGTCAACATATTTTTCTTAATAGTTCGTATTGGACATGTTTGCAAATCAGCACATTGCGAACACCTGCATTTTCTAACATCTGTATAGTAGCATTGATATGCTGTAATTTAATAAGTCCTCTGTTGATGGGCCCTTGTTGTTCAGACACTCAGTCGTATCCAAATCTTTGCAACCCCATGGACTACAGCACGCCAAGCTTCCCTCTCCTTCACTATCTCCTGTGGTTTGCTCAAACTCAGGTCCATTGATGACCACTTGAGTTGTTTCTAGTATTTTCCTTTTAAAAGTATGCTGCAGGTAACCTTTCTGCTTTTCTATGTTGTAGTTCTAGGATAAATGCTCAGAAGTGGATTTGCTGAATCAAGGGTTTCAGTGCATTTCTGTTGCCAAATTCCCTTCCAAGGAATTATATCAATTTGCATTGTTTACCAGTGGTGTGTTAGAGGGCCTGTTTCCTTATAGCCTTACCAATTGAGTTGTCAGATAAGGATTTTTGCCATTGTAATAGATGAGATATATCTTAGTGGAAGTTGAGTATCTTTTCCTCTGTTGATGGTCATTGGCATTTCTTTTTTGTGATTTATATGTTCCTGTTTTTGGTCCTTTTCTTGTTAGCTTTTTGGAACTTTTCAAATGTTAGGAAGGTTAACTTTCTGTGATAAGAATTGCAAATGTTTTTTTCTCATTTTATTGTTTGATTTTATGTAGCTTCAAGTTTGAACTCAGTTCTGATTTTATAGTCCATTCTCTTCATCACTATAATTGTACTGCCTCAAATAATTACACATTCTGCATTCCTGAAAAGATTCATTTAGCCTATTATTTAATACATCTATCATTTTAAAACTTGTCTTCAAATAGCAATTTCTTCCTTCAATAGACACGGCATCAGCGAGGAGATACACATCCTCTTACTTTAGAAGAAATTTTGGATGAAACGCAACATTTAGATATTGGACTCAAGCAGAAGCAATGGCTAATGAGTGAGGTAAGAATAGTCTTAAATTATTGTAAAAAATTTTTTTTACTGTAAGAAGGGTTTTCATATGCTGAAATCTGATGTTTTTTCTTAAAAGAATTGGTATAGGGTTTGTTTTTTTTAAACATACACATTTTGAGATTGATTTGTTTTCATATATTCTGTGTATCTATTTTTAAATGTCAGAGACAGTAGCATTAAAGTTGTAAAGAAGTCAGTCACTACTAATTTTTAAGTTTTTACAGAATAATTGATGCTTATTTTGAATTGCTAAATTTGTAATGTATGTATTGACAGATTGTATTGTTTCTATGTTTTGGGACATTTAAAGCATGAAGTATTACAGGGAAAGCAAGATATTTGTTAAGAAATGTATTTGTTGTACTGCTGCTGCTATTATGAGTTGATAGTGATGTTACTGCCTCTGGCAAGTCACTTGGAAAAATAACCACGAATATTTTGTGTATATACACACAACATTGGAAGAAAATGAATCTGAAAACAATCAGTGACTGTGTTAATTTGGAAATGAGTAGCACTTTAAAATAAAAATTGAGATATTTGTCTCTTTTCTGGTTAAGTATGAAATGACAATTCAGTAAAGCAACTTTCTAAGACCACTGCTGATTTTAAATGTAAACTTCCTAAAATAGAATTCAGTTTATTTTACCAAGCAAGATAGTCTTGATTTTCGTAATGTAAAATGAACTAGTTAGGCAGTATCATTGTGGCTCATTATATTAGTGATATACGAATGGTGGTAATCCACATTTTTGATGCTTTTCCTAATTTTGAAATTTCATGGATTACTGACATTAGGTAAAGGTTACTTTAATTACTGTTCTGTTCTCATTTCTTCTGTTTTTTTTTTATCCTTTCACAGTCAGGCTGGCAACTGTAGAAGAAAATAAAATGGTTGCTCTTTCTTGAAGAGCTTTCCTTCTGGTATTAGCTATACAACAGAACTGACTGGGAACATAATTATATTCAGAAATTTCTGTATTCCTTCTCAGTTTCAGTCTCAACTGACATTATAGGTAATTTCGTATCTGCACTACTCTGGTCCTTTTGAAGTCCTTCTACAGCTGGTAGTGCCATTTGATACCATGTGAACAGACTGATTTTTGATATGTTCATCCCAGGGGAATGTTTCTCACATTATAATCCCGATATGTGATACTTTGAGGGTGGGTAGGCAGTGGCTATTGATGTTAATAGGTGTGTTTTTGATTCTCACCTCTTTTGTCTTCTGAAACAATATGGGTACATTTTCTTCAAAGCATTTCTAATAAACTGGTTTCTTATTCAGAGATTCTATGTAAATAATAAAGTTTTGTTTTTTTTTTTTTTCAATAAAAAGTGAGCACCATGCTGATCTCTGCCTGTTGTTTTAGATCCTGTTGATAGATAGCCTGTTGTTCAGATCTGTTGATATCCACAAGCTACTTTTAATTTGCCTCTGTATTAGGTATTTTTTTTTTTTTTTTTTTTTTAGTATTAGTTGAATTAAATAATGTATGTATGGTATTTCCTTTTGTTAATATATTGAAATTGTGTCACTGTTCCAGGCACTAGTCAATAATCCCAAAATTGAAGTAGTAGATGGGAAGTATGCCTTTAAGCCCAAGTACAACTTGAAAGATAAGAAGGCTCTGCTTAGGCTCTTAGATCAACATGACCAGCGAGGCTTAGGAGGGATTCTTCTAGAAGACATCGAGGAAGGATTGCCCAATTCCCAGAAAGCTGTCAAGGTAACCCCTCTCTTCTTTCTACACCTTAATATAACTTGAATTGATACTGTCTTTTGGCTTTAAAAAACATCAAGACTTAAAAAAAATTATTTTAAAACCTTCATCATCAGTTGAAGATTTGAAATTTGTGTTTTGTGCTACAGAACAGGACAGAGCATAGTCATTGTGTAACTTTTGACACCTTTCTCATGTTGTTGTATATAATTGATTCTTCAAAATGCATCTGGAAAGATTTCCTCAATGGCATAAGTGTTTTTCTTTTAAGTTGTTAATGTTTGTATTTAAGAACTCCTTCAACAGCACTTGGGCACATTGCCAACCCGAGGGAACCAGAGGCTTTAACACACAAAAGCATTGACTAATAACTTGGTTTTGCATTCTGAAAGGGGCAGTCAGTAAATGTGATAGAGATTATATTTCTAGTTTAAATTTTCAACTCTCTTGGGAAGGCCGCTGGTCTCTGTTAGTTTCTAATGACTGCTGCTAACCTGGAAGCTTTAGGTTCTTTTTTTTTTTTTTTGGCTACCTGTGGAGAAAGCTTGCTTCTTTCTCTCCTCCTCTTGGTAGTTCAGTTACATGTGTTAGGTCTTTTTGGTATTGTCCCATTAGTGCCTTGGCGGGGATGGGGGGAGGTGTGTGCCTGCGTGTGCGTGTGTGTGTACGTGCATATGTGTGTGCCTGCTTTTGGACTTTTTTTGTCCTATTGATCTGTTGTTAATTATACTGACTTATTTTTTACCTTTAATTTGTTATTAAGCCGAATTGGTGAATTCTTTTTTTTTTTTTTTTAATAGTAAAGATGTTTTATCAGTGTTCACAATCAATAGCCAGACAGAAAATAAAAGATAATTACAATTGCAAGCCATAATGGGAACATGATTAACCTAACAATATAAAATAATTACATACAATTTGGGGGGTCGAGCAGAGCGGTGAGCGGAAGTGCATAAATGCACCTGTTTTCATCCTCTCAGCCAGTTTGTGTCTTTTGCTTGGTGCATTAAATCCATTTACATTTAAGGTAATTATTGATATGTATGATTTGTTTTGGGTTTGTTTTTTTGTAGGTCTTTTCCTTTTCTTGTGTTTCCTGACTACAGAAGTACCTCTGGCATTTGTTGTAAAGCTGGTTAGGTAGTGCTGAATTCTCTGAACTTTTGTTTGTCTAGAAAGCTTTTGATTGCTCCATCAAATCTGAAGAATGTTGCTGGGTAGAGTATCTTGGTTTTAGATTCTCCCCTTCCATCACTTTAAATATATTGTGCCATTCCCTTCTGGCTTGTAGAGTTTCTGTTCAGAAATTAGCTGATAGACTGATGGGAATTCCCTTGTATGTTATTTGTCATTTTTCCCTTGTTGCTTTCAGTATTTTATCTTTGTCTTTAATTTTTGTCAGCTTGATTACTATGTGTCTCGATGTGTCTTGTGTTTATCCTTCCTGGGACTTTCTGTGCTTCCTGGACTTGGTTGACTATTTCCTTTCCCACGTTGGGGAAGTTTTCAGCTATTATCTCTTCATATGTTTCCTCAGGTCCTTTCTCTCTCTCTTCTCCTTCTGGGATTGCTGTAATGCAAATGTTGATGCATTTAGTGTTGTCCCAGAGGTGTCTTAGGCTGTCTTCATTTCTTTTCATTCTTTTTTTCTATATTCTGTTCTGTGGCAGTGATTTCCACCATTCTGTCCTCCAGGCCTCAGTTATTCTCCTGTGGATTTCTTCTAGGGTACTGTTCATCTCTGTTCTTTAGTTCTTGTAGGTCTTTGGTAAACATTTCTTGTATCTTCTCCTTTGTTTTCCCTAGATCTTGGGTCATCTTCACTATCATTATTCTGAATTCTTTTTCTGGAAAGTTGCCCATCTCTACTTCATATAGTCGTTTTTCTGGGGTTTTATCTTGTCCCTTCATCTGGTAGGTACCTTTTTGCTTTTTCATGATGGTTAACTTTCTGTAATATGGTTTTGTTTTACTTGCTGTGGGATTGTGGTTCTACTTGTTTTTTCTGTCTGGCCTCTGATGAAGGAGGCTAAGACGCTTGTGTAAGCTTCTTGATGGGAGAGACTGGTGGGGAAAACTGGGTCTTGCTCTGGTGGGCAGGGCCTTGCTCAGTAAAGCTTTACTCCAGTTATCTGCTGAGGAGTAGGGTTGCATTCCCTCCCTGGTAGTTGTTTGGCCTGAGGCAACCCAGCCCTCAGGTCTGTGGGCTCTATGGTAGGGTTGATGGCGACCTCCAAGAGGGTTTACACCAGGGGGGACCTTCCCAGCCTGCTGCTCCCAGTGTCCCACCCTGTGCTTGGTCCCTGGCCGACCCACACCTCCACAGGAGACCCTCACACCAGCAGGTGGTTTTGGTTCAGTCTCCCGTGGAGTTGCTACTCTTTTCCTCTGGGTCTTGGTGTGTGCATGGTTTTGTTGTGCCCTCCAAGACTGGAGTCTCTGTTTCCCCCAGTCCTGTGGAAGTCTTGTAATCAAATCCTGCTGGCCTTCAAGGTCAGATTCCCTGGGGATTCCCAGACCCTTTGTTGGGTCCCCAGGCTGGGAAGCCTGACGTGGGGTTCCAGACCTTCACAACAGTGGGAGAACTTGTCTGATATTACTGTTCTCCAGTTTTTGGGTCACCCACCCGGCGGGTATGGGATTTGATTTTATAGTGATTGTGCCCCTCCTGCTGTCTTGCTGTGGCTTCTTTGTCTTTGGACGTGGGGTGTCTTTTTTGGTAGTTTCCAGTGTCCTTCTGTTAATGCTTGCTCAACAGCTAGTTGAGATTTGGTGTTCTCGCAGGAGGTGAGTGCACGTCCTTCTGCTCCCAGTTGGTGAATTCTTTATTTTCTAAATTGTATTTTCAGTTTCAGGCTTTTCATTCTTTCTGAATGAAATGGTTTCTGTTTCTTTGCTGAGATACTCTTATTTTTTCCATTGATCACAAGCATATTTTCCATTACACCCTTGTGAATAATTTCTGTTGCTGCTTTGAAAAAGTGCTTTAAAATCTTCTAATTTTAAGAGCTGGCTCATATTGGGAATGGTCTGCACTGAGACTTTGTTTCTTGAGTATGGCTCATGTTTTCCTGTTTCTTCAGATACCTAGTTTCTTTTGAATTTTGAACATTGTGAATTACATTACTCAGGATTCCATTATAGTCCTCAAAAGAGTGTTTTTGTTTATTTTGTTTTTAAGTGGGCATATGTCTTGACTAGACTCAAACTTCAGACTTTCTCTTCTCTGTGGTAGGTACCATATGACACATCTGTTTTGTTCATTTAGCTCTTTTTTTCCTTTTTGGGTCTTTTTTGGAGCCACATCACACAGCTTATGGGATCTTAGGTCCCCAACTAGGGATCAAACCCGGGCCCTCACAATGAGAGTGAGGAATCTCTAACTGCTGGACTGCCAGGGAATTGTTTTTTATTTTTTTGAAGGGAGGAGATTTCTTTTTGGAATACCTTGTCCAGAGATTATAGTAGTTGTCCTCAAGTGGGCTGGTCCCTTAGGAGCTACTTGGCCATTACCACCTGAAGAACCCTTTTGAGATTTCAACTTAAGTATCTAAACTTAATCCACACAAATGTTGCAAATAATATGTGACCAGAGTTGATAAATTGCACTTTTATAGCATGTTGTAAGGTAGAAGCATTGAATCGTAGCTTACTAGTTGGGAGTTCTGGGTGCATTTCCCGCTCCATTCTTTTCCTCCAGTTTGATTGGAGCTAGTATTGTTAATCTTCAGTAGGCTTTTCATTACATTCAAAGTAGAACGGTGATGTAAACTTAACAATTGCTTATTCTATTTTAAATAGTTTTGTGATGTAAAGTCACTTTGATATCCTGTTTTTAGTGGTTCTTTTCCTTAAGGAATTGAAGGGGTCATGAAAAGTGGACAGTCTGTTATTTTCAGGCAGGATTATTTCTAAATTGTTAAAACCCCCACACTTAAAAAAGGTGAAGATATGGACTTCCCTGGTGGCTCAGGCGGTAAAGCGTCTTGCTTACAATGCAGGCAACCTGGGTTCGATCCCTGGATTGGGAAGATCCTCTGGAGAAGGAAATGGAAACCCACTCCAGTACTCTTGCCTGGAAAATCCCATGGACAGAAGAGCATGGTGAGCTACAGTCCACTGGGTCGCAAAGAGTCGGACACGACTGAGTGACTTCACTTTCACTTTCATGTTCTATCCTAAGTAATTTCTCAAGGGAGAAATTGGCATAATTAAGTTAAATCCCTTCTGGGTTGTTTCCTTTTCTTGAGTTCTTGGCAGAGATAGAAGATAACTATTACTGTCATTTTGTTGACCATACAGTGCTTTGAAGAAATGTATAATGCTAGCAAGGAACAAAAAGGAGTATGCAAAAGCAAGAAGAGAAGAGAATGAGAGAAAGCAGTGATTGTTCCAGATTATTCTTCTCTAAGTAGCTGTGTTCTGGAGATTAATAATGAAATGAAATAATGAAACCAGTATGATTTTAAATAGACCATTCTGCTTTAGTGATAGGATTTTAAATTTTAAGATGGTATATTGAATCAGCTACTCTGTTTTTAATCTTTTAATTTAAAAAGGATCATAGTAAGTCTGGTTAAATTTGTTACCATACATAGTTATCAAAAAATTTATTTTGTGATAAGAACTTTTAAGATTTGCTCTTAACAGCTTTCAGATATGCAGAACAGTATTATTACCTGTGAAAGTGAAGTCAGTTGTATCGGACTCTTTGCAACCCCATGGACTGTAACCTACCAGGCTCCTCTGTCCATGGGATTTTCCAGGCAATAGTACTGGAGTGGATTGCCGTTTCCTTCTCCAGGGGATCTTCCCAACCCAGGGATTGAACCCGGGTCTCCCACATTGTAGACAGATGCTTTACTGTCTGAGCCACCAGGGAAGCCCTTTATTAACTGTAGTCATCATAATGTGTAGTACATCCCCACGACTGACCAACTTGGTAACTGGAAGTTTGTGCCTTTTGATCCCCTGCTTGCATTTTGCCCACCCCTAACCCCTTGTTTCTCGAAACCATCAACCAGTCTATTTTCTGTATATGTAAGCTTTTTTTTTTTTTTTTTTGAGGTTCCACATATAAGTGAGTTCATACAGTATTTTGTCTTTTTTATTCTGACCTGCTTGGCTTAGCATAATGCCCTGAGGGTCCATTGTTTATATATAACACATTTTCTCTGTCCATTCATGCCTTAGTGGGCACTTAGGTTGCTTCCCTGTCTTGGCTATTGTAAATAATGCTGCACTGAACAAGGTGGTGCGTATCTCTTTTTAAGTTAGTATTTTCACTTTCTTTGGATAAAAATACTCAGAATTAGCATTGCTGAATCATCTGGTAGTTTTATTTTTAATTTTTTGAGGAACCCCCATACTGTTTTCCATGGTGGCTACATCAGCTTACAATTCCCACCGACACTGCACAAGGGTTCCCTTTTCTCCATATCCTAAGACTCATTATTTTGTCTTTTTGATAATAGCCACTTTGACAGGCATGAGGTGATAATCTTGAGGTTTTGATTTGCATTTTCCTGATAATTAGTGTTGTGAAGCATCTTTGCATGTACCTCTTGACCACCTGTGTGTCTTCTTTGGAAAAATGTCTATTCAAATCCTCTGCTCATTTTCTAGTTGAGTGTCTTTTTGTTGTTGTTTTTTTTTTTTTTTTGCTGTTGAGTTCCATGAGTTTATGTATTTTGGGTATTAACGCCTTATCAGATGTATGATCTGCAAATATATTCTCTCACTGATTAGGTTGCCTTTTCATTTTGTTGATGTTTCTTTGCTGTGCAGAAACTTATGAGTATGATGTCTCACTTGTTTATTTTTGCTTTTGTTGCCTTTGCTTTTAATGTTGAGTCTGAAAAATTGCCAAAATGAATGTCACAGAGCTTACTGCTTCTGTTTTCTTCCAAGATTCTTACTGTTTCAAGTCTTACATTCAGGTCTTTAATCCATTTTAAAATGATTTTTGCATATGATATAAGATAGTGGTCCAATTTCATTCTTTTGAATGTGGCTGTCCCGTTTTCGCAGAACCATTTATTGAAGAGACTGTCCTTTCCTTGTTGTATAGTCTTAGCACTTTTGTCATAAATTAATTCACCATAGATGCATAGGTTTATTTCTGGATTCTCTGTTCTGTCCCATTGATCTGCATGTTTGTTTTTATGTCAGTGCCATACTGTTTCAGTAATTTTCCTTTGTAATATTGGGAGTGCGATGCCTCCAGATTTGTTGTTCTTTCTCAAGATTGCTTTGGCTTGATAGGATCTTCCGTGATTCCAAATAAATTTTAGCACTGTTCTAGTTCTGTGAAAAATCCCATTGACATTTTGATAAGGATTGCAATGAATCTTTGTATTCATTTGGGTGGTAATAGATATTTTACCAGTATTAACTCTTAGAATTCATGAACACAGAATATCTCCATTTTTTGAGTCTTCTTCAGTTTCTTTCATCATTGTCTTATAATTTTCAATGTAGAGATTATTCATCTTGGTGAAATTTATTTCTAAGTACCTTATTCTTTTTGATGCAGTTATAAGTGGGATTGTTAATTTCTTTCTGATAGTTAATTTATAGAAACTCAAATTTTTTGTATATTGGTTTTGTATTGTGCAGCTTTACTGAATTCATTATTCTAATAGCTTTTTGGTGAAGTCTTTAGGGAGGTATATAAAATATAGTCTGTAAAAAGTGATATTTTACTTCTTTGTCTGTCTGCTCTGATTAGGACTTCACAATACTCTGAATAAAAGTGGCAAGACTAGATTTCCTTGTCTTGCTCCTGATTTAGAGGCAGTGCTTTCAGCTGTTGATTTTGATGTAAACTGTGGGCTTGTCATATATGGCCTTCATTATGTTGAGATATGTTACCTTGGTATCCATATTGTGGAGCATTATGGTCAGTGTATTTTGAATTTTGCCAAATGCTTTTTCTGCATCTCTTGAGATGAGCACGTGACTTTTATCTTTCATTTTGTTAATGTGCTGTATCATGATTGATTTGCAGATACTGAGCCATCCTTGTATACTTGGAGTAAATCCACTTGATTGTGGTGTGTGATTATTCTAATGTATTGTTGAATCTGGTGTGTTAGTATTTTGTTGAGGAGTTTTTGCATGTGTTCATCATGGATGTTGGCCTGCGGTTTTCTTTTCTTGTTGCATATTTGTCTCGTTTTGGTATCAGGGTAGTGCTGGCCTCACAGAATAAATGTGATGCATTGCTTCAGCTTTTGGGGAGAGTTTGAGAAGGATTGATACTCTTCTTTGAATGTTTGGTAGAACTAATGCAGTTGTCCTGGACTTTTGATGGGAGATTTTTGATTACTTATTCTATTAATTATTGATTTGTTCAGAATTCCTATTTGTGGTTCAGTCTTGATAGTTTATACGTTTGTAGAAATTTATTCATTTCCTCTAGGTTTTCCAATTTTGGCATATGTTCATACTAGTCTCTTATGATTTTTTGTATTCTGTAATGTAACATCTATTTCATTTCTGATTTTTAATTGGAGGATAATTGCTTTACAATATTGTATTGGTTTCTGCCATATGTCAACATGAATCTCATTTCTGATTTAATGTATTTGAGTCTTCTTGTCTTTTTTTCTTGGTTAGTTAAGCTAAAGTTTTGTCAGTTTTATTTTTTCAAAGAATCAGCTCATAGATTCATTCATCTTTTCTGTTGTCTTTTATAGTCTCTCTCAAATTTATTTCCACTCTAATCTTTGTTAGTTCCTTCCTTCTACTAACTTTGGGCTTCATTTGTTCTTTTTCTAATTCCTTGAGGTGTAAGTTTAGGTTTTTTTGAGATGTTTCTGTTTTTTTAATGTAGGCATTTATAACTGAATTTCCTCTTAGAATTGCTGTTTTTATAACCTCTCATAAGTTTTGGTACATTGTATTTCTGTTTTCATTTTTTCAAGGTGTTTTTAAAATTTCTTCTTTGACCCAGCAATTAGCAGCATACAGTAAGTCCCCTACGTACCAACTTTCAAGTAGTAAACTTTCAAAGAGGCAAATGTGTGTTTCCATGTCCAATCACATAAGGCACGGGTGGAATTGTAGCTTGACCTCCATCTGCTGTTGCTGACGATGCTTCAGCTCTGCTATCTCCTACCTCCTCTCCCTCCTCCAGTCTTCTAGCTCTTTTTGCCTGTTCACTTGATGCCAGCCCTGGTATGCCAGCTGTTATACTCTACTACTATACTTTTCATGAAACTGCTCTGTAAGGTTTAAAATGTTTTGTTTGTTTTCTGTGTATTATTTGTATGAAAGGTATTATAAATCTATTACAGTACAATACTGTATAACCTGTTGTGCTTTGTTGGACTTAACAAACAAATTGGACTTAGGAATGTGCTCTCAGAACAGAACTTGTTCATATGTAGTGGACTTATTCTGTTGTTATTTGTGAATCCTCTAGCTTCTTGTAATTGAGTTTTAGTTTTATATACCATTGTGGTCAGAAAAGGTGTTTGATGTGATTTGTTAAGGCTTGTTTTGTGCCTTATCATATTAGCTATTCTGGAGAATGTTGAGTGGGCACTTGAGAATAGTATATATTCTTTCTGTTATCTTTGGATGGAATGCTCTTTATATATCTGTTAAGTGCATATGGTTCACATGTTGATGCCTGAAGTGTTAGTCGCTCAGTCATATCTGACTCTTTGCAACCCCATGGACTGTAGCCCGCCAGGCTCCTCTGTCCATGGAATTCTCCAGGCAAGAATACTGGACTGGGTAGCCATTCTCTTCTCCAAGGAATCTTCCTGACCCAGGAATGAAACCCAGATCTCCCGAATTGCAGACAGATTTTTTACTGTCACTGCCAGGGAAGCCCTTGTTGATGCCTAAGGTTGAGATTATGCATCTGTGATGTTGTTGTCTAAAGACTTATAGTTTGAGACTGTATTTCTGTGATGAATGTTACCATCATCATTATAGTCCAGAGTATTATCAGACTTTTTGCATTCTTGTTCTCATTAATTAATAATAATGAAATATGTCGATTTTCTTCTCCTTGCTAGAGTAGTGAGTGAAAATTTTAATTGTCAGTTGTGTTCAATCAAAGCTAAAAGACAATGAAAACTCAAGTCCTTTACTTTTTTCTGTAAAGATGATGCAGTATTTTGGGCAATGCAGTAAGAACACCGAAGGATGGCTATTTATCTCATAGTCATACACAGTTTAGATGATTTAATCATTCTTCCATTATCTTAGGGTTCTAGCTTTTCAAAGCATGACTGGAAGTAAGTGATGGATAATGATGAGTAAGTAACAAAATATTTTAAGGACAAGTAAGAACATTGAGATCCGTGGTTTTCTTCCCACAGATTAATAAGAGCCCACTAGACCAAGTTGTAATTGTCAGATGGATTGACTTTTGTTCTGATATTTAAAACAGTTTTTCTTCTTTTTGTACTGTAAAGGATCTCTAAAAGTTTCAAAATATCAATCCTTAAAAGTCAAACTGCTCAAGAAAGAAACTTTAGAATTAAAATTTGGTTTAGTGGACCCTATTGGTATACTGAGAGTTAAAGAAACTGGAAATCCTTTGTTGTTTAAAAAAAAAATCTTGAGTGATGTAATTTGGAAATTTTTTTTGGAATTTAATTTGGAAACTGAAAATTTTTTCTTTATCTTTAAGGCTTTAGGGGACCAGATACTATTTGTAAACCGTCCTGATAAGAAGAAAATTCTTTTCTTCAATGATAAGAGCTGTCAGTTTTCTGTGGATGAAGGTGAGCCTTCCTTTCTAGATACTTTCTTTAAATTGCAAGCATGTTACAAATTTAGGATGATAAAATTCATACTGTTCATAGTACAATTATAACTTAAATGGTATAATACTGCTTTTTTAGCATTATCATCTCTTAGAGCTAACAGCTTTATATGTCTAATGTATTTCTCGCAATACAATTTGAAATATGTAATTTGAAAGCTTTTAGGTTAATTGTACTTAACAGTTGTAGTGTAACAGTAAGTTCTTGTTCTCATACTTCAGGTGTACCAAACAGGAGTTTATTTCTATTTTACAAATACTACTTCATATCTTGGTATGAAAGCTCGATCCATGATGGGGAAAAAATATACTAACTTTTTGTGGAGACTGATATTTTCTTAAATAACTTATGAATTTTTGGTTATCCAGTTGGATAAGAAAGGAGATTAATGTTTTTCTTTCTGGCAGTTGTAGAGTTGGATGCTTATGAGCTCTATGCTGTCTTCTAAATGCATGATACTTATATTTTGGATTTTAGTTTCAAATATTTCATCAATATTTGGATGTAAAATAGAAGTGAAAGTTTAGTTTTGAGAAATTTCTAGACAAGTAGATATTCCCATTTAAGCAAATATCTTTTACTCTAAATTTGTATTAACTTTGAAGTTTTATTAAAAGGCAAGAAAAATTGAACATTTTAATTATAAAATTTCAAAAGTAATTTAAACTCCAGCAAAATATTTTAACAATATTGAAAGACGCAGAGTGCAATAGAGTGACACCGTTGCTGTCCCAGTTTGGTAATCATATTGACTCTCTCTATGACAGTAAATAGAGGAGAGTCTATTGAACGAATAATTTTGTAAAAGAAATGCATTTACAAATCTTGTTCCTAGAGAGCCCTGTTTTGATTATGATTTGTAATTTGTACAGTAACTCCGGATTTTTCTTTTATGTGTTATCTAGCTGTGGATACTCAGTCTTGTGGTGCTGTAATTTTATCAACCTAAAGTTACTTAGATGACCATAATTTTTAAAAATTTGTTTGTTTTGGACTATGGTGCATCCTCGTTGCTATGCGTGGGCTTCTGGGCGTGGCGAGCGGGGGCTACTCTCTGAGTTGCCTGTAAGGGCTTCTTCTTACAGTGGCTTCTCTCGTCGTGGGGCACGAGGTCTGGGGCACGAGGTCTGGGGCACGTGGGCTCAGTAGTTGCGGCTCACAGGTTCCAGAGAGCAGGCTCAGTAGGGGCGGCACATGGGCTCAGATGTCCCAGGGCATGTGGGATCTTCCTTCCCTGACCAAAGATCCAACTGATCCCTTGCATTGCAAGGCGGATTCTTTACCACTGGACCAGGGAAGCCCCGACTTTGATTTTTTTGTAGGAAATAGAATGTTATATTTTTGTAAGAATTCTCATCAAGAGTGCCTTGTATACAGTTGGTTCTCTATTAATGTTTGTTAATTAAGTGAAAATTTGCAAAGTATTACAGCTCTTCTATAATGCCATTTCTCTGAATAAGCTTCCTGTATGTAAACAGGCTAGTAGTCAACTCCTCCTGTAAATTGTAATGATAGGTGCTCATTCAAGAAAGATTCAGCTGAGCATTTTTTGTTTGGCCTGTGTCTCTTTTACTTGGAGTTTTGCTGTTATATAAACTTTTATAATTGTCAGATTGAGTTCTTCCTATTTAAAACCATAAAAATGGACTTGATCTTTAAGTCCTTCTGAGTTTAAATAAACAAACTGATTCCTTAAGCATAATTAATCCATTTGAAAAAAATTTTTCAGTCTTAAACTTAACACTAGCATCACATTTTCAAATAGTCAGAAAGATACAGTAAAAAGCAGATGTACTTTTCCTTTCTCTGGTTCCAGTCCCTTTCTTTTATGGCAAGTAACTTAACTGGTTTTACTTTAAATTCTTTCAGTGGTTTTTCCCAAATTGCTAAATAATATGTTTATACTGTTATTTATTTTTAACTTGAAATATTGTCTAATGACTTGTTGTCCATAAGTCACTGTGTGGTATCCGACTCTCTGCAACCCCATGAACTGCAGCATGCCAGGCTTCCCTGTCCTTCACTACCTCCTTGAGTTTGCTCAAACTCATGTCCATTGAGTCAGTGATGCCATTCAACCATCTCATCCTCTGTTGCCCGCTTCTCCTCTTGCTCCCAGCATCAAGGTCTTTTCCAATGGGCTTCTTTGCATCAGGTGGCCAGAGTTTTGGAGCTTCAGCATCAGTCCTTCCAGTGAATATTCAGGACTGATCTCCTTTAGGATTGACTGGTTGGATCTCCTTGCTGTCCAAGGGACTCTCAAGAGTCTTCTCCAACACCACAGTTCAAAAGCATCAATTCTTTGGAACTCAGCTTTCTTCATGGTCCAAGTCTCACATCCATACATGACAACTGGAAAAACCATAGCTTTTACTGTATGGACCTTTGTCTGCAAAGCGATGTCTCTGTTTTTTAATACACTGTCTAGAGTTTATATAGGTTTTTTTCCAGGAAGCAAGCATCTTTTAATTTTGTGGCTGCAGTTACCATTGGCAGTGATTTTAGAGCCCAAGAAAATGAAATCTGACACTGTTTCCACTTTTTCCCCATCTATTTGCCATGAAGTGATGGGACTGAATGCCATAATCTTTGTTTTCTGAATGTTGAATTTTAAGCCAGCTTTTTTCACTCTCGTCTTTGACCTTCATCAAGAGGTTCTTTAGTTCTTCTTCACTTTCTGCCACTAGAGTGATGTCATCTGCATAGCTGAGGTTGTTGATATTTCCCCTGGCAGTCTTGATTCCAGCTTGTAAGTCATCCAGCCCAGCATTTCATATGATGTACTCTGTGTATAAGTTAAATAAGCGGGGTGACAGTACACAACCTGATGTACTCATTTCCCAGTTTTGAACCAGTCCGTTGTTCCATGTCCAGTTCTAACTGTTGCTTCTTGTCCTGCATGCAGGTTTCTTAGGAGACAGATAAGACGGTGTGGTATTCCCATTTCTTCAAGAATATTCCAGTTTGTTGTGATCCACTCAATCAAAGGCTTTAGCATAGTCAATGAAACAGAAGTAGATTTTTTAAAAATTCCCTTTGCTTATTTAATGATCCAGTGTATGTTGGCAATTTGATCTCTGGTTCCTCTGCCATATCTAAATCCAGCTTGTACATCTGGATGTTCTCAGTTCACATATTACTGAAGCCTAGCTTGAAGGATTCTGAGCATAATCTTGCTAGCATGTGAAATGAGTGTAATTTGCAATAATTTGAGCATTCTTTGGCATTGCTTTTCTTTGGAGTTGAAATGAAAACTTATCTTTCCCAGACTTGTGGCCATTGCTCTGAGTTTTCCAAATTTGTTGGCATATTGAGTGCAGCAGCTTAACAACACTGTCTTTTAGGATTTGAAATAGCTCAGCTGGAATTCAATCACCTCCAGTAGTTTTATTCATAGCAATGCTTCCTAAGGCCCACTTGACTTTGAACTCCAGGATGTCTGGCTCTAGGTAAGTGTCCTTTATTGTACCCATCTTTGCATGAAATGTTGCTTTGGTATGTCCAATTTTCTAAAAGAGATCTCTAATCTTTTCCATTCTGTTGTTTTTCTCTACTTCTTTGCATTGTTCACTTAAGGTTTTCCTGTCTCTCCTTGTTTTACTCTGGGACTCTGCATTCATTAGGGTATATCTTTCCCTTTCTCCTTTGCCTTTTGCTTCTCTCCCTTTCTCAGGTGTTTATAATGCTTCCTCAACCACTTTGCCTTCTTGCATTTCTTTTTCTTATCGATGGATTTGGTCACCACCTCCTATACAATATTCCAAACCTACGTCCATAGTTCTTCAGACACTTTGTCTACCATATCTAGTCCTGTGAATCTATTTGTCACTTCTACTGTATGATCATAAGGAATTTGATTTAGGGCATACCTGAATGGCCTAATGTTTTTCTCTACTTTCTTCAATTTGAGCCTGAATTTTATGATAAGGAACTGGTGATCTGAGCCATAGTAAGCTCTTGTTTTTGCTGACTGTATAGATCTTCTCCATCTTCAGCTGCAAAGAATATATATAATCAGTCTGATTTCAGTACTGACCATCTGGTGATGTCCACAGCAGTCCTCTGTTGTTTTGTTTTCTATGACCAATACATTCTATTGGCAAAGCTGTTAGCCTTTGCCCTGCATTATTTTGGACTCCAAGGCCAAACTTGTCTGTTACTCCAGCTATTCTCTTGACTTCCTACTTTTGCATTCCAGTCTCATATGATCAAAAGGATATCCTTTTTGCTGTTAGTTCTGGGAGGTCTTGTAGGTCCTTATAGAATCATTCAACTTCATCTTCGGCGTTAGTGGTTCGGGCATAGACTTGGATTACTGTGACATTGAATGGTTTGCCTTCAAGACTAACCAAGATCATTCTGCCATTTTTGAGATTGCAGCCAAGTACTGTGTTTTGGATTCCTTTGTTGACTGTGAGGGCTACACCATTCCTTCTAAGGGATTCTTTTCCACAGTAGTAGATATAATGGTCATCTGAATTAAATCTGCCCCTTCCCGCCCATTTTAGTTCACTGATTTCTAAAATGTCCATGTTCACTTTTGCTATCTCCTGTTTGACCACATCCAACTTTCAACAACATCAACTTTCTCAGAGATAATATGTAGTATTAATTAGTTCTGCTCTCTAGATGGCAGCATAGTGTAGCATATCTGTTCTGGAAGTAGATGTTTAAGCAAGTGTTTGGTTTGGGGGGCTTCCCTGGTAGCTCAGCTGGTAAAGAATCCACCTGCATTGCAGGAGACCCTGGTTCGATTCTTGGG
Source organism: Bubalus kerabau (assembly GCF_029407905.1). NCBI lineage: Eukaryota > Metazoa > Chordata > Mammalia > Artiodactyla > Bovidae > Bubalus > Bubalus kerabau. The sequence goes on from NC_073625.1 coordinate 18,890,122, forward strand.
TCAGGAAAATCCACTGGAGAAGGGTAAGGCTACCCATTCTAGTGTTCTTGAGCTTCCCTCGTGGCTCAGATGGTGAAGAATTCACCTGCAATGCGAGAGAGACTTGGGCTTGATCCCTGGGCCAGGAAGATTCCCTGGAGGAGGGCATGGCAACCCACTCCAGTATTCTTGCCTGGAGAATCCCTGTGGACCGAGGAGCCTAGTGGGCTACAGTCCATGGGTCGCAAAGGGTGGGGACACAACTGAGCAACTAATAAGCACAGCACGTGTTTGACAGGAGAGAGATCGCAGTAGTTCTGTAAGAATAGCCTGAAATGTGTTTGTCTTGTTTCTGGTGGTAGCCTGTCATGACATGTGTGTAGCAAGCAGGTATTTTATGAAAAAATTGTTGCGTAGTGCATGCTCTGTGTGGCATTCAGAGGAAAATCCAGATTTAGTGATTAACAGTGCCAGAAAATGCAAGCAACTAGCCATTATTCAAATAACAGTGGTGCTGTTTCTCTTTTGTGACCTTTTAGACTTCCGTTGCCCTAGAATTCCATTTTATTGGGAACGCATTTTCTACCTGCTCCTTCTTGACAGGGTTTTTTCCTACTTTAAACAGTTTCTAAATAAAATTCTGTATGTCAAGAGAAAGAAATAGCCTGAAATTGTAGGGCTTCTTGATCGTGTTTTATTGGAAACATTGTAGGCAGTGCACTTAGGATTCAGTAGTAGCTGTCACCCTGGTCCTTATATTGGATTGTGATTTTTCTGTGCCTCGTGTGTGCTTTCTCTGGATACCGTTGTTTTAACTTTGCTCAGCCTTTTCCTGCTTCGTGCCTTTTACGTAGAGTTCTGCTCCCTAGTGTTAACCTCTTTTCATTTGCTGTGTTTTATGGCCTCTGCTGGCTTAAACTCTTCCCATCACCTCATTATTTGTCTGTAAAGGCAAAATAAGGATTTTAACTACCCCCCACCCCCACCCCACAGATTATATGTGCTTGTTAGATATATTTTTAGATACAAGTTCTGTAAAATTTTCCAGTTTATTTTCTCTGTACTGCAGGTATTTTGTGATGCTGTGTGACTATTTAGTATTTAATTTTATAGATGTGTCTGATTGATAGATGTATTTTCAAACATTTAATGTTGCTGCAGCAAATATTCTTAAAACCCTTATACAGTGGGATATGTATATGTATTTTATAATAATAAAATACATATAATTTATAATAATGTATTTTATATTAATGAAATACATATAATTTAGGAAGCTATTAGGAAGTTTAACAGTAAATTATTTTTTACTGCCATTGGTGAAATACATTACTAGATTTCTCAGTATTGAAACATCCTTTTAGTCCTAGAGTAATACTTGTTTGGTTTATGTATTTGTGTGTTCTTTTCTTACTAATGTATTTAAGGATTTTTGCTTTTTTCTTCTGCGTGTTTGTTTTCTTACGGTTTGGTATGGGTATAATGCTGGATTCAGAAAAGGGAAGAAGAGTTTTTCCTCCCTTCGCTGCCTTTCCTCCTTACCTTTCTTTAGGAGAATATTGGATTCCTTAAAGATGGTTTGAAAGCATACACCTGTGAATGTATCCAGCATGCTTTTTTAGACATTCTTACAATCTTCTTTCATTATGTCCTTCTTTAAGTATTCTGTCTTGTGAATCAGTCTTGGTAATTTGTCTTTTTCTTCAAAATCAATACTTACTTTGTACCTGCGTTCTTTTGTTTTAGGTACTTCCTTTGTAGATGGCATATAGTTAGTCTTAACTTTCTGAACCAGTTGTGAGTGTCATTTTGTATTTACCATTTTTGTTATCTGATGTATCCTCACCATTATTTATTTGGAAATTGTATAGTTTATTTTTGGTTATTCATATATAAAGTATTTCTCCTTACATCTTTAAGTAGTTTGCTTATTCTTGGTATCAGTTTATCAACTTCATTTTCTTTTTACTCTCTAGTTGATAGATTATGAGAATTTTGTTACAGTCTGTTATCATTTATTCATGAATCCATTTTTCAACAAATACTGATTTCCTATTGCGTTCTTTGGTCATTTTGCTAATGTAGGGGGTGCAGTGGTGAACAACATAGGTAGTTTTAGCCTTCATGGAGCTTACTTATATTCTGAAGCAGAAAAGAGATGATATCACACAAAATAAAAAGTGATTGCAGAGTGTATCAAATGCTAGGAAGGAATTCAATAAGGTACGTGCTGAGCTAGTAAAATAATAGGAAGGGTGGAGCTCAGAAAAGACCACTGTGGGGAAAAAAAATGAAGAATGAGCTGGAGCCAGCCTGGTGAAGTGTTAGGACAGTGCCCACGCATGCAGTTGTGCAGGGAGAGATCTCTCAGGTAGAAAACAGCAAACGCTGGAGAAATTTTTAATTATTTAATCAGGTTCAGTGGACTGTTTTTTATACAGACTAGAATATAAATGAAGTAGTTGTTTATATTTTTATGTAGAATTAACCACTGAATGTATAGCTACAAGTGAACTAATGTATGATTTATTTGATTCAATAAATGTGTGATATATTTATGAAAATACCATTCATATTTGGTATTTTCCTGAAGTGATAAAAATTCTTGGTAAAGTTCTAAAAAAATTCATACAAAGTATAGCTTTTCTGTGATATACAAAGGTTAATCATAGTATATTCATATACATTATGTACCATATATTCCTAAAAAATCAAGTGTGTACTTAACCAATGTAAGAAATACCTTATATATGTAAACCAGAGTTGGGTTCTAGCTCAGTTTATTTTGTTGTTCAGTCGCCAAGTCGTGTCCAACTCTTCGCAGTCCCATGGACTGCAGCACACCAGGCTTCCCTGTCCCTCACCATCTCTGAGTTTGTCCAAGTTCATGTCTGTTGAGTCAGTGATGCCATCTGTCTCACCCTCTCACCTTCTCCTTCTGCCTTCACTCTTTTCCAGCATCAAGATCTTGTCCAATGAGTCAGCTATTAGAATCAGGTGGCTAAAGTATTGGAGCTTCAGCTAAGTCCTTCCAAAGAGTATTCAAGGATGCTTTCCCTTAGGATTGAGTAGTTTGATCTTGCTGTCCAAGGGACTCTCAAGAGTTCTCCAGCACCACAGTTTGAAAGCATCAATTCTTCGACGCTCTGCTTTCTTTACTGTCCAGCTCTCACTTCTGTACATGACTACTGGAAAAACCGTAGGCCTTGACTATGCAGACCTTTGTCGGCAAAGAGATGTCTTTGCTTTTTAACACACTTTCATAGCTTTTGTTTGTCATAGCTTTGCTGCCAAGAAGCAATAGTCTTCTAATTTCATGGCTGCAGTCACCATCTGGAGTGATTTTAGAGCTCAAGAAGAGGAAATCTGTCACTGCTTCCACCTTTTCCCCTTCTATTTGCCATGAAGTGTGCCATGATCAGGATGCCATGATCTTAGTTTTTTTAACATTGAGTTTTAAGCTGACTTTTTCACACTCTTCTTTCACCCTTGTTAAGAAGCTCTTTAGTTCTTCTTTGCTTTTTGCCATTAGAGTGGTATCATCTTTTATTAGTTATTAGTGGTGTTATCAGTTTATTATAAATTTATATTTATCATTAATCTGTATACTTTTTACTAAAGATGGTTGGGAGGAAGCAGGATTTTTCAACCTTGGCAGTGTTGACATTTGGAGCTGGATACTTTTTTGGGGGTCACGACTGTCACTGGGCATTGTGGGATGATTAGCAGCATCCCAGGCTGCTCTTGGTGCCAGTAGCAGACTTTCCCCCACAGTGTGAGTCCCAAAAATGTATCCAGACATTACCAGCGGTTCCCTGAAGAGTGGAATTGCCCAGGTTGAGAATTATATTAAAGGTATAGTTTACATTTATAAAACAGAAATGCTACAATATGTTGTCTTCAAGCTTCTTTTCATGTGTTCTTCAGCACATTCAGTGATAGCAAAGATAGCAAAGTTGAATAAGATTTCTGTCCTTGAGCGCAGGCAGGAGGAGGAATAACACGGGTACACGTGTTATGGTACAGCATGCCACACAGCACGTCCCTGCGGCGCTCATACAGTGCTGCAGAGGCCTGGGGGTCACAGCCACCACAGGGCTCCCGGGGTAGATGCCCATTAGTTCAAAGTGTTGGTGTTGCCTAAAGCACTTAATTTTAAAAACTGAGGTTTTCTCTTACTGACTTACATTATGTGTTTCCACAGAAGATTTATTGAAAAGCGATGCATATTTTAACATCTGTCTTTCTCACTGTCCATCTGTCTCTTCTTTTGTATTTTATTTCTCAAAATGTTTTGTTTTGTGCTGATGAGGTTATTTGTGTTAGCCCACTAGGTGGCAGCCTTAGCTGTAGAGAGGACGTCTTGAGTGAGCAAGCTTTCCAGTCACACTGAAGACTCACCATTCGTTCTATGATAGAAGCAGATGTCCAAAAATGAGATACAGCCTAAGTACCGAGAGAGTCTGTTGTGTGGTAATTTAAAACATTAAATAGATAAGTGAACCCAGAGTAGATGAACCTTGGTATGTGATTTATTTCACAGAGGTGCTTATTTCCTTAAGTCAGAATCTTACTCATTTAGCGGCAGTATAAATGCAGAGGTCAAGAGGGTGGGCTGAGTAATTGATCTGTTGGTGTAAATCTTGGCTCTGCTCCTTACTAGTGAACAGATGCTCTGTCTGAGATTTCTTATCTGTTGGGTTGGCCAGAAAGTTTGTTTGGGTTTTCTGCAAGATGCTATGGAAAAACTTGATTGATCTTTTGAGCCAGTCCTGTATAAAACAGGAATAGTGGTGTCTGTTCATCTGTGGTCCTTATGAGGCTTAAATGAGTAAATGTAAATCAAAATGCTTAGAGCTTGGAATGGAACCTGGCACATAGTAAGAATAATAGGAACATCAGGTTAGCTACTATTAGCAGCATTAAAAATATAAAGTAGTACCAAAATACTTGGTGGTTTAATCTTAACTCAGTGAATCTATGGCTTGGCAGTTGGTTAGTGAAGTGAGTGAAAGTTGCTCAGTCGTGTCTGACTTTTTGCGACTCCATGAACTATATGGTTCATGGAATTCTCCAGGTCAGAATACTGGAGTGGGTAGCCTTTCCCTTCTCCAACGGATCTTCCCAACCCAGGTCTCCTGCATTGCGGGCAGATTCTTTACCAGCTGAGCCACAAGGGAAGCCCAAGAATACTGGACTGGGTAGCCTATCCCTTTTCTAGTGGATCTTCCTGACCCAGTAATTGAAGTAGGATCTCCTGCATTGCAGGCGAATTCTTTACCAACTGAGCTATACAGACAGCAAAGAAACCAAGTCAGTTTAGCAGTTAGTTGGAGTTGCTGATCTGTGGCACTGATGTAATGTTAGGTGGTGTTCCTTGGAGGAAGTCCGATGACAATCTGGTTGTTCCTTCCAATTGCCAGTAAATTGTTCTTTTCTGCCTGGAAGCATCAGCAATTTCAACTTTATCCTTAGAATCCAGGATTCCTCCCAGTGGCCAGCCACTCTCCCTGGGGCCCTGATGCTGTCTTAGTTCATTTTCTAATAGCTATATGGTATTCCAGGTATGACTACACTTTAAAACACTTTTTCTGATGCTCCACAGAGAGAAATTTAATTTTTTTGCTATGTGCTATTATAAGCTTTATAAATAATGCTCAATCCTTGTACATAAATATATTTGCCTAGTTATGTTATTTTGTTTTCCTAAAGTATAATTGATGAGACAAAAGATAAGGCATACTTGAAAAAATTTCAGTAGCCTGCCTATTGCCCAACCTATTTTGGGAGACCAGTTTTTATGCAGAGGTTTCCATTTCTTTACCTTCACCAATACTGGATGTTTTTAGTTGACTTTGCCAGACTCAACAGAACATAAAGATTATCTTGATTTTAATTTTTCTTTTCTTGCAATGATTTTAATAAAATTTATACCAGTTTATTTTATTTTATTTTTTGTACCTATGACAGAAAATCTGAGCATTTTCTGTCCCTACATACATTAAAAAGTAATTAAATTTGGAATCCTGTGAGATTCTGTCTCTATTTTAGGCCCTGCCTTCCAGTGTTCATTTTAAGTATTTATGCAGCTGTAATACATTTCCATAGTAGATGTATTATTTAAATACTGCACTAGCACTGAGCTAAGGAACGCCAAGGATTAAAGTAGGAATGTCTTATTGAAACAAACACATTGAAGAGTTTTTATTCAGGTATTTTCCTCTGAATACAGCTCAAGTGATGTTTCTTTTAGTAAAAGGAAGTAGTTACATTTTGTTTTAATGTACTTTCAATTCTGTTGTACTTTGAAAAATGTATATGTAGCATTGTATATTCTTTTTGGTGGTACATTAACAAAGATTGGCTTTCCCAACCATTACTGTCATAGTGTCTGTCGTCGTGTCGTGAGTGCCGTGAAGTATATAAGCTCTGCACATGTCAGGTACAAAGTCAAAGTAGTTTGTCTTCAAGAAGCTGAAATTTTGCAAATCCTGGCAAACATAGGCTTGGTAAAAAGTGAACTGAATGAAATTTAACGTTGGATGAAAAGTGTTTTTATTATATGTATTTTTTATCCTTTTTTTTATACAGAGAAGTCCACAGTATAGCTGTTATACAGTTATATCATGTGTTACTTATTCTAAATAAGTGAGTGCAGTTTGTACATGTTGATAGTTAGAATTTAGCAAGTCACATTTAAAATATCAGAACTGTTCGTGTGTGTGTTACATAATTCTTTCAGCTATGGTAAAGTTGGCACGTAAAATCCCAGTTATGATACACATTTTAAAACGATTTTGTGTGCTTTCTTGGTATTAGATGTTTTTATTGCTGACGTGGAAGTTTGAAGCTGTTTTTTCTCATATGTCCCTGTTGTGATCAGACCTAGTTGTGGTAGTCACATTGTTCTTCAAGTTTGGCTAAAAAGGAGATAGCTGGGGCTTGCAGCTTTCACTTAGAATGGAGGAAGCACTGTTCCCAGTCTTGGAACAACAACAAACCCTAGACAGCTACACATTTATAGTTTTCTTGACTCCATCAGGGGCCTTCCCTGATACCTCAGTTGGTAAAGAATCCGCCTGCAATGCAGGAGACCCTGGTTCAATTCCTGGGTCATGAAGTTCCCCTGGAGAAGGGATAGGCTACCTACTCCAATATTCTTGGGCTTCCCTTGTGGCTCAGCTGGTAAAGGATGCACCTGCAATGCGGGAGAGCTGGGTTTGATCCCTGGGTTGGGAAGCTCCCCTGGAGAAGGGAAAGGCTACCCACTCCAGTATCCTGGCCTGGAGAATTCCATGGACTATATGGTCAATGGGGTTGCAGAGAGTCGGACATGATTGAGCAACTTCTGACTCCATCAGAGAGCTGAGGTGCAGGGCAGCCACCTAACCTGAAATTGAAGGAAAGACAGACACCAAGAAAAGATGGGCTACAAACACTTGTACACCTGGGACATGAATACTGAGAATGTGAATACTGGTGAGAAGAATTCAGTTTTAAAATGTTTAATGAACTGCTAAAGGCTTAGTGTAGGCTAGCGAGAGACTGTAGAACCCTTGAGGCTGCAGACACTTGGGAGTGAACATCTACTCAAGGGAAAGGCCGAAATATATGCTGGACCTAAAATTTGACAGAGGTCAAGGCAGGAACACTGAGGAGACCCCGTTTAGGTAACATGGGACGCAGGGCTTGTCTGAGGCCGAGGCTTAATTAGAATATCAGAACTCCCACCCCAGGCTGACAGATGTGCAGAAACAGGTAGCAGTGGAATTCTGTGAGAGTCGCAAGAGCATGGAGGCTGACAGGCCAACCAGGGTTATAGCATTAAGGGAAGACCTAAAAGAGCAGGTTGAGTAGACACTGAGGCAAAACCCTCTGGCAAAGCGGTCTTTCCACTGAATGCAGGGTATGGCTGGAGGAATTTGGAGCCTGTGGTGCATTATGGGTAACCATAGCAGCGACAGATTTCAAACCAAGTTCATGTTCTCATCATAGACTGCCTCGACCTCCACACGCTGAAGGGGTAGCAGAGGGAAAGGCGTGCCCAAATCCCAGCACAAAACTATTAACCTCAGTCTCAGCTGTTCTCTAGAGGGTATTCTGCTATTAAAAAATTATGAGGTGAGGCATAAAAAGAAGCAAGGAAAAACAAAGCGCTTTTGAGAGAAGAGAGTTAATAGAACCAAATTTTGAGGACACGGGTATTGAGACTGTCAGACTTGAAATTTAAAATAACTCTGGTTGATATGAAACAGAGCACATGCATGATCAGGTAGGATATTTCAGCAGAGAGATAGACATTATAAGAAAATCAAATAAATTCTAGAAATGAAAAGCACAGTAACAGAGACAGAGAATGCCTTCTGTAAACTCATCAGTCAGCTTGGCATAACCAAGGAAAGAATCTATAACCTGCAAGATGCTGCTTCTGCGTGCATGTTCAGTTGTGTCCAACTCTTTGTGACCCCATAGACTGTAGCTCACCAGGCTCCTCTGTCCATGGAATCCTCCAGGCAAGAATACTGGAGTGGGTTGCTATTTCCTCCTCAAAGGTTGCTATTTCCTACACAGGGATCGAATTCATGTTTCCTGCGGCTGATGCATTGCAGGCGGATTCTTTACCACTGAGCCCCTGGGAGAGCCCAAACTGCAAGATAGGCCAGTACAAATTAAACTGAAATGCACAGAGACAAATGGGAAGAAATACAGCAGAGTCTCCATTAACTGTGAGATAACATCAATGGCCTGAATGTATAATTAAAATCTCATAAGAGAAAGAGAATGAGGTAGAAGAAATAATGGCCAAGTATTTTCTAAAATTAAAGATGAAAGTGAAATTCACTCAGTTGTGTCTGACTCTTTGTGACTCCATGGCCTTCTCCAGGCCAGAACACTGGAGTGGGTAGCCAGTTCCCTTCTCCAGGGGATCTTCCCAACCCAGGGACTGAACCCAGGTCTCCCGCATTGCGGGTGGATTCTTTACCTGCTGAGCCACCAGGGAAGCCCAAGAATACTGGAGTGTGTAGCCTATCCCTTCTCCAGCAGATCTTCCCAACTCAGGAATGGTACCGGAGTCTCCTGCATTGCAGGTGGATTCTTAATCAGCTGAACTACAAGGGATACCCCTGCCCCCAAATTAAAGATAGGCACCAAAACAAAAGTCCAGGAAGCTCAGAGAACAGGATGCAAGATAATCCCTCCCAAAAGAAACAAATGACAGAAAAACATCTAGGCATATCACATTCAAAATGCTGACAACTGATGGTGAAGAGAAAATACCTGAAGGAGAGGCAAAAGCTCATTACAAAGGAAAAAAAGAACTAGTGCACACTTGTCATTTGACCTTATGCAAACCAAAGCACAGTGTTGTGACATGTTTTAAGTGCTAAAAGGGAAAGAAGTTTTCAACACAGAATTGCATCTGCAGTCAAAGTGATCTTTAAAAAGCGAAGTCCTGTCTCAGAGGAATATTCTCTCAGTATCACAGAAACTGAGAGAATTCCTTGACATCAGACTTGCATTGCCAGAAGTCCTCGGGCAGAAGGGGTATGATACTAGACAGAAACTTGAATATGTATAGGAAAATGTGCTAAAGCTGGAATAAATGAAAAACAATTTTAAAATTCACGCTTGTCTTATTAAAAAATTTTTTATCACTCTGAAAGATAGCTAACTATAAAGCAGACTATTAAGAGAGAAATTTGTGTTTAGAGCATATGTAAAAATGAAGTTTTTGACGGTCACCACAGGTCAGGAAGGGTGCTGTTATACATCTTCACGTGTGATCTGGGACAATTTAATTGAAGTCAGTCTCTGGTTAACTCAAGGTGTGTATTGTAAACCCTAGGACAACCACTAAAACCATTTTTTAAAAAGTAACTGTAGTTAACAATACCATGTTGTACATTTGAAAGCTAAGAGAGAAGATCTTAAAAGTTCTCATCACAGGAAAAAAATTATGTCAACTAAACTTACTGTGGTAATCTTCTCACTATATATATATCAAATCATTATATATCTGAAACTAATGCAGTATTATGTCAATTACACTTATCTCAATAAAGAAAAAATAATAAAGTAGAATCATAAAAATGTTTAAAGTATATGAATTAAAAATAGACACAAGTGAAAGGAGAAATAGACAAACCTATCATTAAGATTAAAGTTCATAGCATTCCTCTCAGCCATTGAACAAATAGATGGAAAATTAGTATATAAAATCTTAACTCTACTAACCAACTTGCCTAATTGACATTTATTATAAAACAAGATGACCCTGACAATAGAGTATATATGTTTTCCAGTGCACTTGGAATACTCACCAAGACAGATGGTATTTATCGTAGAACCTTAAATGAATTTAAAAGAATTGAAACAAAGGATGTGCTTGGGTCATAATGGAATCAAACTGGAAATCAGCTATATTTGGAAACTCTCCAAAATATTTGGAAATCAAATAATACACTTAAATAACTCATGGTTCAAGGAGGAAATCACAGGGGAAGTTAAAAAAAAAAAAAGTATGTCGAATTAAATGGAAGTGAAAGCACAACATATCAAAATTCATGGGATGCGGCTGCAGCAGTGCTTAAAGTGAAATAGAGCATTAAATGCTTACATTAAAAAGAACATTACCAAAAAAAAAAAAAAACACTAGGAAAAAAAACATTACATTTGGATATAACACTTTATTCATGCATTCATGATGGACATTTGAGTTGTTTCTACTTTATGGCTATTGTGATCAATGCTACTGTGAACATTCATGTACAAGTTTTTGTGTGGCCATAATTTTTCCTTTAAGTATAGGAGTGGAATTGCTGGAACATGTGGTAATTCCAAGGGCTAACTTATGAGCAGTTGCCATACTGTTTTGCAAAGTGGCTGCCTCGTTTTACATTCCCATTAGAAGTGCACGAGGGTTCCAGTTTCTCCATATCCTTGCCAACACTGAGTTGAGCTATTTAAGATACCATTTAGTGAAATGGAATTTTGTGGTTTTGATGTGCATTTTTCTAAAGATCATCTTTTCATGTGCTCAATGGCCATTTATATATTTTTTATTTTTTATTAAATTTATTTAAATTTTTTATTGGAGTATAGTTCATTTACAGTGTTAGTTTCAGGTGTACAACAAAGTGATTCAGTCATGTCCGACTCTTTGCAACCTCATGAATCGCAGCACGCCAGGCCTCCCTGTGCATCACCAACTCCCGGAGTTCACTCAAACTCATGTCCGTCGAGTCGGTGATGCCATCCAGCCATCTCATCTTCTGTCGTCCCCTTCTCCTCCTGCCCCCAATCCCTCCCAGCATCAGGATCTTTTCCGATGAGTCAGCTCTTCGCGTGAGGTGGCCGAAGTATTGGAGTTTCAGCTTTAGCATCAGTCCTTCCAGTGAACACCCAGGACTGATCTCCTTCAGAATGGACTGGTTAGATCTCCTTGCAGTCCAAGGGACTCTCAAGAGTCTTCGCCAACACCACAGTTCAAAAGCATCAATTCTTGTTTATTGTCTTTTGGAAAATGTCTGTTTAAGTTCTTTGTCCGTTTTAAACTTTTTTAAATTACAGAATTTTAGAGTTCTTTATTATGGATACAAGTCTCTTAGAAAATTTATACTTTGTGAATATTTTCTTCCATTCTGTGGATTGTCTCTTTACTATCTTGTATCTTTTGTGATACAAAAGTTTTTTATTTTGATGAGATAACATTTTGTCTTTTGTTGCTTGTGTTTTTGATGTCATATCTAAAAAACCGTTTCCTTATCCAACAACACAAAGATTTACTCCTGTTTTTTCTTTAGGGAGTTACGGTTTTAGCTCTTAACATTTAGATTTTTTTATCATTTTGAATTAATTTTTGCATATAGTGTGAGATGTGTGTCCAGTGTTGTTTTTATTTTTGCATTTGCATTATGATATGTGTAACTGCATGACCCAGTCATCCTACTCAGGTTTTTACCCAGGTTTGCTCAAAATCCATGTGCATATCAATTTTATTCATTTCCTCCAAAATCTGGAAACTCAAGTGCCCTTTAACTTGTCCCTTTGTTGCTCCCAAGTGTGGTACATCCTTACAGTGGATACAATTTTGAAATAAAAAGGAACGAAGAGCTGACATGCCCAACAACATGGGTAGAGCTCAGATGTGTCATTCTTTCCTTAAAGGCATTAGCACTCAGAAATAAATGATCAGCGTCAGATGATAATGGTAACTGAGAGATATAGATAGTGCTTTTTCCTTTGTGGGCATTAAACTCAGTGCTTTATATAAACCCATTTAATTGCCACAACTCTGTGAAGTATATATTATCCCAGTTTTACAAATCAGAAAACTGAGGCAGAGAGGTTAAGTAACCTCCCTCGTGTGTGTGTGTGTGCACGCGCGCGCATGCGCGCGCACATTAGTCACACAATCATGTCTGACCCTTTGTTGATTCCATGGACTGTAGCCCACCAGGCTCCTCTGTTCATGGAATCTCCAAGCAAGAATACTGGAGTGGGTTGCCATTTCTTTCTCCAGGGGCTCTTCCTGACCAAGGGATCGAACCCAGGTCTCCTACATTGTAGGCAGATTCTTTACCATCTGAGGACATAGACAGATGGGTTCCTTAGGTTCCACACACGGGCCATGTGGCTCCATACTCTATTCTGCTGCTTTTGTGTGTCACAGGAAAGCTTTGGGTGCAGCCAAAGAGTTATTTGGGAATTTAAGCAAAACCTTATTAAAGAATTTGCTTGTTTATTCTCCTTCCTGGCATACTTTCTGTAATACAGTTTTCAATCTTAGCTTCAAGGTAGGACAGGGTTCCCTTCCATTGAAAGGGTCAAATTTGAGTTCTGAATTCTAGCCTGTTATCTTCTTTTCTGTTAAAATACAGCAGATTTTAAAACAGTTCCTATTTTACTTACCCATATAATATAGATCTTGACTGACTTTCATGATACTTGGAAATAATCTGAAACAAATCATTTGTCTTTAAATTTGATGTCCTGTAATTATTTGCTGTTTTCAAAACAAGAAAAATGATTGCTAGAAAAAGAAAACAGGTTGCTTCAATCTTGGTTTCACAGTACTATTCTCCAGTAAAAGGAGTCAGGACTCCTTGATTCCAAGTTTGGGGAAATGCAAGCTGAGCTTGAAACATGCTTTGGTATCAGAAATTGAGCAAGTGCTCAAAAAAATCCCAAAACAAGTAACAAAAAAGGGACAAGTCAAAAAGACACAGGAACAATTTGGAGGGACTCAATATCCAAAGCCAGGATATTTGAAGAGCAAAGTAACTGAGAGTAATGAATTATAATCCATTGAAGTGAAGTAAAATAAATATCCATAAATCCATACTAAGTTAATTAAATAGATTGGATCGAGAATAGTCTCCTCCCTTACAGTGGAATTCTAATCCATATGTATGAAAGGAATGATGAAAATAACGTGCCTTTAAGCAAATCCACAATTAACACTTGCTGAAATTAGTGAGCTAAAGTATGCAGAGAAGCAGTAAGTTTGCATAGTCTTAGTGGATCTCTCCAGGGGATGCCTATTTATTACAGAGGGACAAATAATAGCTTCATGGTGGAAAAATCTGAGAGACACCACCTTAACCAGCAATCAGTCTAATAGCCCCAGTAAAAAGACATGTGGACATCATGGACCCTTGATGTTATTAGGCCCTGAAAAGGGCACAGTATCGTCTCTGTGATGTTCTTGGCCAGAAGGTAGAACCTCAGTTTAATCATGAGGAAACATCAGACAACCCCACATCAATGTGGGCATTTTATAAAATAACTATCGGAACTCCTCTGAGGTGTCTTGGTCCTGAGAGATGAGCAGAGAGACTGGGCATGTACTTAGAGCCTGGAGCAAGGAGACAGCAGCTAAACACAGTGGGATCCTGGGCCAGGATGGGGATGTTGCTGCTAAAGCTGGATGGGAGAATAAGGTCTATGGCTTAGTTAATAGGCTTATATTAGTTTAAATAGTTTTGTTAAGGTTATATAGTGTTAACATTAGGAAAAACGGGGTCAAAGCACATACTGGAATTGGGTATACTAATGATGCAACTGAGGTTTAAAAAATGTAAAAGGAAAACAGATACTCTCTGATGCCCAGACAATAGCATTTCATACTCTCAGTGGTCAGATTGTTGAGGATGTGCTAATAAGTAAGTTCAGCGCCAACCATAGCGGAAAACTTATGAAATAGAATCCCCCTCCCAAGGAGCTTCAAGAGGCTGAGAAAGTCATGCGAACAAATAATTGCCCTCTGTTAAGTGGTTTCTGAAATCTATGCAGATGGAAGTTCAGGGAACATATAAGAGAATGAGTCCCTAATGTATCTATAGAAATATAGAATATTTTTATTTAGAGATGTTTTGTATTGAAATAACTTTGTGCTCAGATTGGGGACTTCCCAGGTGGTCCAGTGGCAAAGACTCTGCGCTCCTAATGCAGGGGCCCAGGTTCTATCCCTGATCAGGGAACTAGACCCCACCGGCCGCAGCTAATGGTGTGCATGCTGCAACTAAAGATCCCGAGTGCCACAACCAAGACCTCGTGTGACCAAATAATATTTTAAAAAACGAACAGGAAAAACCCCAAAACAGTTTGTGCCTAAGTTGAATTCTTTGTAGTGGACTGTCATTTTTGCATTTGGTCATTGTCAACAACCAAAGTTTTTTCCAGACAGATTTCTTAAATATCACTGGCACCCCAGCTATTAGGGCGTCGTTGGCTTCATGTGGTTTGTATTGAGACAGGAAAGAGAATAGTCTGGTCCAGTGGTATTGTGTGCTGATTTTATTTACAGCTTGTGAATGGACTGTACCCACGGTCCACCTGAAGGCTGAGGGCTCTGCGGTGAGAGTGGCAGGTGGGGCGGTGCTGGCACTGGCGCTGCCTGCATTAGGCCTCCAGATCCTGTGGCAGGCGTGAGGGATGGCGGCTGTGTGTCCTGATCTGAGCAGAAGGCTCACCTCAGCACCCAGGGAACTTTGCTTTTTTTTTTTAGTCTTTCAGAGTACATTCATCTTTGGATTTTCCGTCATAAACTTTTTGTGCGTTGGCAAGTAGATGATGTGCGTTGGCAAGTAGTTAATGATGAAGTGAAACCAGGCTGTCTGAGTCTGTCTTTGTTACGTGTATGCTCAGTTGTGTCCAACTCTTTGCGACCTTATGGACTGTAGCCAGTCAGGCTCCTCTGTCCATGGGATTTCCTAGACAAGAGTGCTGGAGTAGGTTGTCATTTCCTTCTCCAGGGGATCTTCCCGACTCAGGGATTGAACCTAAGTTTACTGTTCTCCTGCATCTGCAGGCGGGTCCTTTACCACTGGTGCCACTTGGAAAGGGGCCTGTCTTTAGGGACAGAATTTAAGATGCACATGAGTTTCATTCTGGACACGTCCCAATTGTGATCCCTTTTGTTTGCAAAAATAGTGATGTGGCAAAGGGGTCAAGGGACTCTGAGAACAAGGTGTAGGAAGGTTTTTGTCCTGTTTTGCAGGGCATGAGAGAAGCAGTGTTACTGCCTCAGTCTCCCTCCCTTCACTTGCCTCTTAGTCACCCATCCCCAGTTTATTTCAGATTTCAGAAGGCTCTTTTGCAAATAGGCTGTTATAACTCCTCACTCTCATATAAAACTTTGGTTCCTCATCTCCCTGTGTTTCTCTTCTTCTGTAGGAAAGGAAGTGGGATGTACTGGGCTCGTGGGAGATGAGCAGGAATTTGAACTATTTCAGCGGAGAGAACTGATTTTGGGGATAAAAGGAGAGTGTCAATTGCCTTTCTTCCCAGGAAAGCCGGGAGGCCTCAGTCACATGGCCCTTCATTAATAGACTCTAAAAATAGAGCAGTGCTGATCTGGCCTAGGGATGCAGCTTGTGTTCCCAGGCCCTTCTGCTGCTCAGTGTCCAGCATCTGAATGTTCCTGTCGTCCTTCATTTTGATAATGAAATCTCAGATGTGCTAATGCAGATGAGAGGAGATAATGTGGAAGCCTGATTTTGAACACCAAGATGTTTGTAAACATCTGTTGGTGGCTCAGAGGTTAAAGCGTCTGCCTGGAATGCGGGAGGCCTGGGTTTGATCCCTGGGTCGGGAAGAGCCCCTGGAGAAGGAAATGGCAACCCACTCCAGTACTCTTGCCTGGAGAATCCCATGGAGGGAGGAGCCTGGTAGGCTACAGTCCATGGGGTCGCAGAGAGTTGACACGACTGAGCAACTTCACTTTCACTTTCATTGTATGGTAACTACTTCTTGTTGGCGCAGAGTTTCAGAAACTGTGGAGGAGTGTCACCGTGGATTCAATGGACGAGGAGAAAATTGAAGAGTATCTGAAGCGACAGGGTATTTCTTCCATGCAGGACTCCGGACCAAAGAAAGTGGTATGTAGTCTCTAGGAGAGAATGTAATGCTGTGCCCTTTGAACTGTTAGCCTGCTTCTTGTGCAGCTCTCGGAAGAGCATGTATCTGGTTCTTCCTTCCAGTTTTTTCTCCGTGTCCTAACCCTCTGACCTTGGTCAGATGCTTTCAGGTCCATCTGGTGTACTCCTTGCCCTCAGGTGGCGCTCCCCGGGTAAGGGGAGTGCTTCTCCCGTTGCCCCGCCCCCGTCCTGGCGGTGCCTGCCATGTGGACCTCCGGTATCCCCGTGATGTCCTCCTGGTTTCTGCCGGGAGCCTGCTCCATCCCCCTGGCCTTCATGATCTTCATCCCCCGACCCGCTTCTTGCTGGTGCCTGACTTTGCCTTAGTGCTGATCACACTCAGTTGTCCTTGATGACTCTCAGATCCTTTAGGAACCAGATTTTACTGTCTTGATAACCCCAGATCCACTCATTTGGAAGGATTTGTAGCCAGATGAAGATTTATGAATTGCCTCGTGCCAGCTAACCAGCTCTCTGCAGTCCAGAGACAAAGCCAGAATGAGGGATATTTCACTAACACCCTCCTGCCCCTGGCCACCATCATGCCTTGTAGCTTGTTTTCTTTGTGACTTTTTTGTGTGTGCGTGTGTTTTATTCGGTGAAGTTTAGGACTCCTTTAAAGGGAAAATTTATTGCCAGTGATCTCTAAGAATTAGTGTGATTGCAGCACTTCATGGTTTCCTGTCATTGCTTAGTTTGTTGATTTTTTTTTTTAAATTATGTGATACAGTAAAGAGAATAATACCTAACAACTCTTTCTGTGCCCATTCACTCCCCAGTTTTGCTATGTCTCTATTCTTTGTTGTATTTGCTTCAGGTTTTTGATTTATGGGTAATTAATGGTGGATAAAATTTTTTAAACCTGATAACAGAGATGAAAAACAAAAGAGCAGTACTGCCTCTCTCTTCACCCACTTAGCGCCTAGCGTAGTTGTGCTAAGTTGTCGTGCCAGCCCGTTCTTTCCAGGTGGAGGTACACACACCTCACTGTAACGGAAACCGCTGGCTGGTGTTTGTGGTTGGGGATGCGCTGTGTATTGGGGGGGAGGTGTGTGTGTGTGTGAGGATAGGTTGAGGAACAGAGAACAGGTTACCCTGCATCTCTTTGCTGCATCTTTTGTAAATCCTCCCCATATCACTGCTCTGAGTAGCTGTCATTTCTGTTTTTACCTTCCTGTAGGCCCCAATTCAAAGAAGGAAAAAGCCTGCCTCACAGAAAAAGCGACGGTTTAAGACTCACAATGAGCATTTGGCTGGGGTGCTGAAGGACTACTCTGATATTGCTCCTGGCAAGTAGTAAACAGTTTGGTCCGAGAGCAAAGAGTTTCAAAGTACAAGATCTTCCGTGTTGACGCTGGCATCTGCAGACTGATCATCTTCCTGTTCTCCTACCTAGGACCGAGGAGAGGAGCAGTTCAGTTTACAGAACTAGGGCAAATTACCAAACTCGAAGCTTGTTTTCCTTAATGGGCTACTGAGAAATGTGATGTCCCCTGTGAACCTCCTGTCACTTCTTGGGGGAACGGCGCTCAGCATGGCGTGCAGGCATCTTTGCTATTTATCGCTACTTCTCAGTGGCTCCTGGTTCCATTTTCCCCTCTTTTATTACTTTAGAACAAGTTTGCTGGTAGTCTTGAATGCAATATTTGTTTATTCCAAAAGATCATATTTATAATAAAATCATTGTAGAAGGAGCTCTAAGACGTCGGTGACTTTAGTTTGCTTCTTTCCGTTCTTGGCAGTTGCAGGTGGTTTTTGAGTCCTGCAGGTGCTGGTCTGGAATGTTGTTGAAGCCCATGGTCTGGGCTGTGTCACTGAGCGTGTGGATTTCACAGGTGGAACCCGAGGTGTGCCTCTTGTTGGCAAGTGAAGCAGTAAAGGTACACTTGACGTGATTTTTAAGGCTTTCTTTTAAGAGGATAAATCACTGTTTAGTCTCCTGGATGTCCCAAGTCATGTTGTCATGCTGTTTACAGCGAGGATGGACTGAGTCTACTTGCCAACCTGAACGTCTGTGTTATGGTGTCCCAGGCTTGGTGGCGCCTGGCCCCGAGGTTCTCACTGACTGAGCTCACGAGAGCTGTTACCACATATGTAGGTTCCGAAGAATCGTCATGACTTTTGGGGAGGTCTGTGGTCATTCCAGCATTCTACTCTAAACAACCCATTTTCCTTCTCTGTGCTTGTTTATGATTTGTAGTGGCCCTTTGGGTTGGTTGATAAGGTCCTCATATCACAAATTGAAACCAGTGGATTATAAGAACAGGGTTTGGTGTTCTCAAAAAAGGCATAATGATAACCAAGAGCAGTAACTACTCTGTACACAGGACAAGGAGCCATTTTGTTGTTTTAATTTTTATCCTTTGTATTTACGTCTCATTGATTTTGAGTGTCATCTTACCTGTTTCTTATACCCAAGCCCCAAAATACATCATGAGAAGATGTAAAACAGATGCCTCACTGATGAATGGTGTTGAGCATCTTCTCAGGTACGTGTTGGTCATGTGTGTATTTTATTTGGATGAATGTCTATTCAGGTCTGTTTGGGTCCTTGCCTATCTTTTAATTGGATTATTTTTGGAGTTGTTTTTTGCTACTGAGTTTTATGAGTGCTTTATATATTATGGTCATATTAACCCCCTTATCATTGTAAGGTAAATGGTTTGCAAATATTCTGATTCCATAGGTTATCTTTTCTTTTCTTTTCTTTTTTTTTTTTAATAATTTGCACAGGATCTTCGTTGTGGCATGCAGGATCTTGGGGTTTTTTTTAATCCATTCAACAAGTCTATGTATTTTTATTGGAGAATTTCATCCATTTACATTTAAGGTAATTACTGATAGGGGAGGACATTGTACTGTTTCCATTTTGTTGTTTTCTGGCTGTTTTGATATATGGAAAGGGAGATAGTCTTTGTGGCAAATTTTGATAGGAACCCAGTTGTGTTTGAAGGTTGTAATAGAAAGAAGTTCTTTACCAGTTATTCTGGGTACCTAGGAACATTTCCATGAGAAATTCAAATTAAAGTCAAAGTCATGGTCTCACCTCTACCTGTTTTCTGCTGGGTTTGTGGGCTGTTTAGAAGAAGCAAGTTGGAATGGGCTTGTCTGGGTGCATTAAAAGTTTAAGACCATCTTTAGTGTGTTTGATCTATAATTCATCACAATCAGCTGAGGCTTTTAAGGGGATGGCTAAGAGGAATGTCTCTGAGCCCAAAGTGTAAAAAATGAATACTTGGCCGCTGCTGTCACATCCTGTAAGTGTGGTCAGATGATGGTGGGACTCGAGGGACAGAGGAGCACTTGATACGTGTGAAGCCGTGCCTGAGCGAGAAGGCAGGGCAGCTGCTTCCCGTTCCTGCTCGGTCCATGGTTTGTAGCAAGGGCACTGCAGACATACAGCCCTGGGTTCTTCTGTGATGGGGTGTTTGAAGTCACCAGCAGAAAATACATTTTGGGTGTGGGGATAGGGTATTTGGATTTATAAACTCCCCAGTTCTTAGTGGCTAACAATGGTTTTCTGAAGCATGGGAAATGAGATTTGATGTCCCCTCTTCCTTCTAGCTGCTGCTTTTACTTGCAAAAATGATTCATTTGCGGGTGATTTTTTTTTTAAGGTGTTAGTGACTGTCCTTAACAAGCCGGGTCCACTACTGTTGCTGTGTGGCAAGGCTGGGGTGCTGTGTGTGGAGACAGCGTGATGACCTTCATCACGTGATGCCACCCTTGGGGCTTCATGGAGAACAGTCCACCCTTTCCCCAGGCGTGTTTTGTGGGCTGTTCCCGAGAGAATGGGTGTTCTGTGGGGGAGAACCTCTTGGAATCAAAGGACCTCTTGGAAACCACTTCTCAGGTGAGCTGGACCTTGGAACCCCTGTCCCTGCCCTGTGAGCATGGTGTTGAATGAGCACTTGGGAAGCGCAGAGCTGGAATAGGCCCTGACATCATGCTGTTGCCTTTCCTTCTGGCCGTAGCTCAAGAAACAAAAGCACATTTCCCTTCTTAGTGGGGCTTCCACTGGAAAGACCTGCTGGTGCTTGCAGGCCAAGTGGAAGGCTGCTGCCATGGGCCTTTGGAAACAGGCTGGACACGCACCTAGCTCTCCTCGTTTGGAGATGGGCCAGCATGTTCCTGTGACTCAAACCATGTGGGTTCAAGACCCTGTGAGAACACAGTGACTTGCCACCACCCAGAACTGTGCAGGGCTCCAAAGACCTTCAGGGCCAACTTGCCTTATGGAGTAAATCACAGCCTGACCTTGGCAGGCCCATCTCCAGAAACTCCAAGACCAGGTTTTATCTTGCATGTGAGTGTCAAGAAGCTTTGAACTTTTCTGCATCCTAGTTTTAAGGAAAAAGTACTCTTCTGTCCAGGTAAATACTAATATTTTAACCTGAGCATTATTTCCTATTCCATGTAGGTGTGTCTTTTAACTCCAAAGACAAGTTTGGGTTGAATTTAAGCGTCTAACATAATTAAATTTGTTTGTTGTTAATTAGCATGGCAAGAGAGTTAAACTTGAAATGAGCAGTATATGTGAGCAGTGGGGAACAGGCTTCCCTGTGGTCTTGATTTATGGGCCTGTTGTAATGGTTCATGGGCACAGGGCCCTTTTCCCGTCACAAAGCAGGAAAGTGTGGTTTGTACCATGGAAGTCCGGGTGAATCAGCACCCATGGGTCACTGGAGAGCTGCAAAGAGGAGGAAACAAGCCAAGGTTTCTCACAGCATATTGGCATCTGGGGCTTGGGGTCGTACAGAGCCAGGCCAGTCTTGGGGAGTTGAGTGCCACCCAGGACGGTTTGCAGTGGTGACGGAGCTTCACTGTGGCAGGTAAATGTTTCCCTGCTTAGAGAGGCTTATCCGTTGGTTGACGGCATGTGTTTTTTTCAGTATTCAAGTCATGAGTTGTGGTGTAGGCATTGTGAAGACCAGTGTTACAGATAATGTCATTAGTAGCAGATACTCTTCTGCCTTCTCAGAATGTTGGACAATTGTTTGATGTCATCAGGTGTGACAGAACAGGGGGACCAGTTGAAGAGCAAGAGAGCGACCCTGGGCTGATACTTGAACATGCTTGTCCCCTAACAGTTGGACGTCCCAGTGATGGATGGGGAAACAGTAGTGAGTCAGCTCGCACTCCTAGAGCTAAGCACGCCTGCCTGAAACACTGAGAATCAGTTCATTCCTGTATGTCATTGTGACACAGACCCCAAGAATTGTTGGGGCGTCCGCCATGCTTACTCTCTGAAAGTGGGTCAGCGACATATATTCAGGTGCTGGGTCCAGTGAATTTAAAGCCCACACATATGATTACCCTGTAAGTATAATGCACATTTTGCAAGTTTTAAGGTTCTTTTCCAGATTCCTTTACTTTGTAATTTTGTTAGAGGTAGAAGGCACAGTTCTTAATTTCAGTACTAAATGGTGGTTTTATATTATAGCTGCATTAGTCCTGTGTTCAGAAGTGGCAGATCTTTACCCCCAAGGGAGGATTTACTCGATAACAAAAAATGGCCTAGTTATCGTTTTTCTGGATCCTACAAACTGGGACATTATGTGTGTAAGCAGAGGGAACAGACAGACCTGCCCTTTTCTTATCCCAAGTTCCCAGTTCCAGAAGATATACTGTGTTTCTGCTCAGTGGAGTGACAGGAAATGAAGCTGGTGTTCAAGCGACCAGACAGTGGGTTGTGCCTGGAGTTCACACTAGACGGGCAGGTACTCTCTACACACTTGTCCCTTGCACAGTGATGGTGACCAGGCCCTCATTTTATGAAAGAGCACTCAGCAGTGATGGCGTTCAGCCCCTCCAAGGAGGCGCCCTCAGATCTATGCCTCCTGGCTTGAACCTGGTGCCTTGGAGTGAGTGGGAAAGTCCCAGATGGGCTGACGGTGAAGCCGCGTGATTGAGCCTGTCCCAGAGCCACGACCCCTGAGCCTTGATGGCTGTGGGCTTCAGAGCCTGGGCAGGGCGGCAGAGCTGTGCAGTCAGTGTCTGCCTTCAGCCCCCGCTCCAGGGTTCTGGCAGGCTGTGGCTGGGACCCACTTTTGGTGGCTGGTCTCCTCTGCAAAAGGTATGTGTGATCCAACAGAACCTAGAATGTCCGTGCCCAGCAAGACTAGTAGCGTTAGTGGTTGTTGCCCTCACTTGGAAGTGAGCACTGTGACCTCCCTCCCCCCTTTTGGGGACAGAGGACTTGGTGAGAGTGTTATATAGGTAGAGCATTTCTATTGCTTGGCTATCAATGCCTGTCTTACCACTTAATAGAATGTATTTGTTACTCTAATAAGTTAGTAGAAAACCACAAATGTAGGTTGCAGAGTCTTTGTAGGCTGAGGTAGATGTGCAGTCTGCTGAGTGCAGTAAAAAGACATCGAGAGAGAGGTATGTGTCTCCCCCGTGAACCTCCTGTGGGGTCCCTGTGGAGCACCAGGCACCCACAGTAGAGCATTTGCATAGGCTCTCCCATCCCTCCCTTGGTTGCTCCATCCAGACCTGAAAATGGGAACAAAATCTGCCACTTCCTGGATTGCAGTATCAGATGTACTTGGTTGGTCTTGCAAGAAGGAATTTGCCAAGCAGTGGTGTGACAGCTGGAATTAGCACTTTATTTTTAAAAATGACAATAGAAAAGCCCCTTTAAACAGTTGATAATAGCACGAGTCTAGAACTGTCACCACGAACCAGGTGGTGCTGGAGGCCTCAGTAGCGCTTGGGTGCACCGGGGACACCCCTTGCCAGCATTTCTCCTAAGTTTAAGAGCCTCTCACCCTTGGCTCTCGTTTATTTGTTTTGTGATGACCTTTAAAAGCATCTTGACACCTTGATTTCTAATAGAAAATAATGAAACTAAAAACCGAACACCAGCCATATAATTATTAGAACATCAAAATCTTCAGCACACTGTGAGCAGATCAATAAGAGCTTGTGGTCATGTTTAATATGTCAGCAGTTAAAAATTTGTAGGTCAATGTATGTTTACACACAGCTGCTCTTGCACAGTGGGGAGAGTGTGAGGTGACCCTGGAAGAGTGTCAGTTTCCCACACAGGACTGACCTGGGTGTGGAGGGAGTCTTGAAGCAAGCTGACCTCTCCTCATTGCTCACGCATCTTCCCCCAGGCCAGTGTGTCAAAGTGTCCCAGTGAGTACAGCGGGATTCAAGGTCAGGTTTTTAAAAGGTTTGTCTGGCCTGGTGCCGCCAAGACTCAGGAACACCAGCTCAGTTCAACCCATGTTCTGCAAATCGCTTGGCCCGCTGCGGCCACGTCGGCAGGGCTGGGCTCCCAAGCGGGAGGCTTCCCCTTTAGACTCAGCACGCCCACTGGGGGTGTTGTGCATCAGCGGGGCTCACGCAGGAGCCTGCTGTTAGAAGAAAAAGGCAAGACCCAGAACCTCAGTTTGTATAGTCACCTCTGGAGCTGTGGGCGTGTTACAGGTGCACCTCAGTGAGGAATCTGCACCAAGCACAGGCTGCTTTGCCCAGCCGCGAATCCGCCATCACACTGGAAGCTCCTGGAGGCTCTGATGTCTTGCAGGACGTCCTAGCAGACTTGGAAGCAAACCTCAAGTGCCGCACCAGCAGTTCTAATCACCGCGTTACTCATGGACCCAGGCCAGGTAAACAGATTTCTATACATTCACCATATGATCCTGGAAATTCTGATAATATTTTAAACCATGCCTCAAACATGCAGCTTATTTTAGAGGGAAAAAAAAAAAAAATATATATATATATTTTAAATTACAAGCATTCAAAAGTCAAGCACAAAATGTGTGATCCAACCCAGTGTAAGATCATCCATCCTGTCACACTTAAAATGTTTGGTATAAAAATACTCACTCTCTTGGTTTTATCGTTGACATCTTTTATGTTTCATTTGAAAATATCTCCAAACTGTACAGAAATGGCAGACCATGCGTTCACAAATAACACACTATTTCTTACAATTATACAGTGTAAAAGAGTAAAACATTTTTTATTATATATTTTTTTTCTTCGAGAAAAACAGATGTGTGATAGAGGCTGTGGCAAAGTCTTGAAGGGCTCAAAACTGGGCGAGGTGTTTTTCAAGCCTGAAACAGAAAGAAGGTGTTTAAGAGGAGCTGATCTCATAACCGCGTACAATCCTTTCTCTGAGCCGCAGGGCTGTTTGGAGGCACCGGTGGATAGAAGTCCCGACTGAGAAACCCCTGGTTGCTCCCCTTCAGAGTTGTCCATGTGCTCGTCTGTGTAAACACAGAATACACTCACTGACCCTCTCCACAGCAAGACCCTGCACTAGAGGGTCGGTGGCCTCACAGTGGGTGCTTAATTTCTATTTATCTTTCTCTTTCCCCTGCAGTTGCAAGGAAACACTCATTTTTTGTGTGGCATAAAAAAGGGCCTTTGGACAATCAACAAGACTTTGCCTCTGCCAGAGCCCCACCTTGGTCCCAGGAGTTTCTTAAACACATCTCAATTGTGTCCGAATTTCCTCGGTAGCACTTGTGGTAAAGAACCCACCTGTCAGTGCAGGAGACATAAGAGATGTGGGTTGGATCCCTGGGTCAGGAAGATCCCCTGGAGGAGGAAATGGCAACCCACTTCAGTATTCTTGCCTGGAGAATCTCTATCCATGAGGAGCCTGGCAGGCTGCAGTCCAGAGGGTTGCAGCGAGTCAGACCTGACTGAGTGACTAAGCACGCAACAAGGCTGCATTGGTAAGTGTCCTCCTCTTACTCATTTTACTATCGTCTACCCAGTCCCTTCTTTTCTTACCAATAGGTGAGACTCACATAAATCTGACTGTAGGAAAGGGACTAGAATTTTGGGTTTGTACATGGGAGGCAGCTGTCATTACACATACAGTTTAAGTCCCCTATACTCGAACTTTTGACAGTTGGGATGTCCAGTCAGGTAAGGTCAGGTGTCTGCAGTAAACCGTCATGTGCGTGCATGCTCTCCAAGTGGTTGTGCGTTTGTGTACTTTACAGTAGAGGATAGTCCTAGTGTAGCTCAAGTCCAGGGTGTGTGGAAGCAAGTAGCTGGCGGTGGAAACAAAAGTGAAGATAACAGAGTGTGGAGCAAGACGAAAAGATGGAATGGAAGGATGAAGAGGAACTGAAGAGCTTCGAGATGCAGGAAGTGAAAAGGGGATTTCTTTCTTTAAGGAGGCACGGGATGGGAACGTAGGACCGGAACACAAAGGTTGCAGCAGCTAGTCAGAGTGCAGTCCAGTGTTACCATATATCATCTATGATAAGGAAAAAACTACTATCGAGACATCACTGCATGGTTTTTTCCCCAAGAAAAGAGAATTGAACCGGCAAGGAACCAGAATCTATGGTGCCGTCAACGTCAGGTGTGAGTGAAACTGCACCTTGCCTTCACCTCCTACTGCTGACGATCCTTCAGCTCCCCCTCCTCCTCCGGTCAGTAACTGTTCCTGCCTGTTGACTCGATGCCAGCCCCTGGAGGCCAGCTGTTGTATTCCTGTACTTATCAAGGGGACTGGAGGATTAAAAGTGTTTTGTTTTCTCTGCATTGTTTGTTTGTGCAAAGAGTATTATAAACCCAGTAAAGTACTGGTGTGCTTAGATTGTTGTGATTAGAGAATGAGTGTACCCCCCTGGGTTGAGAAATGCTTCCAACTTAAGCTCGGCGATCCCCACCTCCTCCCTCCACTTTCTGAGAAACACAGAACTTGTTCAGCAGGAGGAGGTGCCCTCCTTAAGGAAGACACCACTCTGATTCCTTTGCTTCTCTCAGAGTCCAGCACAGTGCCTAACCACCACCCACCCCCTGCAACTCGCTCAATGATGGAGGAATCTAAGTGGGCAGAGTTTAACACTTGCATAATAGGAAATCAGAAACACAAGAAGCAAAAAAAAAAAAAAAAGGCATCCATATTCACGAGCAGTTTGCTGGCTGACGTGTCCTTCTAGGTCTCTGTTTTCACAACTCAACTAAGCGTCCACTTTCATGTGATTAAGATTATACAGCTATCATGCTTTTCCACACATCACGGATATCTACCAAAGTACCAAAGCCACGCAATTTTGATAACCAACAATACACCACTACACCAATTTCATCATCTGGAAGGATCCCTTCTTAAAAGAAGCCACGTGTCTTCTGTCCCCTGAATCTTGCTACCCAGTAGAAATCACGATCACGTCCAGGTGTGAACAGTAAGCAGCAGCTCTGGGGTTGGGACCAGGGTTATGGAGGGTCACACAGTAGCTGCCGTTCCCTAATGAACTCTAGAGCTTCAGGCCTCATGTCCCCATGAGTGATCTTCGGCCCTCAGTCTGCCAAAGGAGCGCCCCGCCCCCGCCCCAACCTCTGTCCACGGAGGAGGGGAACCAGTTTCCTTCCTCCACACTCTGGGCTCATCAGGCCTGGAATGACAAGTCCTGCACCAGCAACCCAAGCTGCAGACATGGATCGCAGAAAAACTGATTCTAAGGAGCAGCAGTTTCCACTTCCGAACAACTCACTGGGGACAGCAGCGGGCAGCCTGGGGCCCTGAGAACTTGAGGGGCCTGCAACGGCCGGCGGCCTTGACAGCACGTGGGCCTTCAGGGACTGAGCAGGCGGAGGCCCTTTCCTCGGTGCGCCCACAGCTTTAGCCCCTGCAGGCAGAGCCTGGCTGGTCTAGGCCTGCTTGCCTCTCGGGAGCTGAGGCCGCCTTCGGGAAGTGCACCGTGCCTGCTCTGGCCTCTTTCTGGTTCCACAGCCAGCTCCCCCTGTTCCACTCACCTTTGTGCTGGGCGTTTCTGCCACGACCACAAAGGCCACGTGTCTCTGCTCAGACTCGCCGCCTTGCCTTCATGTACACCGCACGCGGGTCACTCTGTCACCCCGACACCAACATTAGCATCTGGGTTCGCCTCACCTTGGTGTCTCCACTTGATTCTTCATTGTGCTTTGGCCAGCCAGAGGGCAGTTCCTAAAGCACCACTGCCCCCCGCCCAGATTTTCAGTGCCTCCCCAAGACCCTCAAAATCTTCGTTAAAATCCCCTTTGAGCAAGACCATGCTGTCTGTATTTGCACCTCCTCCCTTTGCTAGTGTATCTTCCACACACACAGACCCTCCTATCTTTCAAAACTCAGGTGAAGCCCCACTTCCTCCAGCCTTTCCTGGTCCCTTCAGGGCTTTCTCAGCTCTTCACAGGTACCCTCCCTGTCCAGACCACTTACTCGGATTATACAAGGATCAGATTGGATTATTTTCCTAAGACCAGCTCCACCTTCCTCTACTCAAGTCACTTGGGACTGAAACCAGAACGATGGGCCGTTAGTGGGAGGAGGCCCAGAGACATGGGCCCCTAGGCTTGATGATGCCAGGGCTGGGCTGAGAGCGAGGAGGTGCCCGGAGCCCGTGTGGAGCTCTGCACACTGGCCCTGGGGGCAGAGCGGGAGTCGCCACAGAAAGCTGACACAGGGACTGGGAAGGCACCTGCCCAGCTTTTCAAGAAGCCCACCTGGCTTCAGGATACTGCCCCTTTGCCGGGTTCCTGAGCAGAAAGAAAGGTGGATGGAGCTGGCTAACCTAGGCTGAAAGACGGACCTTTCGGAGCGAAAAAGGACAAGGAAGGGGGTGCAAGTTGATAGCTTCCTGAACTTTTCCATAACTGCTGGGTAAAGGCAGCTCTCACATGGGAAAAGAATGTGTCCGCGTTGCCATAGCTGTTCCAGACTGAACACAAGGTCAAAATGTGGCTATTTCAGTCCCTGTAAACAAGGAAGGGGGTTTAGCTAGAAACGGAGTTCAAACCTTGGAATGTATTGACAAGGACATTTTAAACACGGCAAAGACATCCGGGAACGCAGAGCACTGGGGTGGCAGGGAGGGGTCAGGCCCCTCTGTTCAGACAGCATACTCTCCTCGCACAGCCTTTCCTGAAAGGGGGTCACCTACGACACGTACGTGGTGGGGTAAACAAGGGAAGGCAGTGAGCCACGTGGCACCCGCCCAGTGTGAAGACAATGGAGAACGTCTCCTGGTGTCTTACGGCGGAGGAAGCTATTCTAATCCAGCTCGTTTCAGCTGTGTGTTCCCCAGTGCCTGGGGACAGCTGCTGATGTGTGTGGGTCAAGGGCTGCCCTGCTGGTGGTGGTCAATGCCGTGACCCGGGAGAGGCCGCTCTTCCCAGAGGTAACTTGGTAGGTTCAAGTCTATTGATCCAAGCACCTTACAACCTTTTTTTTTTTTTTCCTCCCAGCAGTAAGAAAATCCGGTTTTCCACCAATCCATCCCTATATACTTGACCTGTTTCCTAACGATTTCTTCCCCAAGAGTTTTTCCAACACTTGTTCATTTTTACTAAAAGTCAAGTAAAGGAATATTCTCTTCTACCCAAATCCCAACATCATATGACTAAGGTTTTTAATTAATGAGTGGTTTAGTTTTTATTTTGTCAGTTTTTAAATGTTCATACTAATTTGTAATAAAAAGAGTGCTGCTGCTACTGCTAAGTCGCTTCAGTCGTGTCCGACTCTGTGCAACCCCATAGATGGCAGCCCACCAGGCTCCGCCGTCCCTGGCATTCTCCAGGCAAGTTAACATTTAAAAAGGGTCAGTCAAAACGTCCCTGGTGGTGCAGTGGCTAAGACTGCACTCCCAATGCAGGGGACCAGGGTTTGCTCCCTGGTCAGGGAACTAGATCCCACGTGCTCCAGCTAAGAGTTTGCATGCCACAACTAAAGATCCTAAGCGACACAACTAAGACTCAGCAGGGCTGTCCGAGCTGGGCGGGGAGGTCTGGGAGCTCCCTGGGTGGCCCTGGGACCCAGGAGCCTCACCAGGAACAGGGCTAGTGCTGCCGACCCTCCCGCATCCACACTGGCACCGCCCACTCACTCAGGTTCACCTGTGGTCAGACTCCCAGCTGCCTCCCGCCAGGACCAAGCCCTGGTTCTCCTCCCCCTCGTCACCAGGCCCTCCTGGTGTCCACAGTCACCACACAC
The DNA here is from genome assembly GCF_029407905.1 of Bubalus kerabau. Classification (NCBI taxonomy): domain Eukaryota; kingdom Metazoa; phylum Chordata; class Mammalia; order Artiodactyla; family Bovidae; genus Bubalus; species Bubalus kerabau. The sequence continues at coordinate 18,919,480 of NC_073625.1, forward strand.
TCCAGCTGCGTCCTGACGGGCTCATCTGTTTGTGCCCCAATTACTGAAGTCTGGGTTGATTTATTGCATTTAAAAAAAAAAAAACCTACTCTAACCTGTTTCAAAGTTATATATGGGTGGCTTTCAATTGGTCCTTAAATGTCCCTAGAGGAGCGGAGAAAGCAAAATAAAATCTTTTTACTGAGTGGTAACATCAGTAAGAATACCGTGGGCACTTCCATTAAGGACCATGACAACAGGAAAACCTGACCAATCAGAAGCCTGTACAACTGGTGGGTATCTGTCGGCTTTCCTCAGTGATGTGGGAAAAATGTTTACCTGTTAGTAAGTTTGGTTAGTGTCTCCTGCACTGCAGGCAGATGCTTTACTGCCTGAGCCGCCAGGGAAGCCCCAGGTTAGTGTGAGAAACAGACCTCACTGGGGAAAAAAGACCCCCAAGTGCTGGAGGCCAGCTCCCCGCACAGGCACCACATGCCCCTCTGGAGGCCAGGAGAGGTGGTGTTCTGAGCACATGCTTGCTTACCTCCCAAATGGGGTAATGACCTCCTAGGCCCGACTGCCCGATTCTGTCCTTAGCAGGAATCGTATTCTCTTTGTGACTCATCTGTGCTTTATAGGCCCCTCACAGAGATGCAATCTGCCACCTTATTTGGGCCGAGCCGTAACTGCGGTTGGCCTGCCCCTGGCATTCCTGTTGTCCTAGGTCAAGCTTTCCAAAAAGACTGGAAGGCCCACACACGGTTCGCCTCTGGGAACTCTGCTGCACGATGGAGACCTCACTGCACTGCTACAAGCAGAACTGAGCAGTGACAGCTGGTATCAACGGAAAAGACGGACAAGTCACTCAAATCCTCACCACCAGAAAAGCCCCACAGTTTAGAGGAATCCAGTGAGATACCATCATAGTTCAGTCACGCTCAAGGCCCATCGTCGCTCTATTTCTGAAAAGGCTCATCAATATGTCTCGAGTCATAAGAAAGGGCTACACTATATTTAGCATAAATGGATTAATAAGAGGGATATACATACTACATCAAGATTTCCACCAAAACTGTTAATTAAAAAAAAAAAAGGCTTAGGGCTTCAAGGGAAAAGCTTCATTTGTATCTAAGTTCCCTTTGGTGGATGATCTCATCCCTGGATGCTGCTGGATGAGAAGTGTCAACTCTCAACCAGGCATCACCCAGCAAAGCTGTGAGGACCAAGCACTGAGCCACACGCTCTTAAGAACCTTCAGAGCTCACCTGCTCTCCTGGGACGACGTCTCAGCATGCGGCGGCTGGAGGAGGCGACAAAGAGCTCGCCCTGATCCCCAAGCACCCACCCTGCATAGGAGGCTGGTCCCGACCACATCACTCTCATCTACACGGTTGTGCCCGGCCCAGGACATGCTGCTTCTCGGGAGGAACTGTTCAGTCTCGGCTTGGAACTCACCAGCACGCTCCAGTTTTGTAGAACAGCTCGAGAACAGTAGCCACTTGAAGATTGCATTAATACCCACAAGACAGATTGCAGCCACCATCACACACCTGGAACCTGGGGTGGAGAGAAGAGCAGCCGTTAACACCAGTGACGTCCACGCCGGCTGGTTCTGAGGGCAAAGAGCTGAAAGGCAAAGGCCCCAGCACCAAACGCATCTGCCCGCTGAGCCCAAGGACAGACACCACTAGGAGTGACCAGGACCGTCAGGGCCATGAAGGGCATGCGGTGAGGTGCGGTGGAGTGGAGGAGGCTCTGCGGGGCGGGGGTGAGGCGGCCGGCAGCAGAGGGGAGCTCCCTGATAGCTAGGCCAGTGGGGAGGGCACCTGGAGAAAGGGGTGCCCTTCAAGAACACCAGGGTGTAAGCACCCCGGGGGCAGACTGGCAGGGCCTCTGCACACACATCCCCACAGGCTAGATCCCCAGGACTGGCCAAAAGCCTCAGGTTCCCCGATAGGAGGAACCTGAAACCAACTCCAGGGGCCACCCCAGACCCCACGGTCAACTCTGCTCAGCCCAAGGCCAAGGAGCCACTCTCCAGGAGAACCACCTACTAGAAAACAAAAACCCAAGGCAAACACATGTGAACACATATTCTGCTATTCCCAAGATCTGAGAATTTTGCAACACTAAGCAACACTAAAAGGGACAGAGTGTCAGTGGGCCGTACATTTTTAAATGTTTTTCCTGCAGGCATGGCTGCCTCCGAGCTGGCTGGTTTTCATCAAGAATTGCTGGTGCTGAGGAAGCCTGAAGGATGGCCCATGTGGACCCCATTCCCCACTAACATTCCTCAGGTTCTCAGCACTGCTGTTCTTCCTGGGACAGAGCACCTGCTCCAGGCAGGCTGTGTGAACTGGAGGTCAGCTGTACAAAGTTGACCCCAGGAGGCCGCAGGGAGACCCATGCCCTGCACTGAAAGATCACCTTCTTAGGGCATCTCTCTTCTCAGAATCAAGGGGGGAAAAAAACGTTTTCCCCAGAATTTCACTATAAAAAACATTAAAAGATGAATAGATGTGATTCTACTTTCCTAGTAAAACTTGGGTTATCTGAGGACAGAAAAAATAAATATTCACCCTGCAAACAAAACATCTCCCCTCACCCAACTTCCCCCAGCCTTGTCCACACTTGCCGGGCGCAGGCAAGGAAGGAGGGAGACCCAGAGAGGCCCCGGGGCAGCCAGACCAAGGCTGCATTTTTGGGATGTTTGTTGTTGAAGAAATCATACTGATGACCAGATGCCACTCAGCCTCTGGACTGATGACTCAGGACTGGTGATTTAAGAGTCCTGGGACCCTACCTAGCTTCTCGCCCCAGGTTCTGGGAGCACGGGGTGTTTTATCACCAAGGCACTCTTTGCAGTTGCTAACATCAGCAACTCTTGTCTGCACACCGGGCAGGCAGGCAGACAGAATGCCTGCTCTGTAGACACCCCAGGAGATGACTCCCCAAGGAACACAACACACCAAAGGGGAGTCCCAGGCATTCAGCTTTAACTTTATGGGGAGCACGTGGGCCTTCTGAGGCTCCACCTTCCGCCAAGTGGAGCTGATGGTGGGAAGGGTTAGGGCAGAGGGGCAGGTGGGCTCCTGCAGGTGGCCCTGCCCTGCGCCCGTGGAGCCACCCAGACTCAGTGCTCTGCTCTCTGTGAACGTCTTCCAGGGACCAGACAGGCAGCTCCCTGGTGCGCATGCTCAGGGGTCTCCCAGCCAGAAACAGGCTATGGACGAAGGGCGGGCTGGGGGTGTCACACGGTTTTGCAGATGCGCTGGTGAGCAGACGCCTGGTGTGCCTGAACTCCCAAAGCTGGAAGGGACGCCACGACCCCAGTACCTGGCAGGAGGCAGGTTCTCAGGCCATCCCTACTTTTTAATGCACATAGGAAGCAGAAGAGACCAACCCCAGGCTTCATAACCAGGGCATGTGGAGACCCCCTGGACAGGGCTCATGGACTCAGGCCTCCCAGGTTTGGGACAGCCAGCAGTGCTTTAACGCGCCAGCTGGCTCAAGCCTGTTCACGTTGATTTAGCAAAACAGGAGGTGAGCAGAAAAGCTGAGAAGTAAAACTGTTCCCTAAACTTGAGTAAAGGGAGGCTTGTTCTGGGGCTTCCCAGGTGCCACTAGTGGTAAGAGCCCGCCTGGCAATGCGGGAGACTTACGAGACTCGGGTTCCATCCCTGGGTTGGAAAGATCCACAGGAGGAGGAAATAGTAACCCACTCCAGTCTTCGTGCCTGGAGAATCCCATGGACAGAGGAGCTGGGCGGGCCACAGCCCATAGGGTCACACAGAGTCGGGCATGACTGAAGTGACTTAGCAGGTATGCACACAGGTTTGCTCTAGGAAAGGAACCCCATGTAAATATGGGCGCGCTTTCATCTCTGCTCCTGTGTACAAGAAGCACCTGCTACCCTTGACTTTTGCCTTTTTTTCTTGTTCTGCATTTCTCCATTAGCCCTTCTCACATCTGACCTACTGTGTTTTAGTAGCTTATTACTCTTCTCCCTGTCTTACAATGTCTCCACCAAGGCAAGGGTTTTGTCTGCTTCTGTCCACTGCTGTATATGCGGTACCTAGAATAGCACCTTATGCCCCGCAGATCTTCACTGAATACTGACTGTGCTCATCTACTTCAGTGTGATTGAAAGACCTTGGTTCATAGAAGAAAGGGGTCCTGGGGCCTCTTCTAGGAGAAGGCAGGGGTGATTGCAAGAGCCACAGCAGTTATCAGGATACCACGAAGACTGCCCTTCCCACCCTGCTAAACTCGAAATTCTGCCTGGATATCTAGCTCCTGGACTCTGGATGATAGCCACATACCCAAGGCTCTCCTGTTCACAACCAAAGACAGACTAGGCCATTCCTCCCTGAAAGTAAACAAAAGGAACAAACAGCTTCAAATTCCAGCTTTGTTATCTCTCTTGCTATGTCCTCTGATTTGGTGAGGCTGTAACTACATGTGCCTGTAGTTTCTATGCTGTGGTTTTGGTCCACAGCCAGGAAAATTTCATGAGTTTCTAATGAACACCCTCTCACATCCACTCCAACTCCAACTCTTTCTTCTCCCTTTTATCTGATTTATTTAATTACATTTGGAAATGCAGGAAAATTGCATAACCAGGAACTCCAACCAGGAAAACTTGTGTAACCCTTATTCCTACTAAGGAATGAATACAGACTTGCTCGAGTGTCCTATTCTCAAACCATCTGGGAAATTGTTCACTTCCAATCAGTATTATGTATTCTGGGACTCTCTACCACATGGCTGAACCATCAGCAAAACTCTGTAGTGAGGTGCACACAACTGCAACCAGACTAAACATCATCTGTCAAGCAAGATGTTGAACAAATTAAAGAGTCAATAACACCCAACCATTGAACAACCACTTTTCTAAAGGTCTTACTTATGCCACAGATGGCGGTCCACACACACACCCCTCCTCAGGAGCATCCTGAGCGGTAATTCTCCTTTCACTCTGAAATGTGTGTCCATGGCTCTTGCCCATTAGAACTTACGCTCTTCAAGGGCACAGGCCTAGTTTCCTGCATTTTTACATCTATCACAAAGTAGACACATAATGTGTTTATTTAAAGAATAGAGAGCTCGTTTACTTTTCTAGTCAGTGATTTCCCTTTAGAAGTAAGAGCTCAGCGTGGGTCAATCAACAACTCAGATGTATTAACGCATCTTTTGTTACCCAGATGTTCAATATTCACTTACATAACCAACCACTGGCCACAGGCATTAGTTTCTGCAACACCACCCCCGCTCCCAGTCAATAATGTGTTAAAAAATCCTTGAGGGCCCCCCAGGGGGACAGGCCTGGAGTCTTCAGGATCCAGAAGGAGGCAGCCCTGACATCTCCCAGGTCCTCGTGTCTGACGCCAGATGTCACTCCTGCTCCTGTTCTGGGGCCCTTTCCAGTGAGTGCAGAAAGGCCGCGTGGGTCACCAGTGGTGACACGGGTGGCACTTACCCCTCACTTAGCCTTTTCAAGGGACTCCTTCTGCTATAACACGCTGGCCGTTGCAGCGGCGCCACTGTTTTCAATTCTAACTTACATTTCCCTACGATTACTCAGCCTGGATTATTAGCTGTCTCGGAAAGGGCTTGGTCCAAGAGGCTGGACAGAGCCTGAGTCATGGGGCCCTACTGAGCTGGTCTAACTTCGGGCGGGACGGGAGACTGCAGCCCCAACCGCAAGCGCGGTGTAATGAGCTCAGGGATCTGTCTTCCTCCCTAAGCACCTCCTCGACCCACTCGAGTCCCTCAGACCCCAAGGAAGGCGCCTGGCCTGTGGCCCGAGTTTATCTCAGAACAAACGATGCAGCCACAGGAGACATGACATCCTTATGTGGATCCGACCGTGTCTTAGAAATTGTACTTCAAGGGGAGTGGGGTGGGGGCGGGGGCAACTGCCAGCCCTGCCCTGGAGGCCACACCCACACTAGGTCTCTGGGGAAAGGAGGGAGCTCTCTTCAACTGCTTACTGATCACCACGTCTTCTCTTTGTTCTTTATAAACGCTTAAAGCAAAATCCTCCCTTAGGCCCTATGCCTCCACCACCACCTTTTGCCAACTGGAAATGCCAGCATCTCACACAGCTTTCCTTCAGCATCCGACGCTGCAGACCAAGCAGCTCAACACTGCCCCCCCGCCCCGGCCCCGGGCTGCCCCCGCTCCTGGTCCCTCTTCACTGCGGACAAGCTGACTCCTGACAGTCGGGGGAGCCTCCAGGTTCTGTCCCACTGGCCTCCCCTCCGATGTCATTCATCTCCTCAACTGTTAGCTGATGCTAAAAAAAAAAAAAAAGCCAGATCTACATTCCACCCTGTGCTCTCCTTCATGAGCATCACAGTTTTCGGTTTTCTTACCCTAGACACCTCTAGGTAAATGCCTACCAGCCTCCAAACACTGAGAGAGAAACATGGTCATGGAAGAGAGAGGTGCGTGGGGACAGTGTCTTCTGGAGCTTGTAACACGACCGTGCTGGTCCCGCGCCACCCGCTAAGGGAGGAGGTTCCCACAGAATGGAATGACTAAGGCTTTTCAGAACAAAGACACAATGGCTGGGGATATATAAATCAAGTGTGAAAGTAAATGGGGAATTCCGTGGTGGCTGAGTAGTTAAGACTTCACCTTCCAATGCTGTGGGTGCCTGTTCAATCGCTGGTTGGGGAGCTAAGATGCCATATGCCTCATGGCCAAAAAAACCAACCAAACCAAAAACCCCGCCTATAACACAGAAGCAGTATTGTAACAAATTCGACTTTAAATATGGTCCACATAAAAAAATATAATAATAATTAATTATGGGCCTGCATATTGATATGAAGCATGGACTTAGGAAATTCTGTACTTAAAGGGACTCGGGAACACCTCAAAACTTAAAATTTGTGTTTTCAGGCAGGGAAAAAAAGTCCCTTAAATAACAAACTTTAAGATGTCACAAAATATTTTAAAGGAACATTTTAGGTATCTACCACGAACATTTAAAATATAATTGTCATTCACTAACATTACCGTTTCATTCAAGTGTATTTTAACACAGAAGAGAACATCATTCCAGAATAAAGAACAAATACAAGCAGCGTTAAGGGAAGAACCCTGGTTTTTCCCCTTTCTTCACAGATGAGTGACAAGCATGGACAGATGACTACTGGTCTGAGGGTTATAGGCATGGGTGCCACTGGTTTAAGGTTCTTGGTGAGGTGAGGGCAAGTTTTCCCAAGGCGTGTTCTAAGTAACACCTGAGTCTCCTAAGATTCTGAGAAAAGGGTTTCCTGGTCTCAAGTTTGAGAAATACTGTTGCATCCTAGAGTTTCCTGATCTCAACGATTCACATTGTTATAAAGGTTCTGAGAATTGCTTGGTGAAGAAATCTTTTAAGCTCCAACCCCACAAGCATGTAAGTCTCTACCCAAGGACAAGTGCTCTTTGACCACACTCAGCAATACACTGGGTTAGGAGAAGGAAAGGTACAAGCGTAGCTTATTGAAGTTGATGTCTTCCAGTACAAAAATGTCATCCCTCAACTTACTTATTGCCAGAGGAAGAATCCTGATGGGTTGGAGTGTGGACCACCCCTGGGGGGTGGGATTTCTGAGGCTCTGATGCCTACTGCTAATCCTCCTGTTAGGTGAGGCTCTGGCCTTCTGACCCAGGACGAGAGCCCTCTGGAAGTCCTGACCTTTTATGGTACCCAGAATGTCAGCAAGTAAAATCTGCCCTCGGCAGTCCCCCTGGAAACGGAAACGAAGGGGACCTGAGCCACCAGCTGAGACCTCAGGTCAACAGGGCAACCTGCCTGAGGAAAGTGAACCTCAGAACTCTCTGGGCCATGCGGGGATCCTGGGGTGAGTGGAACGACCTTGGACAAGCCCAGGAAGCACCTAGGAGTGGGTGCTGGGGCAGGATGGGGGCCACCCAGTTACAAATGTCTGCTCTGTCCTGGGCTCGTCCAGGCACTGGACACAGTTCTTGTTGAAAGCAAGTACTTACGCAGGATTCAGCAGAACTGACGGGACTTCCAGCCCTGAGAAGTAGCCTCGGAGGGAGGGAGCCAGCGCATCTGGAAGACACGTGGGGAGAAGGCTGTGAACCAAGGCCCCGGACGCACGTCCACTCCTCACAGGGCGGCCAGCAGAGCCCCCACCCCAGTCACTGTTCCCAGGTCCTTGCCTGCGGGCAGCTCCCCATCAGGGGCTGAAAAGCATCAGAGCCACATCCTGAGAACGCCTCCACAGGACCATGCTCTCAGGAGCCCCGGGGGTCCCCTGCTCCCAGCCTCCTCTATAGCCAACAGCCAGTGCAGGGCTGGAATCTGCCCAGTGAGCCGCCATCCCCACATTCACCCAGCATCACCCAGGCTGGGGGGCCAGCCTGCCCAACAGCTGGAAACTTGTCTCTCTTTGATCAGGAAGGGACGGTTCCTGACACCATCCATGCCAGTGGTCTGGCCAGGAGGGCTTTTGAGAATCTGCTCCTGTGCTTTTAGAAAAGGCCTCTGGGCACTGTAGGGGGTGTCTGGTATCCCATGTCCTCTGCTCACTCTGTGGGGCCCAGCCTCTTCTGTTAGGTTTCCAGAATGCAAGGCCAGCCCTACCCACAAATGGACTGTGATGCTGGGTACGCTTGGCAGAATGTTCTCCATCCTGTACCAAAGAAAATGTGAAAATAACAAAAGGGCAAGTGCCCTTCGGCTTGAACAGACGTCCATCTACTGGCATCGTGGGCTTTGCGCCTAAGCATTTGGATAGAGGCGAGAGATGAGAGATCCCCGTTTACCGCTGCTTCCGTTTATACTCCCCACCAGCCCCTGAGCAACACAGGAAGCAGCGCTGGGGTTGGGGGAAGGCGGGCAAATTACAGCAAAGGCAGAGGCTGCCAGCAGGAGACCCGGAGGTGGTACCCTCCCTAGCATGGCAGGAGGAAGACTGCACTTCATTTCGGTTCACGGGAGCTCGTTTCTAGAGTGGAATGCGATGCTGGGGGGAACTTTACCCTGGCAAGCCAATTTCCGTGGCTTAATAAAATCAAATCTGCCAGCAGAACCCCTTTTTCACAGCCATCTTATTCATATCTCCAAAGCATGAACAGATGAAGCAGCCCTCTGGCTGAGCCAGAGGTGCAGAGGGCCTGGAGACCTTCCACCTCCTCTCACCTGATAGGTACAGGTGGGGAAATCGGCTGAGGGCTGGGTATTCTGAGTGGTGTCCACCATGGTCAGAGCCCAGTGGGCCTGGGGCTGGGTCAGGGCTCAGGCTCCTCCAGCTCTAACTAGATTCTACAAGCTGGGCTGATCCTGGCCTTTCCCCGTGGGTCACATGCGGAAGTCTGCAGAGCTCCCTTAGACCCCACAGGCATCCTTCACAGAGTGACTGTGTCCCTTCTGTGGTGAGGGGCCACACTGGGGGACACCATCCCTTTGTGGAGCAAAGTGGTCTGGCCTCGCTCACTCCATATACCAAGGGTGTATATGGAGCTTCTAACACCAGGACTCTGTTTCGTGGAAGCCCTTGGGCCAGCTGTGCCTTAGAGACCCGCCAGGGCAGAACATCACATATGACTAGAAACGGGTTTACCAGCCAAAGTGGAGCCCCTGTATCGGGAGGGCCACCAGCTGGTACTGAAGCTCTTTTAGGACCGAACCAGAGTCTTTTCAATACTCATAGCAACAAAGGGAACACAGATCAAACCTTCTCATGCAGGTAGGCTAAAAACATGTCACATGGGGAATTTAGGGGGTGCAGAACAAAGAAGGGAGAGAGGGAGGGGGAAACGTGGGAGGCAGGGGCAGAAGGGAGAGAGGGAGGGTAGAGGAGAGGGAGAAGGCAGAAGGGAGAGACACAGAAGAAAAAACTCATACCTACCCATGGCTTACGGCTTTGTGCATCTGAATCCACTTGCTCACTAAGCAAAGGGCAGAGTTGGAGCTGCCTCCCTGAGACAGGTAGTAAAGGATGGGGCAGGGGCACAGCCCCGTGGCAGGTGGGGGGCTGGGAACCTAGACACACAGTGGAGGGGGGATGGGTCCGAGTGCACCGGGGTTGGGGGAGCAGTGGCGGCGGCCGGTGATGCCCAGGTGTGGGGCTGGGGCACGGAGCCCAAGGCGCGCTGGTGTTTCACAGGAGCCCGGGGAGAGGGGGGACGCAGGGTGGATGGCATGACTCCCGTTTCTGTGCAGGTGATGGTGACAAGGAGACCCACCCCCCTACCCCATCCCACACATCCGCTCCAGCCTCTCCACTGCACACACAGCCTCGCACTCTCCAGGGCACCTGCCTGCGGTGGGGGCCGGAGCCCTGCGGGGGATGGGCAGGCAGATGCTGAGCCAGGGGCCAGAAGCCAGGCTCAGCTGAGCAGAGGTAGTCAGCCCATGGGCTGGTCCTCAGGGAAGGTGAGGGGGCAATGGGCCTGAGACTCAATGGGACGTGGCCAGTCTTGCACATGCCCAGAAGGTGGGGTCTTCTCCGCCGGGCCGCCCACCTCAACCAAAGGCTGCCTCCTTCCAGCTCCATGGGGTGCAACGCCATCCCCCTTTCAGCATCCCCTAGCCTGCGCTTGTCATCAGCAACGTCCCCGTGCCCGAGGAGGGCAAAGCAGCAGCAGAGCTCACGGGGCAAAACACACAGGCAGCCAGCCCCGGGGGAACAAGTGTTCTGTGCTAATTGCCACTCTCCTCTGAGAAAAGAGGGTTCATCCTTACGCCCACTCAGACTGCCATTCTGCTGTGGTTTCTGGCTCCCGGTCACTTGTGGCCACTCCTGCCTGGCGCCTAGGGGCTACTTAGATGCGTCATTAACCCTGGGGAAACCCATGACTCGCTGACTCTGGCTTGAGGGACCATCCAGCGTGGCTGACCTTCCTCCTAAGGCCACCGTCCTGTTCAGCAGAAAAATGCATGTGTGCTCGACCCCATGTACACAACTGCATGCTCACAGTGTTGTGTGCAATTCCAGGGGCCTCAGAAGTCCCTGAAAGAACTCTAACATAACACATAAGATCCAACCAGAGACTGCCAGACACAGCACGCAGCCTGCAACACGTGAGTAAGCAACGTGGAAGACCCTGGCGCTTCCACTAGAACCTCATCCCCAGGGAACACACTGGGGTTCCGCCATCACGCTTCTTGAGGAACGCTCTTCCCCAGGGCAGCAAGGGTAACCCTGGAGTCTCCACCACCTCAGCATCATACCAGCTCCAGTGACTGGTGACAGACAGAAGGAGAGCAGCCAGAGAAGAAATGACTCAGTGCACAAATAAAGTGCTAGAGAAGACAAGATACCCATAAAACATCCATCCTCTTCCAAGTACAGATGAGGGACTAAGGCCCAGAGGATTCAAATACAGAGACTTCACATCCTAAATAGTGTTGCCAAGCATAGGAAGACCTTGACTGGGCTCCACAGTGGGCTCCCTGCCTCACCCAGTAGCTCTCCTACAGTGCTTTGAGGAGCAAACACAGTGAAGCATCCAAAGGGCTACTATTTCATTGTGGTCTTCCTTCCTAGTGACAATGCCATCATTATCCCACTTGCCTTTAGAAGCAGTCACGAGAAGTGCTTACTAGGTGGCTGGTTCAACTCCTGGGAGCCACCATTAATAAACACCCCTTGATTTAGCGATTTTCTTCTCTGTGGACTCAAGGGACAAGTCTAGACCAGTGGTTCTCAGAACATGGTCCCCCGACCACCAGCATCACCTGGGACCATGTCCAAAACGCAGAAGCTGTTAGGGGGAGGGCTCAAGCACCTGCATTTATCAAGTCCGCCAGGTAATGCTGCTGCATATGCATGCTCAACTTTGAGAGACCCTGCTCTTGAACAAGGTTTCCTAAAGGGCAGCTGGAAGAAGTGAGTCACGCTCTGCAGTCAAGTATGTTTGAGAGAAAAACACACCGTCTCAGCCAATTCGAGATCCACATCAATACGGGAAAGGCTCCGAGAAGTTGAAACAAACCTGTCTGGCCTGATTTCATCCTGGGTTTCCCAAGTTTATCGGATCACATCATCTTTTAAATTACATAACAGTGTTGAGAAATGCTGGTCTGGAAGGTGCCTTCCAGTGGTGACGTTTGGCGGACGTGGGAGGCTGAGCATGCTGACGCGTCAACCAGCTCTTGAACAAAACTAATCAGGGCTAGGCGATCACCAAACCAGCTGGTTCCCTGGCTGTCTGGTCTACAGGTCACAGTCGCAACTTCCGTTTCCTAAGGCGGGTGCTGGGCCTGGATGCAGACTTCCCGGCACCACATTCAGAACTGAGCTCTCTCTCCTCTTGAAGACATGGAGATTTTTAGGCGGGTTTTTCCCAACTGTCCCTAACACAAAGCCCTGAAGACCTGCCAGAACTTTCTCAGCCACGAGCCACCGGCCACCAGCCACTCCTATGCTACTTATTGATGATCAACTCTGCCTCCACTGACTCCAGCTCTAAGGCTCAGCTCTTAAGCGGTATCACCAAATAAACAGGTCAGGTCCCACAGCAAACTCCGCTGCAGGCTGTGGAGAAGCAGCCAAGCCGGACACCTCCTCTGGTCTAAGGAAGTACAAACTCACCCAACAGACCCCAGTGATGATTCGCAATTACAAAAGTGATGATCCTCATGATGGGATGAATTACAGGATTCTGTGAAACAGCAATTTTCCCCATTTCTAACAAGGCGTTCACCAAAAGCAGAACAGTTGCCAGGAATTTCTCTACCCCACAAGATGAGGCCCACTGAGGTCCATTCCCTAAAGGAACGTCCACCCCCACAGTCTCCCTTCCGCCCCCTCCTACTCTTTCCAAGGACAAAGAAGACAGAACTGCAATCAGCATTTCTTACTATTTCTTTTACAATACTGTTTGCCATGTGACTGAACAACTCTTTGCCTGGAGCGATTAAGCAAGTGGCCGTTACCTAGACAAATATGTCAAGATTTCTGTGAACTGGTTCAAAGGTTGAAGTGTGCCATCTGACCCACTCCAACAGCCAGTGGGGGTAGGGATGGCAGGGAGAGGAGGCTGAGGCCAGGCCCCAGCCCCGTGACCTTGCACCATCTCCAGGTCTGAACGGTGCGAGGCTGCTGAGGTCTGAGTCCAGGCAGCCACACGGTCTAGATCCCAAGAGCAAGGTCCTAGGCCAGTGAACCCCTCCCGCTAAGACAAATCAAGGCCAGGGCTAATTAAACATAACCCTTCAGGGATCATCTTCTTTTCTGGCCTTTTCAGATCTCTCCCTGTCTCTCCTCAGCACCAACTCAGCTTGCGCTTCCAAACAGGCATGCGAAATGTGCTCAGACATCCTAGCTCACTCAGGACGCCACTCAGGTCGAAGGCACCCAGGCGTGTAACACCCTGTGTCAGATTAAGTCCGCAGTGCTGGCTGGTCATCCATATTTAATTCTGTCAGTCTGTTAATTTTTAACTATGTTTGCTATCAAGGGCCATTAGAGGTCTCCAGGAGCTGCGGTCGGTGGAGCGAGAAGCGCTCGGTGGCAGAGCAAATGAAACTTGGAAGTCGGGGCGTCCCACTTTCCCCTCCTGTCACCGAGTTCTGGCCTTCCCCACCGGCAGCGCCGGCCTTGAATAAAACATGATCCCATTTGGAGCTCGTTTTCCTTTTCGCCCCTGTCACCACGGGTTTTCTTCACGGAGTTCACTTGGTTTTTATGGCGCCTGCATCTTTTAATTCCAAAGTTTCTTGGTAGCCTTTCTTGGTTTTGCTCCCAAAGCAGTTTGAATCCATGTCCTCTCAGATGGTATCTGGGGACTTGTCCCACCAGAGGCCAAACACCTGGGTGGACGGGCCAGTGGAGCTGGCCCCAGCCACCCCTCAGCTCACGCCGGGGCCCTTTTTGCCTGATTCCAGATGCTTCTCTAATTTACCAAAGTGTGAAGCCTGGGCCCTCGGGTTTCTGCAGGCAGGGGTACCAGTCCTGAGCCCCTGCATCCTAACTGCTTCTTAAGCTACAGAGAGAGGTCCCAGGCATCTCTTCTTGACCAACAAAAAAAAGGAAATGGAAGAGCTATTTTAACAGTAATTACTGCTCTATGCCAAGCACTTTACTTTGTCTCAAAATAACCCCATGAAATAAGTGGTTCATTCTTCCTACTTACAGATGAGGAAACGGAGGCTCAGTGAGGTAGCAAAATCAACAGAACAAAAGCCTGCCTAAAACCTCAGTCAGGAGCATGGGAGGAACCTGTCATTAAATTCGGTCTGTTGGATTTTCTGCACCGTCCCACTGCGACAGGCAGACGGCTCAGCAGTGAACCGATGGTCCCAAAGGGGAGCACCCAGGTGAGGCTCACGGAGCCTTGGGGGCTCTCCCTGCTCACGAGGTTGGAGGGATGCAGGTGGGGGGAAACACACAGCATTGGGGGGATGTAGCCTTACAGCTGGAAAAAAAAAAAAGGAACCCCAAATGAAGGCAATCCTGCCACCTGCCCCCACTGTCAGGAAATCTGCCCAGGACTGGGGGTGTCCGGGCTCCTGCAGCCAGAGCTGCGGCTTTGATCACAGGAACCACCGGGCCCAACCACCAGACGGAACATTGGCTCTGGACTGCTCTGAGGCTGGCGAGGCCAGGGCAGAGGCGTACGTCGCTCCCTTATGAAGAGGCTCCTTAGGTCTTCAAATGCCGAAAAGCAAGGGCAAGACACAGGACAGGTGGGACAGAGAAGGTAAAAGGGGGCAGAGCATCTCCTAGGCCAGGAGTTGGCTCCTGGGGGTGGGAGGCAGTGTTCAGCCACCAGGACTAGGAGAATCATCTCCCCCGCCCCCAAGGCACACAGTGTAACCCCATCACCTGGACACCAGACTGGAGCTGAGTCATAGCAGAGAGACTGGAGGGAGAATGAGCTAGAAGGCCCAGGGAAGGACAGGCGGGGTAACCAGCAGCTGAAGAGCTCTGAGTAAAGGAACACATTTAACCACTGGTCTCTGGGAACCCAGCTGTTTCCTGTCGGGGACAGGCGTGTCCAGGCCTGGCCTGCCCCCAGGGTGTGGGGGGCTTCCTCTGGGGGCCACGTTCTCCCAGAGCAGGCACCGGCTGCAGGGACCACAGTGCTGATGCGGGCAGGCATCGCTCGTGACGATGGGGACCATCATTCAGGCCTCATCTCGCTCACCCACTCCCCAGCCACCTCCCCAGCCTCTGGTCTTCCCTTGGGCTGCAGCCACGAGGACTCTGCATTCCCACTGGTGTCCAGACGGGCTAGACGTCTGAACCAGCACAGTTCGTGGGGGTAGCTAGTCCTGGGCTCCCTTCTCCTTGAAGCTTCAAATGCACCTGGAAAGGCTAACATTTTCTAAGCCCTTACTGTGCACCAGGCACCCCTGTTTTACATGAGGGATTTTTAGCCCCACTTTGAGTGTTAGTTGCTTAGTCGTGTCCGACTCTGCGACCCCACAGACTGTAGCCTGCCAGGCTCCTCTGTTCATGGGATTTTCCAGGTAAGAATACTGGAGTGGGTTACCATCTCCTTCTCCAGGAGATCTTCCCGACCCAGGAATCGAACCCAGGTCTCCCACCTTACAGGTGGATTCTTTTAAGGAACTTGAGTCAAGGTCACAGAACCTGTAAATGGCAAAGCCCGCATTTGACCAGGGAGTCCCAGAAACCTCAGGCCTTATGGGGTTAACAGGGAAAGAGCCCCCTAGGGAGGGGCTGCGGGGGCTGGAACAGGAAAGGGGGCCCGGTGCTCACGAGAGGCTGGGTTGTGAACATTACGCCTGCCCATCTTTGGTCTACTATGGGAGCCGAGCCAGGGGCTCTCAGGTGACCAGAAAGTCCAACAAAAACAGGGAACGAGACAAGGCTGGTTCCATCAGGAGACAGACTACCAGGGCGTGGTTTCCCCGCCCCTACTCTGACCTTCACGGAGTTGCAGGTTTAAAGAGAAAAGCAAATGTCAGAGGATTAATACTTTCATTTATGCCCGAGAACAATTCAAAGCCTTGAGCTGATCTGCCTCAAAGGCAGTCCTTCAAGGCTGGGGTCTCTGGGGCAGAGGCCAGCCCCAGGGCTACAGGATAAGATATATTTGGGAAAGTCAGGCCTCAAGGATGAGGCTGTCAGGGGGAAGAGAAACCACGCCTGAATCTCCTGATGCCTCCCTTTCCTCTGGGAGGCTGGCCACTGGTGAGGGAATGAAGTCGCCTCCGGGGGTTCAGCTCTCAGGCCCAGCATTTAAACACTGGCTGCTGCCTTCTGAATAGAAGGGAGAAGCTCAAGGAACCGAGTCCCCCCTGTGCGAGTCCCCAGGAGCAGCCGGGTAGGAAGCAAGCCCCGCTGCCCCGCTGTGTGCTCACCCGAGTCCACAGTCACACCTGCCTCCCTCACCATGGCCCCTCTGACCAGCTATGTACCACACTTAAATCCGACTCACATCAGACCATGCTGCTTCATCTCAGTATTCACTATGGGGGCTCAGTGACAGAGGAGATGCCTGAAGAGATTTGCTTTAAAAAAACAAATGAGAAGTTTACAAATGCAGTTCTAGAAACTGCAGTGTCTGGGGTGAGGACCCGGAGGTCAGGACACCCACACGTCACCCTAGGCCATCTCTCCCCCATGACTTCTCTTCCCTGTTTGCCTATGTGTTTTTCCCATGGTCCATTTTGGCATTTATTTTAGGTCTAACCTTTAGGATTTTTCCAGTGTGTCACAAGGAGACCTCCCCAGGGGCCCGTCTTGCCCCGGGAAGTCTGTCGTTTCATCTGAAGACCTTCTGTTCACGGGCAGGTGATGCGCTCCAGTCACAAGCTGCAGGGCAGCCCTGGGACACAACGTACAGAGACTCAGGGCAGACGGGGCCCGCGGAGGAGACAGGGTGGTAGCCAGGACCTGCTCACTCGGTCCCACTTACCTGCGCAAGTTCCTGGCTCAATTCACGGTGACTCTGGTCAAGGGTAAATGGTATTGCTTCCAGACTGTGGGAGAGGACAGTGTGTTTTATTGGCTTCCTCTCAGCCCCATTAGCAAGCAGACCAAAAGCAAAAATGAATTCAGACTTAAAAAAAAAAAAAAAAAAAAAAAAAAGCTGAGATGTGTGAGTGTGAGTTAAGAGGAACTGTGTGGACTCTCTTCCGCGTGCACCTTTCCTAAAAGTCGTGAATGAAACCTTCCTCCCTTGTTCAGTGACTCACATAATACACTGAATACATTTCAAGTACCAACGATGGTGAAAGTAAGCAGGATGAGCACTTCTTAAAATGTGAATGATCTTCTCAGAAATCAGCTGCTCTCTTATCTCTAGAAGTACAAAAGGCAGCACTGCGGCTTACAGTCCTCCTCCAGTAATTCTTTACAGGTGTGATGTGATGTCCAACATGCATCTTCAATGTAGCCATGGAGGCACCATACAAGCCGGGCAGAACTAGAGATATGAAGCATCAACTCCTTTGCAGCGATAATTTCTGTCTCTCCTGGATCTTCCCTCTGGATCAGACAGACTGGAAAAGACATCCATCCTTGTTGAAGTGACAGCTCCCGGCAGGTGTGACCCACGGATGCTAGAATGAGCAACTTCTGATATGCAGCTCTGATAGTTCAGGAGCCCAAGAGGATACAGGCAGCAGCAGCGAGGCCTCGGCCCTGGACCAAGTCTCCCTGGGATGCTGGCTCCTTCTCCCATATAATGTGTACTCAGCGTCCTGGGCCCAGCTCTCCCCAAATCTCAGTCAGAGATAACATCTTAGCTCCAAAGTCGCATCACCATGAAAAACAAAACGCTGCAGTCTACTTGAGATCATTTTTGCTCTAATTAAAATTTTTATTGAAATCTCTCAAACGTTACCAAGAAATAGTTTTTGCAAAAGGGAGGGAAGGGAAAAAACAAACAACAACAAAAAACAGCTAACAAGCAAATTCAACATGGGAGCTCCCTCTGCTGGTCTGCAGTAGGTTGATATGTTACAAACACATTCCCAGAGACAAATCTAATTTGCTGGAGAAGTGGACAAAAGACAGGTGTGTTGGGCTTTGCCTCAGGAGAGAAACACTAGAAGAAAAAAAAAATCCAAGTCTCAAAACAGAGCACAACATCACTAAGAAAAGCAAAATCATCTCAAAGCTGATCTCCAAAGACATATAATAAGATTTCCAGAACAAAAACGGAATTAGCCACTAAGGGGACGCTCCATTCTGGTCTTCCCCTCTGCTCTACCTCCAGTTAGTAAAAATTCTCTTAGGCCTTTTGGGTGATGGTTAAGTTCTGAGTCCCTCGTCTCTGCCTCCAAGTCTCTTCTTATAGGCTTCTCATCTACTTAGAGAAGAAAAAGATCCAAGGAGTCATTGGAGCAAGGCCTCTCCACAATTCCATTAAAGAATTAGTCTCTGGTGAGCCAGCACTGAGGTGTGGACAGAGCTGGGAATCAGGCGACCTGACTCTGGCCACAGCAGAGCCACATGCAGACTTCAGATAATTCTCTGCATCTTCTCCGGTCTGTGTCCTCATTTGTAAAATGGGTCAGACCAGCTGATCTGTCAAGCCTCTCCCAGTTCATTCTACGATTCTCATATCGGACAAAGACATTTAAATGACCGTATCTGTTCATCAGTCTTTGCAACACAGTAACTCAAGCTTGTACTGGGAATGACCCCCAACAAGAAGCGGGGTTGAGCGCAAGGATCTCACACTGGTATCAGATGAGAGTCCCACCAGCTCTAGGGCTGATGTAGCAATGCCAAGTGGATGCCCGGCTGGGAAAGCCTCAAGACCAAGAACAGCTCACGGGGAACATGCCACCATGGGCGGTACCTATCCCCGTAAGTCAGAATAAGTGAGTCCATTTATCTTGGCACCGTCTCTCCTCATCCTTTCTCACAACGTCCTGGGCTTTCAGATCTCTCATTCCCGGTCCTGTTCGGCCAGTGTCAGGTCTTGCTTTTCCTGGGCAGTGGTGAAAAGGCTTTGTGGCTGATTAACCAAAGCCATGGGTATTTAGAAGACCATGCAAACTTGGCACCATGGTATTATTAACATGGCCTCAACAGTCAATGGATCTGTATCTAGGCAGTCAAGAAGGCAGCTATTACATAGCTCCCAGGGAGAAGGGGGCTATTACATAGCCCAGATGGCGGGGGTGGGCCACCAACAGAGAGGACTTTTTGAGTTGCTCCACGGCCTCTATGAAATTATGCCTGAGGCCCCCATGAACATTCTGATAACCCAGCAGAAGGCGTCTGCTGGTTCTCTTTCCCTTTTCCAGCTCTGGCTGCCTGCCATTGCAAGGGTGACCAAGCACTGACGTGGACAAAGGTGGAAAGGGCAGCAAGGGAAGGAAAAGCGAACAGCATGGACAATCCAGACTGCGTGTCAGTCTTGGAATAACCCTGTTATTCTGTTTTCTGTGCCAAGTGCTGCCACCACCACCACCTACGTGTTTCTTCACTACTTGGACTCTTTCCACCCGCCTCTCCCAACTCTGGAGGTCCAGGCACGGAGGCTTTTTCTTTGTAGGTTGCCTGCACAGTACCGGAGAGGCTGGGTTGTCCATGCACAATCGAAGCATTGACAACTGAGCTGGAAGGGAACGGAAGGATGTCCATCTAACAAGACTCCTGAGCCCACGGCTTCCCTGTGAGAACCCTCACTGGGGCAGCTGGTAGGTGTCGTGCACAACACAATTAAGTTCTGTACCACGTAAAAGAGCATTAAGTCAGAAGGTTTTTCTGGCAAGCTGTTGATTTCACCCGGCCTGGTCAATAAACACTAAGCAAAACAACCCCCTCCCCTCCAAACCTGTGCAGGTGATATTTTAAAAACAGGATTTCTGCTTTTAGAGGAGTTCACGTGGAATAAGACACATGACAGCTATATTCTTTTTCTCTTATTTGCTATTGATCATCACTCTGGATCCTAACATGGATTACTACTACTGCTTGCAAGAAAAGAAAAGCTAAGAGAAACAATTTATTTTTCCCCAAGGGAAGAGAAAGGGTTCGTAAGTAGACAGTAATCTTTGTGAAGAAACACTGGAGTTTGTTTATAAAACTCAGGCTATTCTTAACTGAGAAAGAAAGCCGGTCAGAATACACACCTCGACCCTGACTTCTAATTACATTTAAGACATTATATCGTACCTCCTTTCCCACAGGGTCTCTTAAAAATAAATGGAAGTGTGAAATCTGGTCTTTGACAACGTTGGATAACACACAGCCTTCCTCCTAAGACTCCCGACATGCCCCCTTCATCACTCGAGCTCCCAGAACACACGAGAACTCCATACAGACAGACACACGCAGACACACGACTCCAGGGCCACGCGCACGCCTCCCTCCACGGTCCCTCCACACGACAAGGCACACACGTCTGTGCTCCCCGAGCTGTGCTCGAGCCGGCTGGGGGAGGTCTAACCCGGGCCCCCTCTCCCATGTGTGTGACATGAGGTGAGATCATTAAGGAAGAGAGTGATGTTGTCTGGGGGGGGCGGGGCAAACGTCAGGCAGTGGGTGATGTCATGGCTGTCAGACGGTCCTCAGAAGTCCCGGAGGAGTGGCGGCTGATCGAGAGGGGGACATTAATCTCTCGGAGGTGGATCTGTTAGCCGGAGCGGTGTTAGTTGTACGGTGTGCTCTGGGGAACCAGGTTGGAAAGGACGGGTGCTGGGGTGAGTGGAGTCGTGGCCGAGGGGCGTCAATTACCTGGGCATGCAGTGAAGCGGGGTAGGTGAAAGCAGGAGGAGGCAGCGCAGGCGCTAAGTCCGCTGGGTACAGAGGGTACGGGGCCCACACTTCAGGGCTACTGGGGTAAAGTGCAGGCACTGTGAGCTCATCTGCAAGACAAGAAGAAGGGCACAGTTAGTGGCCACCCCGCCGCCGGCTCCGCGTCGCAAACACACCCGCGCGCCCGAGCCCCCGGCCACGGCACGGGTCGCATCGCTCTCGGCCGCGGCATCGCCTGTTGGCTCCGGTCTCCTGAACACCGACCACTGACCAGTACATACAGAATTTGGGGGGGGGGGGGGGAAAGCTCGAGGGCCGGGATGGACTGCGGGTGGTGGAAGGGAGGCTCAAGACGGGGGGAGGGGGTCTATGTCTCCTTATGGCTGATTCACGTTGTTGGACGGCAAAAACCAACACTGTCAAGCCATTCTTCTCCAATTAAAAACACATTTAAAATTTGTAAGTAATTAAACATATTTCATACTTATTTAAAAGTATAAATTTATACCATATAATAAATTCATATATAATTATCTAGTATTTATAAAAATCAGGAAGTAAAATAAAAGTTTTTAAAAAAGCAGTAAGCATCTGCTTCCAGCCTGGCCTGCTGAGATCTTAGGCTCCGCAGTGGACACTCTGATGTCTTTCCAACTGGAATACGGGGAACCCCCTGAACAGTGGGACTTCCTGAAGCCAAAAGCAAACAGGGTCCTCCAAGGAAGAGAGAGATCCAGTAGCGATCTCCCGTGAAGACCCACTGCAGAGCCGTTGGGAGAACAGCAGCCGCCCGGCAGGACCAGAAGGACCCCAGAAGGACTGGAGGAGGACCCTGTTCATGGGCATACTAATTACTGGCAAATATTGTGATCATTCAGCGTTTTCTGTTTAGAAGCACAAGGGCAGATACTGCCCACAGGGCATTTAAAGTGTTCTGCCGTTGGGAGAACAGCAGCCGCCCGGCAGGACCAGAAGGACCCCAGAAGGACTGGAGGAGGACCCTGTTCATGGGCATACTAATTACTGGCAAATATTGTGATCATTCAGCGTTTTCTGTTTAGAAGCACAAGGGCAGATACTGCCCACAGGGCATTTAAAGTGTTCTAAGTTTGGAGGATGGAAACAAAGTCTGGGATGTTCAGATTCAAGAGGCGCTGTACCAAGATCCAAATAAGGGCATTCACTTCTGTTGACACAGATTTCATTTTCTAGGGAAAACACGTGAGTTGTGATGCTGACCGGCTGGTCTCAATGTTCCTCATTCAGCATCGAGTCCATGCTGGTCAGGCTGCAGTTTTGTCAGATTGACAGGCAAGTGCTGGGGTCTTAGAATGCATTGGGAAGCAGCCCGCTGAAGCCACGACACACACGTGGGGGGTGGGCTGGGGTGTGTCTCAAGGCAAAAATACCCAGTCAATAGTTATGCATCTGGAACCCATGAAGCAGCATCTCAGTATGTGCTTTTATCACCTGTCAAATTCTGATATCATGTAGGCCAGGGATGCTCCCTGGGACTGCCAAGGGAGTCAGGAAAGGTGACCCCTAAAGCCATTAGTGATTCTGCCATTCAGGACTGTCCAGAAGTCGACAGTGCATGGCATGTGACCCAAGGTCCAGAGAGTCATTTGCTTCCTTCTCACCATCCAAGCTGTCCCAAGTCTTCACTCCAGGTCTCCCCTATCTCCCCAAATTCTGATTCTGGGCAGATTTTCAGTGTGGGGAGGAGGTTAGAAAAAGAAGAGTGCCATGCGGAGTGTGACATGGAGACCACCCTACAGAACAAGCAGAAGGCAGGTGAGCCCACAGGAGTGTCTCATCAGTGGATGGGTGTGTGCGGAGCTTCTGTCTCCAGCCAGCGTGGAAGAGGTTTGTTTTTTTTTAAATCAACTCAGTTGTCATTGTGGTAATAGTTTATCCTTCTCTCTCTTTTTTTAAATTATTTTTGATGTGGACCACTTTTAAAGTCTTTATTGACTCTGTTACAATACTGCTTCTGTTCTATGTTTTGGTTTTCTGGCTGTGAGGCACATGGGAATCAGCTCTTGGACCAGGGATCGAACCTGCACCCTCTGCATCAGAAGGTGGCATCTTAACCACTGGACCACCAGAGAAGTCCCAGGAAGAGCTTCTGAAAGGATGAGGGAGAGCCAAGAGCTGTTGATGATGACACCTTAGGTGCCAGGCAGGGGATCCCAACAAGGTGGGGTGATGAGACTCTGGTTGCTCAGGCACCCCAACTTTCCCTCTCTCAACAAGGCTGTTAAAGCGACCTCCTCGTGGTGATGGGAACACAGTCTGCTGGAGCCCAGGCCAATTATTTGGATGGGAAAATATTAACATCATAATCCTTTTTAAAGTGATCAGGTCTCCACCACCTGCTTCCACAGTTCTAGGGTGTGGAGGTGTGTGTGTAGTTTCTGGAAGGAAATTCCATAGCGAGGGGTTAGCTGAGCCCCGTGATTCCTGTGGCGATGAGACCATATGATTTCCATTAGAGCAACAACTCTTGTGAGAGCCCAGGCTCGTGGAAACCAACCGCTGCCAGAACCAATGCCTCAGATTTTAAACAAACAACCATTCTCAGGACTGGCAGGCTGTGACCATGGCTGCTGTTGTTATTTCAGCTACCAGGTTATTTTAAGACATTCTGAGTCTTTTTTTAAAAAGTCAAGAGAGTCTCAAGACCCAGCACAGTCATCTTTCGGCCCATGCTTGCCTGGCCCCACGGTGACAGCAGAGGACAATCATCACCACCCAGGGGCTCTGCTCAGTCTGCTGCCTGATGGCTAGAGGTGAGGAAGCCTTGCAGGGTGCTCTGGGGCTCCCTTCAGAAAGTTTCCAGAAAGTATGTCTTTTAAGGTATCTGATCGTAAAGACATAGGGTCTGAGTTTTGATCTCAGCCTGATGGAATTTGTATTTTTCAGATCTTTCCGTATCTTGTCCTATAGCTTTATTTCACACTGACCAGTCACGGATGGATATTTGCACAAAACCTAGCCCACGGATTCCCTGGTGGCTCTGTGGTAAAGAATCTGCCGGGCAGTGCCGCAGACGCTGTAGAGACAATGCAGAGTTCAGTCCCTGGTCCAGGAAGATCGAACATGCTGTTGAGCAACGAAGTCCACGCACCACAGCTACTGAGCCTGTTCTCTAGAGCCCGGGAGAATCTACAGAAGCCAGAGCACCCTACAGCCCGTGCTCTACAACAAGAGTAACCCCTGCTTGCTAGAACTAAAGAAAAGCCCACCAAGCATGGCGGACCCAGTGCAACCAATAAATAAATACTAAAAAGCCTAGCCCAGCAGAATGGGGGGCTTGCTTCCAAGTCCTCTAAGCCAGGGGTCCCCAACCTCCAGGATCCAATGCAATAATAGTAGAAATAAAGTGCACGATGATTTAATGTGCTTGAAACATCCCCACACCACCCCATCCACTCCAGTCTGTGGGAAAATTACCGTCTACAAAAGCAGTCCCTGGAACCAAAAACAATGGGGACCGCTGTCCTATATCCCAACTGCAGAGTAACAGTATAAGTCAGGTAGTGAAAATGTCTAAGTCTTAGTCTATCAGTCGTGTCCAACTCTTTTGTGACCCCACGGACTGACCACCAGGCTCCTCTGTCCATGGGATTTCCCAGGCAAGAATATTGCAGTAGGTAGCCATTCCCTTCTCCAGGGGATCTTCCCAACTCAGGGATCAAATAGGGGGCCTCCTGCATTGCAGGCAGATGCTTTACCATCTGAGCTCCTAGCAAAGCGCCAGTGAAGCAGATCCTAAGAGACCAGGGGGAACACACACTGGGTAAATCCCTTGCTCCAGCTCGTCAGCTCTCCCTTCTCTTCTTAGAATTGAATCTGGAGTTATGGTAACTGTTAAGAAGCGCATGAAAGGTTGGTCAGGAGGAAGATGAACTCAGGGTATCAGTGGAGATGCTCTGTGTGATGAGTGCTGAGACAGGAGGGCAGTGAAGTGATGACTAACAGCACATCCTTCGGGCAGGAGCCAGGTCTTACTCTGCACCCCTGGCCCGGCTCTGAGCCCGGCATTTAGCATGCAGTCATGCTTGGTGTACTGAACAGCACCTGACAGAAAATCCCAAAACTTCTTTAAAGAGATACCACTGTTTTCTTTGTTCAAGGAACTGAGGGAATAGCCAGAGGAACCAGATCTAAAGTTTCTCAACCCTGGCAATATCTGTCATAGGCACCCGAAATATTGACCCAAGGGAGGCTCAAATCAGAGCAAGTGTTTTGAAGCAGGCGTTTTTAAAGTTAAAAATAAAAGCAATGGAACCTTTCTTCAAACATGTTTCCCAGAAACTCTTTTTTAATAGAAGTGGAGCGGTCTGGGCTGACTCTCCGGTGGTCCTGGCTGGAGGAACTCAACTCCTGGGACAGTTCCTGGAGAACACTGGGGTTCTGGAAGTAACTGTCTGAAAATCGCTCCTCCAGTTGTTCTCATCCAGGGGCCAGTTTTTAAAGCAAGCTCTGCTTCCAAAACTCTGAAGTCTGAATTCATTCCTATAGTTTCTGGAAACCCCTCGTGGAGCAGGCAGACGTGCAAAGGGTTGTCAAAGTAGGATGGGGACAAACCAAGGAACAGTGACGCAGCTGGGAGGGAAGCAAGCAGGCCTGCTGGCCTGACTTCAGGGGCCAAGGTACCAAGGTATGCCAAGGCCATGGATTAATGACCTCCCTGGTGGCTTAGATGGTCAAGAATCTGCCTCCAACATGGGAGACCTGGGTTCAACCTCTGGGTTGAGACGATCCCCTGGAGAGGGAATGGCAACCCACTTCCATGCCTAGAAAACCCCATGGACAGAGGAGCCTGGCAGGCTACAGTCCATGAGGTTGCAAAGAGTCGGACACGACTGAGCGACTAACACTTAATGGCCTCATGAGGGAGGTGCTGAGAAATCTGACCCAAGCCGTACAGCAGGTAAAGTAACAGGAAGAAAGGCCAACAACCCAGGTGGAGTTCTTCACGCCCCTCCCCGTGCTCCCAAGGCGGAGGTGCCAGTGGCAGAACAGCCCCCACAGAGCGCTGTGCTGGGGGCCCCCGCTTCTCAAAATGTGCTCCCCAGACCAGCAGCCAGCAGCACGGGAGAAAGGCAAGTTCTCCACTCCACCCCAGACCCACTTAATCGGGAATTCTGCCCTCCAGGTGATTCTGGTACACACTTCACTCTGAGAACCACTAACGACAGTAGCTACCTGAGTAAAGTCTGGGGTATTTTGCTTTCCAAGTGCTGTGACATAGTACCCGTGGAATAAATGAATGAGACACTCCAGGAGAGAAGATGCAAATGAAAGCGATCATCCTGGACTTGTTCTGTGAAGAGAAACTGAAGGGTCAAAGTAGACCCAGCCTGGCATTTCTTGCTTGGCTCAGCTGTTGTTTAGTCGCTCAGTCGGGCCCATCTCTTTGCAACCCTATGGACTGATGGACTGTAGCCCTCTAAGCTCCTCTGTTCATGGGATTTCACAGGCAAGAACACTGGAATGGGTTACCATTTCCTCCTGCAGGGGATCTTCTTGACCGAGGGGTCAAACTCATGTCTCCTGCATTGGCAGGTGGATTCTTTACCACTGAGCCACTAAGGCTCAGAGCCACCCATGAGTTGAGAGAGCCATACAAGAACAGTGGAGGTGGCCGGCCCGGGGCAGGATCACACCTGGAAAGGAGGAGTCCACAAGAACACCTCCACTTCACTGAGAGGCTGAAACTCCCTGAAAACGCACATGCTCTCCTTTGATGCAAGAAGGTAGTAAGCTGAACGAGCTTTTTTGCATCTGTATGCTTTTGTTGTTGTTGTTGTTGCTAATGTGGTTTGAGAAAATTGTAATAGGTAAAGAGATGGGTTTTCCATAGAACAAGCCCTTCACCTGACCACCCCCTGGAAGGAGCAGAGCTCAGGTGGGCTTCACGTTCCTTAGTCTCGGCCCATCCTGTGCCAACTTAGTAGGAAAGCAAGGCTAAAGCAAGAGAACCTCTGATGGCCTGAGCCCATGGGGATGGATGGCCTGGGAGTCACTGAGGCTGAGTGAGCCAGGGCCCAGGGAGCAGAAAAAGATCAGGAGGCCAGGGCTTTTGTCTGGGCCTAAGTCAACCCTCCTGGGAGGCTGGCTCAACCCTTTCCCCTTGCCTCACATCTGGTCACATTCTTTTTCCTTTTGTACCACTGAGGATACATACAGTTGTTGGGGCAGTATCCATCTGAATTGACCTCTTTCTTAACATAAGAATATATTCAACCAGAACAGTTCAAACTGAATTCTAACAAACAAGGACTAGAATCCCCAACTCCACCCTCCAATCTCTTTGAAATGAAATAACTGCAAAGTCTCTGCTGCTGCTGCTGCTAAGTCACTTCAGTCGTGTCCAACTCTGTGCGACCCCCTAGACGGCAGCCCACCAGGCTCCCCCGTCCCTGGGATTCTCCAGGCAAGAACACTGGAGTGGGTTGCCATTTCCTTCTCCAACAAAAGATTATCCGTCAAAAGACTATCTTTGTAAGCAGAATAGTACCAAATCATATTTTTTAAAAAACTCATTTTTAAACTCTATGACTTTAAGAATGTCCTTCTATGAAGGCAACAGTCACCCATTAGATTGAGAGCTGCTTGAGAAGTATCCTCAGTACTTAGCATACTGTCTGACATACAACAGCCAAGTCTGATATTTTTGAAAGGTTTATTTTATTTATTTATTTAGGCTGCACCACATTGGGATCTCAGTTCCCTGACTAGGGGTCAGACCTGTGCCCCCTGCAGCAGAAGCTCAGAGTCTTAACCACTGGACTTCCAGGGAAGTCCCTGAAGGAAGAGATTAAAACTAGTTTCTTCTCCTCTCCTACTCTGTTCCATTTTGCTATTTGTGTATGACACCTTGAGAGAAAATGGGAGGGCCATCTTGAAACAAGGTGACACCCACGTACCTGGATAACATCTGCAGGCTTGTGGATGTGTTCTTTAACGATCAGGATGGTGGGGGTATAGATACTGACATTGTATTGCCTTGTCATCTCTTCTGCCCCTCTCAAACCGACATACACATATCCAAATGACAAGTAATCTTTGTACGCGAAAGCAGTCAACTTGTGCAAAGTCTCTGAGAAAGGTTTAAACCCAAAGAGCTCCTGAAGATCGCCCAGTCTGCCTTTTCTTCTGGATGAGAAAAAACCAGGAGGCAGACAAGGGAAGTTTCCAGTCTAAGGTCATGCTGAAACTTAGGTGAAGATGAAGGACTCTTAGAAATGACGGAGATCAAGAGGGAGGGAAAAGGAGAATCTTTAAAGGACATAACCTTAGTACAGTTGAGAACACAAGGTCCAAGAACTTTAAGTCACCATTTACTTTGTTTCTTGGACATTTCTATTTGGAAATATTCCATAGCAGTATCACGCTCAATATTCATAAAAGGAAACATACTCCCTCCAATGGCCTGTCCTCCTCAGTCCCAGATTTCAGTAAAAGATGCTTAGATGTCCAAGCCAGGATGACTTGGAAATCACCCTACCCATATCCAATCTTTCATCAAGGTCCTACTGAATCTATCCCATCACATCACTTAAATCCTAACCACCGTCACTGGACTACTGAAAAGGATTCCTGAACCCAAGAACTTTAAAATATATGATTCAGTACTGTCACTCTGCAGCTTAAAACCTTCCTATGATTTCCCTTGGATGTCTGGATAGTTTGTGAACCCCTTAGCCCCTCCAGCCCTTACTCTCACCTGGTTTTCCCTCCTGGTCTAGGATAAGTGAGTTATTTACCTGGTTTGACCACACACGGTTCCCTTCCCACTTCTAGGTCTAGTACATACACATCTCTTCTGTCAGGCATGCACCTTCCTTTCACCTGGTGTAACTCTTATTCATTCTTTAAAGGATTCCCCTTAGACGTCACTTCCTAGAGGGTAGAAGGGAGGTGAAAATGACCATCTCTGGGGCCATGAGAATCCTCTCTGTGTTCTTTAAAAAAAAAAAAAATTAAAAAAATATTTATTTATTTATTGAGATTATGAGCATCTTATTAGTTGCAGCATGCAGGAACTTCAGTTGAGCCATGTCTGATCTAGTTCATGACCGAGGAACGAACCTGGGTACCCTGCATTGGGAGCACAGAGTCTCAGTCACTGGACCACCAGCAAAGTCCTCTCTCTCTGTGTTTCTGTGTTTTGCTACATTCTGCACTCCCAGTGTCACAGACACCCTTTGCTTACCCTGGTACCTAGACTAGTACATCAGAAGGTATTAAGAAGTCAACTCTTTGCTGTGTATTTGATAAAATGAATGGAGAAAAAAAAAAAAAGAGAGAGAAATTGCCCTTCAGGAGGAAATGATCAAGTTGTAGATTAATTCAACTCTGTGTGGGAGAGAAACAGGCAGAGAGAGGATGAAGGTGAGAGCCTGCAAATCCTACTTTTAATTTTATTTTTTGGCTATACTGTACAGCATGCGGGATCTTAGTTCCCCGAACAGGGATTGAACCCGTGTCCCCTGTAGTAGAAGCACAGAGTCTAAACCACTGGACTGCCAGGAAGCCCCCAAATGCTACTTTTTAAGTAAGATTACACTTTAACTCTATATTAATAACACCTATTTTCATATATTTTATACAAAACTGAGAACGTGCAGATCATTATTCTGAATCCTTATTAAAAAATCTGGAGAGAGATTTCTTCAGAAAAGTGGAAAATACCCTACTCCAGTGGCTAAGACTCTGTGCTCCCAATGCAGGGGGCTTGGGTTCCATCCCTGGTCAGAGAACTTGATCCCACATGTCACAACTAAGACCTAGCACAGCCAAATAAATAAATATTAAAAAAAAAAAAAATCCTGGAGAAAAGGGCAGGAATGGATGTCGTATTTTAACGATGAGAAAAACTTAAGTGTCTGAGCTGGGATTAGAACCCAGGTCCCATGTCTTGGACTCCCCTGGTGGCTCAGACGGTAAAAAATCTGCCTGCAATGTGGGAGACTTGGGTCCAATTCCTGGGGAGGGAAGATCCCCTGGAGAAGAGAATGGCTACCCAGTCCAGTACCGTGGCCTGGAGAAGTCCATGGACAGAGGAGCCTGGTGGGCTATGGTCTATGGGGTCACAGAGAGTCAGACACAACTGAGCGACTAACACTTTGACTTATTTTCACCCACGTCTCATGGTTCGGGCTCCCTGGAGCACAAGTGGTCTTCATCTCTAGCATTCAGCATACTCAATATACTAGAACAAACTCCACGAGGGCCTGCCTGATAGATGAAGAATTCGGCCAGAAAAAACAGCAGCCATGTCACAGAAGGCCCAAGTATGATGAAAAATTCCAAACAAGAAAAATAAATCCAGGACTCTTAAGCAAGCAACTCCTACTCACATACCTCTGCAAGTAGTTGATCCAAGTTTGTTAAGCAAACCCTTCAAAAACCAGCCTTACGAGGCCCACTCTTTTGAGGACTATCCCATTAGGACATGCTCTTCTGATGTAATAAGGGCTAAGAACACAGTCCACTCCCAGTTTCTGTGGCCAGGGACAGTGAACACAGGCTGTAGGGGTTGAAGAGTGTCCCCACTAAAATTCCTGTCTGCCTGCAACCTCAGAATGTAACCTTTTTGAAAACAGGACTTTTTGGAGATGTAATTATTTAAGGATCTTGAGATGAAATCATCCTAGATTTGGTGGTGGAGGTGGGCTTAAATCCAAAGACTGATGTCCTTATAAGAAGAACAGAGGACACAGAGAAGAAGGTGATGTGAAGACGGGGACAGAGGTTGGAATGATGCAGCCACAAGCCAAGGAACCACCAGAAGCTATGAGACACACGGGATGGTCTCTCTGAGTTTCTAGAAGAAGCCAACCCTGTGGATGCCTCGACTTCAGACTTCTCTCCTCCTAAACGGTGAGAATATATCTCAGTTGTTTTCAGCCACCCGTCTGGTGGGAATCTGTTGTCATGGCCCAAGAAAACCTCTGGTTCCCATAAAAGGTCACATACTTCATCAGCTCCCCAAGAAGGTAAGTGTAGGGGGACAATCAAAAGATTCGGTGAAAAGTTCAAATGAATGTGATACCAATCGTGAATGGAGTTTGTCCATTCGGCATAGGGAGCCAGCTGTGTTCAGAGCTGGAGACCCTAGGAAAAAATCAATTAGTGCTCAGCACTCGCTCTACTCTACCTGCTCTTTTTTTGAAATTAATATTTATTTTGCTACACTGGGTCTCAGTTGTGGCACTTGGGCTTAGTTGCTCTGAGGCATGCAGGAATCTAAGTTCCCAGGCCAGGGATCAAACCCACATCCCCTGCACTGGAAGGCAGATGCTTAACCATGGGACCACCAGGGAAGTCCCTCCACCTGGTCTTTAATCCAGTCCTTGGCCATTTTCTTTGTTTCAGTTACTAATTCAATTTAGGATAATTCCTAAGTCTTCAGTGGAAAAAGTTACAAAAAGTGGGGAAAAAGTGGAAGCAGTGATAGATTTTACTTTTTTAGGCTTTAAAATCACTGCAGAAGGTGACTGCAGCCATAAAATTAAAAGACACTTGCTCCTTGGAAGGAAAACTATGACAAACCTAGACAGTGTTATTAAAAAGCAAAGACATTACTTTGCTTACGAAAGGTCCATATAGTCAAAGCTATGGTTTTACCCAGTAGCTGTGTACAGATTTGAGAGTTGGACGATAAAGAAGGCGGAGTGCCCGAGAATTGATACTTTCATACTGTGATGTTGGAGAAGACTCTTGAGAGTCCCTTGACTATAAGATCAAACCAAGGAATCCTTAAAGAAATCAACCTGGAAGGTTCATAGGAAGGACTGATGCTGAAGCATCAATACTTTGGCCATTTTTGTTAAGAGCTAACTCACTGGAAAAGACCCTGATGCTGGGAAAGACTGAGGGCAAAAGGAGAAGAGGGCGACAGGATGAGATGGTTAGATACTGTCACCAACTCAATGGACATGAATTTGAGCAAACTCCAGGAGACAGCGGAGGACAGAGGAGCCTGGCAGGCTGCAGTCCATGGGGTTGCAAAAGAGTCAGACACAACTCAGTGACTGAACAACAACAACATAAATATACAGCTAAGATTTCCACTTCAGTGCAGACATCCTAAACACATTCAAGTCAACTCATCCAAAAATGCACTCACTATCGCTCATAAACCGATGCCTCTTTATGCCTCCCCACACTCCATTATCCCATCCATTCAGGTACAAGCCTCCTTCATTTCTCATATCCAATGACTAGAGTTTTAACACATTAAAGATGATGATGCAGACTAACGATAATAAGAGTAGCAAGAAAGTAGCTAATGTTTATGGAACATGTCTTACAGGACACCCACCATGCTCACACCGCTGGTGGGAGGCTCCAACTCCAGCCCCTGAGCGTCATGAGGAAGCACAGGTCCTCACAGGTTCCGTTCCTCGTCCGCTGGCTCACAGCAAGCGACAGAACCAGGGTGTGCATCAGTCATCTCCAGACCCTCCACTTCTCTGCCTCTTCACACAGGTGGCATTTCCTCCGTGCCTTTCTCATAACTATCTTTCCCTTTACAGCCTTAATTCTACCACCCAAATGAGGTTCCCAGCTGGACTCTTAACAGCCTCCCCTTGACTTTTAAACTGGTTTCCTAATGACTTCCACGGTCTTTCCACTCACTTTCTTCTCTCCTAATACATATTCCTAAAGCAACCCTTTAAACCTGCAGGCTAACCCAGACCAAAAAAGGTATGCCAAGGAAATTCCAAAAGCAAGCTGGTCTTTATTCAACTGGGGCACCTCCCCTCCAGGTTAAAGGTTTTTGGGCCGGGCCATGAGCGCTCACTGCTCCCAGGGTCCCATTCTTTCCTTACTGGGCAGATGTTCCATGTTAAAATACCTTCCAGTCTAGGACAGAGGATGAGATGGTTGGATGGCATCACCGACTCGATGGACACGAGTTTGAGCAAGCTCCAGGAGTTGGTGATGGACAAGGAAGCCTGGCGTGCTGCAGTCCATGGGGCTGCAAGGAGTTGGACACAACTGAGCAACTGAACTAAACTGACTCTTGATCTGAGCGAGGAAGGAAACCCAGAGAACAAGCTGCAGGAAAACTGTTTCTCTGGTGACTTAATTAAAGTCATCACTGTTACTGCCTCTTGCTCATCAGAATGGCCCATTTTCATACCTCTTCCTTCCTGAGACCTGGAACTGCAGGGTGGAGGATCACCCAGAACTTCCCCAGCAACTTCCCACCCAGACATCACAACTGAACTTTTACGTTTCTCTCTGAGAGCTGGTCAACAAGCAATTAACTGCAATCAAATCTAGATGTTTAACAGGAGCTCTATTTCCAGAAAGCACTGGTGGTTTTATGTTTGTTCGTTTGTCTTTTTTTTAAACATATTCGGCTGCACTGGGTCTTATTTGCAGCTTTCCAGAACTTAGTTGAGGCATGAGGTACTTTAGTTCCCTGACCAGGGACTGAACCCAGGCCCCTTGGGAGCATGGAGTCTTAGCCACTGGACCACAATGGAAATCCCAAGCGTTGGTTTTCTATCATATAAACAACATAAAGGGCTTCCCTGCTGGCTCAGATGGTGCGGAATCTGCCTGCCAATGCAGGAGACCCGGATTCAATCACTGAGTCAGGAAGATCCCCTGGAGGAGGAAATGGCAACCCACTCCAGACTTCTTGCCTGGAGAATCCCATGGACAGAGGAGCCTGGTGGGCTACAGCCCATGGGGTCTCAAAGAGTTGGACACAACTGAGCAACTAATACACACATACAACATAAAAACATTCCCCCAGATCTACTCTGCTAGAGACCCAGGTAAGCTTCATGAAGATAGAATACTCTCATGGATTCACTACTAGATATTCCCTACTAGCAATTATACTATTAATAGCTGTATTTACTAACATGCCATTTTCACAGTGTCTGGAGCAAAGTAGGCACCCGATAAATATTCCCTGAGTGGATATACCCTTCCTTTTACATAGCACACCCCCTCCTTCCTCTATATTCATCCAGAACTGTACTGTCAGGTAAAATGTTTCTTCTGCCTCTCTTGCTGCCCAAACAGACTTCTCCATCTGTAGTAGGTCATTTAATTATAAAGGGATCTCAGACTGTCCAGAAGAGTGGGTGTGTGGCTGTCCATGGGACCAGCCACATAGCAAATGGTTGTAATAAGGGTATTTATACAGTACATACTTGGTGCAAAATATTTTCCAGACTGTAACCTATTTATTTGCCAAAACATCCTTATGAGGTACTGCGATTACTACTCCATGTCACAAAAGCAGGATCTAACTAAGGGTTTAGAGGGACGAAGTGACAGGCACAAGGCCAGGCAGCGGGGAGGAACGGGGCCATGATCTGAATTCACGCAGTACGGCTACAGAGCGCATGCTTTGACCCACTGTTAAAACGGTGTTTTTTTTCCCCCCACCCCTAGCCAAACATCTTCCCCACAAGCCATCAAGTTTCACTTTACAAGTTAGAAAAGACAGGTCACCACCTTCAAAGACAAAGAACAAACAAAACGCTACTTTAGGGTAGCTGAATAAATATCATAAGAAGTCATTTTGGCAACATGACAATTCTGGTCTGCTTCTCTGGGCACTGATGATGTGTAATGAACACTTAATTTTTAAAATTTATAATAAAAAGAAAAGCATGGTCATAAGGTAAAATTTTTAAAAAATATTTCTTTGATGCGGACCATTTCTCAAGTGTTTATTGAACTTGTTACCACGCTGCTTCTGTTCTGTGTCTGGGCTCCTTGGCCGGAGGTGGAACCCGCCACACCCCCTGCATCGAAAGGCGAGGCCTTAACCACTGGACACCAGGGAAGTCCCCAGTCATAAGGTAGTTTCGACATGAGTTCTACAAAACTAGTTAGAAGATATACAATATGTATATAAGCACTAAGTAAGGGAGAGAGAAGGCATGAGAAATTAATTATAGGTGTGGATCACAGAGATGGCAGATGAGAGATGGTAACAATGTGTGAGTTACTGAGAATACTGGCCCGAGTAGAAAGAAAGCAGAAGACATTTCTTGCTCTGTTTAAAAAGTATTTAAGGAAAAAATAACCACTTTGTGCTTCAGTAAAACTTCCACTTGCCACTGACCTTCGTGGGGCATAGATGTATTGATACCATTTGCTGAGGGAAGAAAGTGGGGAAGGGAGAGATGTTTACAAGAAAGTACAGGCGTAGGTGTCTTTTAATGAAACTGCTGTTTGGATACATCGCTACTTAGTTATTGGAGAAGGAAATGGCAACCCACTGCAGTATTCTTCCCTGGAGAATTCCATGGACAGAGGAGCCTGGCGGACTATTGCAGGCTACTGTCCATGGGGTCGCAGAGAGTCGGACACAACTGAGCAACTAACGCTACACTCTTTAGTTATACAAAGAGATCATCTACAAACTGTTTCATTAAATGACAAGCTCCCTGAGCCCAGAGCCTGCATCTCTTTTGCTCACCACAGTATCCCCAGTGCCTAGTATAGCACATTTATCTAACAGAAGTTCTTTTTTTTTTTTTTCCTTTTTGGTTTGGCCACACCAAAGGCATGTGGGATCTTTCATTCGCTGACTAGGGATCAAACCTCTGCCCCCTGCATTGAAGTGCCGAGTCTTAACCACTGCACGGCCAGGGAAGTTCCACTCATCATTTTTGGATAAATGCTCTGTTAGGCACTAAATCTTTGCACATGCTGATTTTCTCTGAGATAAATTCTAAGACCGAAAACGACTATGTCGGAGGTGATGAGAATTTTTAAGGATGTTGATACATCTTTCTGTGTTGAAATGTTTCAATAGATATTCCCAACAGAAACAGAAATATTTGTACCAGCTTTTAGTATGACAATATTGGGGATTATTATTGAAAACAAAACTAAACAAACACAGACAATTTTAGAAGCAAAAAATCTCTATATTACTAAGTTAACAAAGCTGAACTCACTCATTGCCAGGTTCTTATTTGGAGCAGGTGCCACCTAGGAAAGTCTTCATTAACGCATGCTGCTCTCTTAAAAAAAATCCAGGAAGGACCAAACAATCTTCACGGCAGCTCCCATAACAGCATATGTACCCTGACTACTGCGCCTATCACCGGCATTGAAAACGATCTCTTTCTGTATTTTTCTCCTTCTCCAAGTTGTAATCTCCTACTCCCATCACTTCTGTCTGGCACACAAAAGATATTCAATCAAAGTTCATTAAATCTAGGGAATTCCCAAATGGTCCAGAGGCTAGGACTCCTCTTGCTTTCACTGCTGAGGGTGTCAGTTCAATTCTGGGACGCGGAACTAAGATCCACCAAGTCCTAAGGCATGGCCGAGTAAAGTTTACAAGTTTACAATGTGCATAGTTTTGAGGGACATTTTGTATGACATTAAAACAAAGTCTGTTAAATTTAATTGATATTACCAAGTGCCTGCAACTTATCACACTGTCAAGCACACGTAAAATTAGGAAATGATCAACCCAAACGATGTATGATTTGGCACATTCCCTTGACTTTTAAGAAAATATCAGTCTAAATCTGCACAGGCCCTGGTCCTGGAAGTAAAGGCAGAGATTTTAATAATCTGTCATAGCTGTCCGTTTTTAAGAGCTTGAAGATGACTCTAGGAGATAATGAAGCAGAACCTCAAAATACACCTTAGGCAGTGATCCCCAACCCTTTCTGATACTGGGGACTGCTTTTGTGGAAGGCAATATTTCCATGCACAGTGGGGTGGGAGGGGTGAGGTGAGGATGGTTTCGGAATGATTCAAGTGCATTATATTTAATGTGCACTTTATTTCTATGATTATTTCATAGGCTCCACCTCAGTGGATTAAGTCATTAGATCCCAGAGGTTGGGGACCACTGCCGCAGAGTACAAACAATACAAATCCACACACAGGCAGGAGCACGCTAGCCTCTGGCCACGTGAGGCATTTCTGAATGAAGCTGTGTATCTGAATAGAGCCCCTGCTCTCATGCCTTCCCACCTCCTGCTCTATGAGCTCAGGAACTCTATCCCTCTCGGTTCTCCATCTATGTCCACTGCGCACCCCAGGTTCCGTGCCCTTGACTTATCCACAGGGAAGGACAAGAATATTCACAAGTCATTGGCAGAGTGTTACATCTTGAGTACACAGATGACAGGCGGGTGGGCCAGCCTGGTAAAACCCATGTCATCCCTGCTCCCTTCTTTGCCGGTTCTCTCATGTCAGAGCAATTGTAGTCTGTAGTTCACTATTCTGAAAATAATTCTGATTTCAATATGCACGGCTATGTCAAAAAGTTCCAAGCATACTTTGTAAAACTCAAGGGAATTTACCCATCTTTTGGAAATCAGGAAAAAATAGGCATTCGCTTATGCTAATATTGTTGTATCTCAAGGGGCCTTTCCAATCACTGAAAAGGTACAGCCTCTACACCAAAAGGTGTTGGTCCTACATAAGACCCACTGAAGTCAAATGTCATCATCTCTAGAGACAGATGGATATTTCAGAGTTTCTCGGGTGATACTATAATTTGGACTCCTAGAAATTCAAATTCAAACTGCAATTTTAAAATTGAAGACACAGCAAAAAAGAAAAAAACAAAAACACCCAAACATTAAAAACAGAAGCAATATTTTAAGAAATTCAATAAAGACTTTAACAACGGTCCATATTAAAAAAAAAAAAAAAACCCTCTATAAAAAATAAAATTGAGCACATTACTTAACCTAGAGGCAGCTGTGTCATTTATCACCTTCCTGATTGTGGCCGCTTGGGCACTTTACTACAACCACGGCCATCACCACCTCACCCCCGCCCTCCAGACTCTCAAAGCCCAGGGGGTATGACAGCCACATCGCATGCATGATGAATGCCAAAAAAGCCCCTCCACGAGCAAGCTTTCCCAAGCTCTCCTTGCCATGGTCCCTGAATGGCACTTGGAAAGTGAGGAGGAACATTTGAAATAACGAGGCCATTTATTCCTCATGGCACTGTGGTGATTGTCATTTGGTAATATTAAAAAGCAAACCAAGGGGCTTCCCTGGTGGTCCAGTGGTTAAGACCACCTTCCAATGCAGGGGGTTGCAGGTTCAATCCCTGGTCAGGGAGCGACGATCCCACATGCCATGAGGCCAAAAACCAAAACATAAAACAGAAATAATACTGTACCAGATTCACTACAGACTTTAACAATGGTCCACATTAAAAAATGAACTGAATGAAATATCATCATCACTCTTTACTTAACATCAGATTATCTCAGCACAGGAACGCTGATGGGTATGGCAAAGGCTGCTTAAACATTTCTCTGTGCCAAGGTGTTTTAACATTTCTTTCAGGAGGTTAGAAATCAATTACTTAAATAGGAAGTCTCATACCTCCCATTACTGTGAACTCTGAAAAAGTTACAGGAAAATAGCCATCAGAACACTTCTGTCCACAGGTAACGTAGTTGAGAACATGTAGAACTCGCTTTCCTCGATGCATTCACTTTTATAATCTAGTGACCTCAGAGGAAAACTAATACAAACAAACTCCCACTTCCAGAAACATCTGTTGCAAAAGCTGCTCTCCTTGGTCCCCTGCACTCTCAGAAGAGACACAGATCTCACTTTACCACTGAAGGTTGCGCTTCCATCTGCGCACTCGAGGGTGGCGCTGAATAAACTGTTTTCTAAGAGGGTTGAACCTTGAGCCACAAGCTGGATGAAATAACCGGTGGCCTTCAGCTAACAACAGCAACAGCAACTAGGACTCCTCTCGCTTTCACTGCTGAGGGTGCCAGTTCAATTCCTGGACACGGAACTAAGATCCAGCAAGTCATAAGGCATGGCCGAATGTTTACAAGAGAATGTGCATAGTTTTGAGGGAAACAGTACCAGCTCAGGGTACTGGGCCAGCATGAATGAATATAGCCCAAGGGATGCAAAAATGTCAATTTAGTCAGGACACAGGTGGGCTTCCCTGGTGGCTCAGAGGTTAAAGCATCTGACTGCAATGTGGGAGACCTGAGTTCGATCCCTGGGTCAGGAAGATTCCCTGGAGAAGGAAATGGCAACCCACTCCAGTATTCTTGCCTGGAGAATCCCATGGATGGAGGGGCCTGGTGGCGACAGTCCACGGGGTCGCAAAGAGTCAGACACGACTGAGCGACTTCGCTTTCAGGGGCACTAGAGGTAAAGGACTGCCAATGCAGGAGATACGAGAGATGAGGGTTCCATCCCTGGGTTGGGAAGATCTCCTGGAGAAGGTAACGGCAACCCACTCCAGTATTCTCGCCAGGATAATCCCATGGATAGAGGAGCATCGAAAATACAGTCCACGGAGTCACCAAGAGTCAGACACGACTCAGTATGCACACTGCCACTTTTTCTCATGTTTGATAGCATCTCTGTCAATGGCTTCAACACATATTTGCTAAGTACCTACTGTGGACCAGATGCCAGGTGAATGCCATCATTTAAAACTTCTCCAGCCCAAATTCGGGACAGTAATGATGAGCCATGAAGGAACCTTATTATCTACACAACTGAAATGTGTGCTGTGCTTAGTCACTCAGTCATGTCCGACTCTTTGCGACCTCATGGACTGTAGCCCGTGAGGCTCCTCTGGCCA
Source organism: Bubalus kerabau (assembly GCF_029407905.1). Classification (NCBI taxonomy): domain Eukaryota; kingdom Metazoa; phylum Chordata; class Mammalia; order Artiodactyla; family Bovidae; genus Bubalus; species Bubalus kerabau. The sequence continues at coordinate 18,958,728 of NC_073625.1, forward strand.
TGGGATTGGGATTCTCCAAGCAAGAATACCAGAGTAGGTTGCCATGCCCTCCTCCAGGGGAACTTCCCAACCCAGGAATCGAACCCAGGTCTCCTGCATGGCAGGCAGATTCTTTACCAGCTGAACCACCAGGGAAGGTAATTCCTACTTAATTGAATGTATCTTGGTGATCTTGGGGTGGGGAAGAATGTTCTTGAAAAACAACTATTTGGAAATAGAACTTATTAATTTCAAGATGGCAGGCTGTTAGGATGATGTGATCTGTCATCTGGAAAGTGTTGGAACAGCTATAAACTCTCCAGGGAGTCCGCAAATGGTCACCAAAAAGGACTAGACAAGGGAAGAATAAATGACCTTGGATCAGTAGTGCACATAATTCCAAAAATACGGTAAAAAGCTCCCATGGCACAAAGGAGCTCAACTCATTGCTCTGGGATGACCTAGAGGGATGGGATGAGAGGGAGGTGGGAAAGAGGATCAAGAGGGAGGGGATATATGTATACATATAACTGATTCACTTCAGTTATACATACAGCAGTTATATTGTACAACAGAAATTAACACTGTAATGCAATTATACTCCAACTAAAAAAAAAAAGTTTCACCTGAAAGTCAAACCAGTGTTTCTCTCCTACATTTTAGCTGTAAATGTTGCTAGCTGTGCCAACTTGGACAATTTTATCTAATTTCTCCAAGCCTCAGTTTCCTCAGATAAAAATACAGACTATGATATAGCTTCAGCATAAAAAGGAACTGAAAATTTGGGGCTCAGACAGTAAATGTACCAGAGCACGCGGTGGTAGCTAACAACTTAATCCTATGACATTAACATAGGAAAGGAGGTGAGTCTGGGAGTGTCAATGATGTCTATGCTATAGGAAATCTATGCTAATGACAAGAAATTCCCTTGGGTCATCAAATTGTCTGGGTCTGCACCTTCCTGGAGGAGACAGCAAGGACTGGAGCTTTGGAATGCGTGCTCTAAGCCACTTTTCATGTTTCTTCCTCATTCTTGTTGCTGTTGTTGTTAATGTTTTAGCTGTACCATGTGGCATGTGGGATCCTGGTTTCCCGACCAGGGATTGAACTCGTGTCCCCTGCAGGGCCGGGTTAACTGCTGGCATGCCAGGGAAGTCCTTTGTGTTTCATATTTACTGTTCAACTTTTTTACTGAAGTGAAAGTCGCTCAGTTGTGTCTTTGTGATCTTTGTGATCCCATGGACTACAGTCCATGGAATTCTCCAGGCCAGAAGACTGGAGTGGGTACCCTTTCCATGGACAGAGGAGCCTGGTGGCTATAGTCCATGGGGTCACAAAGAGTTGGACACGACTGAGTGACGAATACTTTTTTTCCTTTCTCTCTTTTTACTAGGAATAAGTTGATGATCACTGGAAGATACAGCTTTGTTAACTATATGACATTTACTCTCTTATTTTTTAAAACAACAGTGCTCTTTTTTAATAGCACAAGGCTTCCTTTCAAAGAAGTCTCACTGCCCTTTAGCTTCTCTAAGAGAATCTGATCCACTCAAAGTTCCACTTAACCTCATAAACATAACTGGCCAAGTACCTCTGGAAACTGTTCTAACGTCCCCGGTCACCCAATTCCACCAGCTACGACAGGACTAAGTTAGAACCGCAGCTCCAAAGCTGATGCACCTCAGTCCCTAACTGGTCAAACTATATTTTCCATTTTTTCTCCATCTCTTTGCCTCATAAAAATCAGAAAGATTTAAGCATCAAGTGTAAGAACAACCATAAGAAAAAGCCTACGTCTTAATTGTGCAGGAGGTGAAGAGCCACAGTGTTGACTTTACAGTAAGATAAACAGTAAAAACTTGCCAAGCACTACTTCTGCAATCCCCCCTCCCCACCCGCCTCATTCCTGAAGACTGCACTCATTCTTGGGATGTGAATGAGGAAGAGTTCATCTGAGAGAACAGGGCATCCTAACCTGGTTAGAAGCCCTGAAATACCGAAAGACAACTGGAGGGCTCAACCTAACTGAGCTTCTTCATTTGAATGGAAAAGTATGTCTACTGCATGAGGATCTCAGGTCTGGGATGATCAGATTACCTTCAAACTCTAAAAGGTCGCCTGTTGTTCAGTTGCTAAGTCACGTCTGACTCTTTGCAACCCATGGACTGCTGCACGCCAGGCTCCTCCGTCCTTTACTATCTCCCAGAGTTCGCTATCATTCATGTCCATTGAGCTTCCCTTGTGGCTCAGACAGTAAAGCATCTGCCTACAATGTGGGAGACCCAGGTTCGATCCCTGGGTCGGGAAGTTCCCCTGGAGAAGAAGATGGCAACCCACTCCAGTATTCTTGCCTGGAGAATCCCATGGACGGAGGAGCCCAGTAGGCTAGTGTCCATGGGGTCGCAAAGAGTCGGACACGACTGAACAACTTCACTTCACTTCATGTCCATTGAGCCAGTGATGCTATATAACCATCTCATTTCCTCTGTGGTCCCCTTCTCCTTTGTCTTCAATCTTTCCCAGGGTCCTAAAAGACCCTTCAAGCAGGGTGTTTTCCAATGAGTCCTCTCATTGCATCAGATGGCCAAAATTTTGGAGCTTCTGTCCTTCCAGTGAAAATTCAGGGTTGATATCCTTTAGCATTGACTGCCTTTGATCTCCATGCAGTCCAAGGGACTCTTAAGAGTCTTCTCTAGCACCAGGTTTGAAAGATCGATTCTTCTGCGCTCAGCCTTCTTTATGGTCCAACTCTTATGTCTGTACATGTCTACTGAAAAAACCATTGCTTTGACTATACGGACCTGTTTCAGCAATTTGATGTCTCTGCTTTTTAATATGCTGTCTAGGTTGGTTATAGCTTTCCTTCCGAGGAGCAAGAGTCTTTTAATTTCAAGGCTGTAGTCACAGTTTGCAGTGATTTTGGTTGGCTGTTAGTGTTGGTCTTTTCCAGATTTACACTAATACATAAAACTAGAGAAACCTGCATGAGAGAGTGAGGAGAAAGGCTGGCTGGCTCTGACATGACTTCTGAGCCCGGGTAGGTGATCCGGGTAGGTGATCCATGCAGGAACCAAGGAGTCTGTGGGACTTCTCCACCTCCTTAGGAGTCAAGATACCAGAACACCTTGACAGTAGAAAGGATTTGTCCAAACCATTCTGGTGCCAGGGAGATTTCTCACAAATCTAGAACTGGGAGCTGGTTAACCAAGGTTTTGGTTTTTTAAATTGAGAGGGAGGACCTTATTGTTCAAATCTGGAGTGTGGCTAAATAATTTTAAAATGGCGTATTATTATAGCCATTGAAAAGGATGATATGAGAAATCTGTATGTATAAATACGGAAAAACGTTGACAAAACACTAAAAAAGTAAACAGGTTACAGAACAACATGAGTTCGCAAAAGAGTTGGACATCATTTAGGGACTAAAAACAACCACAACTGGAGAAGTTAGTAACTTCTTTAAGGCCAAACTTCCTTATCTGAAAATTATTAAAGAGAAAAAGGGGAAGAGAAGGAGGAAGGGAATGCCTGTTCTCATAGGCTGCCATGAGAATTAAATAAGGTAATGTAAAAGATTTGGAAAAATCCTTGTGGATATAACACATATTCAATGATATTATTGGGATTACTTCTGGATAGTGGATTTTACATTTTCTTAATTTTACACCTGTTAAATCCTATGTCAGTAAAAATATACAGAAGAAAAATACCTAAATCTCAGCAAACGAGCCACTTAAAAAACAATTGCTACAAAAAAAAAGGGGGGGGGGGTGATATATGTATAATTTCTTTGCTGTATGCCTGAAACTAACAACATGGTAGATCAACTATACTAAAATAAAAATTTAAAAACACACACACACAACTACTAGATATTATGTGTCTCAAAATAACCTTGAAGGGCAGGTATAACTGCTTCCCTGTTAAGACACTGAGAAACCTCAGGGTGAGAGAAGCTGAGAAACTGGTCCTATTTCCCACAATGGACGTGTGACACACCTGGATTTCAGAACTCAGACCTCCTGACTCTTGAAAATACTTCTAGAAAAGTCAGTGCGATGCAGAGTTAGATGTAACAAGATGTGATGCCCAAGTAGACAGGAGCTTCCACCCTGGGGTGGCCCTCAGTTTAGGCTGTAATGTATACATGCCAGTTAAAACTTAGGCTCTGCACAACAGCCAAAAGGTGGGAACAACTCAAGTGTCCATCGACTGATGAATGGCGAAACAAAACGTGCTCAGTTCAGTTCAGTGGCTCAGTTGTGTCCGACTCTTTGTGACCCCATAGCCTTGACTAGATGGACCTTTGTTGGCAAAGTAATGTCTCTGCTTTTGAATATGCTATCTAGGTGGGTCATAACTTTCCTTCCAAGGAGTAAGCGTCTTTTAATTTCATGGCTGCAGTCACCATCTGCAGTGATACTGGAGCCAGAAAAATAAAGTCTGACAATGTTTCCCCATCTATATCCCATGAAGTGATGGGACCAGATGCCATGATCTTCGTTTTCTGAATGTTGAGCTTTAAGCCAACTTTTTCACTCTCCTTTCACTTTCATGAAGATGCTTTTTAGTTCCTCTTCACTTTCTGCCACAAGGGTGGTGTCATCTGCATATCTGAGGTTATTGATATTTCTCAAGCTATGGTTTTTCCAGTAGTCATGTACGGATGTGAGAGTTGGACCACAAAGAATTGATGCCTAAGAATTGATACTTTCAAACTGTGGTGCTGCAGAAGACTCTCGAGAGTCCCCTAGATGGCACGGAGATCAAAACCCAGTCAACCTTAAAGGAAATCAACCCTGAATATTCACTGCAAGGACTGATGCTTAAGCTCCAATACTTTGGCCACCTGATGTGAAGAGCCAACTCACTGGAAAAGACCCTGATGCTGGGAAAGACTGAGGGCTAGAGAAGAAGAGGATGACAGAGGATGAGATGTTTGGATGGCATCATCGACTCAATGGACATGAGTTTGAGCAAACTCCAGGAGATAGTGAAGGACAGTAAAGCCTGGCATGCTATACTCCATGAGGTTGCAAAGAATCAGACATGACTGAGAATCTGAACAATGAACAACAACACAAAGAGTATATCACTAAATAAGGAATGAAAAGAAAAATAAAGTTAGTCGCACAATCGTGTCTGACTCTTTGCGATCCCATGAACTATAGCCCTCCAGGTTCCTCTGTCCATGGAATTCTCCAGGCAAGAATACTGGAGTGGGTTGCCATTCCCTTCTCCAGGGGATCTTCCCAACCCAGGGATTGAACCTGGGTCTCCTGCATTTCAGGCAGATTCTTTACCAACTGAGCTACTAGGGAAGCCCCAAATACAGATTATTCCCAAATAAGGAATACAATTGTTTAAAAGTATCTTTATGGACAATATGGTAACTGTGATGAAAAGGAAGCAAGCTATGGGACTGTAGACTGTTCTCCACCTCTTTCCCTGTCCATCTCTTTCTCAGAGCCGAACCTACGCACTTCCTTCACCCTTTTCTCTTGCAGCTCCTTTCTCCAAACTTTCAATCATTTTCACTGTGCTGGATCCCCTCGAGTTTTTCTCTTTCTCTCAGCACTGTTTTTCTCAAACAGTGCTGAGGCCCAGCATAGGATGCAGGAGCTAGAGACGATCAGGTAAACGAATTATGAAGCCCACGGCACATACAGTTTGGGGCTCAGATGGTGAACTATGAGAAGAAGCTGTGAGTGTAACCAGTGGCCGCAGGCCAGCCAGTGGGAGACAAGACTAGTTTGCAAATGTTTCCTAGACGGAAGAGAAGCTGTTTGGAGAGTTGCTTCCGGACCTTTCATAAGAATGAATAAAAAGAGATGAGAATGGGAAGTTTAGTTGGGAGACCTGCTAGAAGAATAGCCTTATGCAGGGTGAGGCTGGAGTCCCAGAAGATGCCTCTCCGGGCAGCTGTGAGGTTGTGGCTAGAGCCCATGGTGTGGAGACTTCACACTGGCTCCCGGGAAAGTTCTGTTCGTTCCTCTGATCCCATTGCGAACGAAGAACAAGAAGCCAGCCTGAGGGTTCACAGTAACTTATCACAAGGTTTTGTTGGTAGTTATTTTTTTCCCACACTCAGAATATCTTTAGATGAGAATCAAGTCCAAAGGGGCAAACGGTGCTGGAAATAAACAGGGGTGGGGGGGGGGGGCGCCCACTGGGAACATTTCTTGAGAGTATGTGTCCGAGAAACAGGCTGACATGCCCTTTTTAGGATGGAGCCAGAGAGTATTATCTGAATCATCACCCTGGCACTTTTGATGATGCATTAAAAATTTTATTATTGGAGCACAATTGCTTTACAATGTTGTGTTAGTTTTTGTGGTACAAGGAAGTGAATCAGCTCTATGAATATATATATAATCCCTTCCCTCACAAGCCTCCCAACCCTGCCATCTCACTCCTTTAGGTCATCACAGAACAAGATGATGCATTTATGCTTAATTTCGGGGGATGAGAAAAAATACCTAAAACAAAGCTACCGCCTTCAAAAACCTAATGCTGAGTTCTTTCTGATAAAGCTGTTTACCCTCCTCACACATTTCTAATAGATTCCAATTTCTTCCGCATCAAAGTCACTCCTAACTGTAAAAAGGATTTCCATTTGCTCTTTCCTTCCTTCCCAACTCCCTCCCCTACCCACTACCACATAACTCACCTCTCTCTGGGTAAAGTTAATGATTTCTTGAAAAGTTATTTTTGCCATGGAACATCAAAATCATTCTTCCTCTTCCCTGGAATGTAGTTTGTCTAAATCTGGGGGTAGCCATGCAGTTCAGAGTGCATTTCCCAAGGATGTGTATGCTTCCAGACCCCACTTCAGAGCTTCCCAGGTATTATTATTATTTTTTTTTAATATTAATTATTTATTTGGCCGTGCCAGGTCTTAGTTGTGACCTGCAGGATCTTTTTTTGTGGCAGATGGGCTTCCCTGGTGACTCAGGTGGTAAAGAATCTGCCTGCAATGCAGGAGGCCTGGGTTTGATCTCTGGGTTGGGACAATCCCCTGGAGGAGGGCATAGCAACCCACTCCAGTGTTCTTGCCTGGAGAATCCCATGGACAGAGGAGCCTGGCGGGCTACAGTCCATGGGGTCACAAAGAGTTGGATATGACCGAGCGACTAAGCACAAGCACATACCGTCTCTAGTTCCCAGAAACTGAACCCGGTCCCCCTGCATTGGGAGTGTGGAGTCTTAGCCACTGGACCACCAGTTATTAAAATAAAACTGAGCTTGAAAATTTGATCTCAGTGGAATGTCTCTACTTTTAGTAACTTCTTACGCCTATCATCCAACTTAAATGTAGTCAGTATTCACACCTTTAACTGTCTTCCTTACTTCATCAGAAGGAAAACTGTAAGATCTTTGCTTATCCTTCTTTAGAAGGAAAGCTATACAGTGACTGCTCGTGTTCAAGTAGATTAAGTGTGTTCTGCCCACGTGTAAGAAACCACACTTTCTGGAATATCTCATTTTTTTCCCTGGAGAACCATCTGCCAGAAATCTACATTCTGAAGGGCTAGCATGTAAAGGTGGAATTAGATTTGTACCACGAGGCCCAAGGATTAAAAACAGGTTGCTGGGTGGAAGTTCTGGTGAGTTACAAGCAGAACTGAAGAATCAATATAGCAAGTATTTATTAACTACTACTGTGTCTAACACTACATCCAGTCTTATTACTCAGGAAGCTTGGAGATTACAGAGGGGAGGTAGAGAGTAATTAGCGATTTCAATACCTGATACAGTATGATGTATACATACTATTATGGAGACATTATGAATACAGCATGACAAGTTTTCTCTAAAGGAATGAACACAATTCCACAGCAGCAACTCATCTAGTAAGGCAGTTGATCCAATAGGGCAATGAATTTCTCTCCTCTGGCGAGTCAGACAGGTTTTCCAAAAGAGCAGACTGATAAGATGACTTCTATAGGACAAGTAGCTAATCTGCAAAAGGACTGAATTTACTGCCAGAGAATGGGCACTGAGCAAAAAGCCCCGAGGCAAAGATGGGACATGAGATGCCAGCACAGACTCCCAGAGGCTGTGTGTTGGTGAGAGGGGCAGAGTACCACGGTAAGGTGGTGAGACTCTCCCCAAAGGACAGTGGAGCCCTTCTTAGGCCACTACGGGATCTATGAAAAACAGCTTTCCATCAGAAAGCTATTTTAACTGCTATCATAACTGCTGCTAACCTGGGATGTAAATACAACAGCTATTTTAAAACAATATATGTCACCTGAGTGTTGAGGACTCTTTCCCACACTGTGCAGTATGCAAGGGAGAATTCTACAGAGAAGTGGTGAGAGGCTGGGAAGGCTTGAAGTGAGTTGACAGGGCTGGAAACCCAGCTGGAGGGGTGGTCATCAGAGGCAGAGGTGGGAGCTATTTGGTTTGATCCTAAAGTCAGCAACCTACCTGTCTTTCAAAGGGTCTGTGCGACAAACACTATCCATACCAAACATACAAACACACACCGAACACATGAGAATATACATACCTGTAGTCTCAAGTAACTTGGATTCTCCTGAACTAAAATCTCATGACTCATTCACTTAAGAGTATCACTTAAAGGAGTAACACAATCCCTTCTACAAACTGGAAAAGAAAAAAAAGAGCGCTCCTGTGGTTTCATTTAATCATTTGAAGGCACTTGATGTTTCTCTAGAGCCTCCCACTTTTATCTGCTGGTTTGTATTATGGCTCCAGAATTTTAGATGACTTCACAGAGGAAGCCAGGGAACTTTGAAAAGACATCATTTACATTTGTTTGCCGTATCAAGTGGCACTTAAAATATATAAATAGGGAGATGTGGGGAAGAAAAACAAGAAGATTTCTCAAGTTTCCACAGGTTTACTGAAGATCCTTTTTATTTGGGGGTGAGGGGGGGTCAAGTGGAAAAATGATTATATGATTTCAAACATTTAAAAAAAGAATCACATAGTTTCCCGTTTGCACATCTCTTTTGGTATTTGTTAATATCAGAGTCTAGGTCTTGGGAGAGGCCAGTGTATTTTAGACTTTTAAAAGTTCACTTAGATTTGAACTAAAAGTGGGAGACTGCTAATTGCTAAATTTAGCTTCTATGCAAAAATCACTACATTCAAAATTTAGCTCAACCTTTGAGGAATAAGTATTTGCCAGAAGTCAAATTAAAAGGCTATTTTAGGAAAAGAACTTAAATGGAACAAGTTTGAGAAACATTTACTATATAATAAAATGCCTTTTGAAATACCTTTAAATGACACGGCTTATTCTTGTTTATTACATTTTTCATAAATATATCTAGATTAAATTTCTCCATAAATACATCCACTGATAAATTGAGAGAGAAATGTTATGAAAAGTGGTGTGTTTAGGTGAAAGGATGGACTATACAGTCGTCATGTTCCCACAGGATTCCAGCTTCACTATTTATTATCGTGTTAAAAACGATCTTTAAAGGGCGTGGGAAAAGGTGCTTCAAAAAAAGTAGTTTTTCTGGCAAAATTTGAAATTAAGACTCTAAAGTCACTAAGGTTTGGTTAAATGTGGATCTTAAAAAATACACAGGATCAGGCAATAAATTAGCAGTCCTAAGGAATGATAATCAATGCCTGGATAAGCACCAGAGAATCAAATGACGGGATAAAGTGGGGAAGCCTCTGGAAGTCACTGTTCCATCTTTAACTCTCCTGGGCTAAAGGCTAAATGTTCAGTTCCTTTCTTTGAATCTGTCACCTTGCCTCCTTTAGCCTATCATTTCTTCTAAACGAAGAGGAGCAATTAACTGGGCTGTGATTAAAGAAGAGAAGAAGGAAGCAGACGTTATGTATGAGATCGAGGCAAGACCCATATGTTGAACTCTGTTGTTGTTTGGTCACAAAGTCGTATTGGACTGTATGCGACCCCATAGACTGTAGCCCACCCAGGCTCCTCTGTTCATGGGATTTCCCAGGCAAGAAAAATGGAGTGAGATGCCATTTCCTTCTCGAGGGGGAACCTTAACCCAGGATTGAACCCAATTCTGCAGGCAGATTCTTTACTGCTGAGCCACCTAGGGAAGCCCATATTGAATTCTAGGTACCTTATCTTGTGCCCTTGGGGAAAACAGCAATTTCCCTTAAGAAAATTAGAGTTGATGTACTCTGATACATGGCTGTATGCTATATAAATTGTTATAATCTTTTATACAGGGTTATATAAAGTGTGTTTTTAAAGTTTCATGAAAATATATTAAAATAACCAAGGTAAGTAAATAACTAAATACAAAAGGAATGGACCATTAGATGAAATTCATTAATGGCTGTTAATTACAAAAACAGATTAGGATATAACTAATCATTATGCAAGGAGATCCAACCAGTCCATTCTGAAGATCAACCCTGGGCTTTCTTTGGAAGGAATGATGCTAAAGCTGAAACCCCAGTACTTTGGCCACCTCATGCGAAGAGTTGACTCATTGGAAAAGACTCTGATGCTGGGAGGGTTTGGGGGCAGAAGGAGAAGGGGACGACAGAGGATGAGATGGCTGGATGGCATCACCAACTCGATGCACGTGAGTCTGAGTGAACTCCAGGAGTTGGTGATGGAAAGGGAAGCCTGGCGTGCTGTGATTCATGGGGTTGCAGAGTCGGACACGACTGAGCGACTGAACTGAACTGAACTGAATCATTATGTGGACCTACTGCTGGTCTAAGGTATTCTTGCCCTCTGACTGCAAATTCAAACCCAAATCTGATCAAGCTTTCCATTACTAAACTACTAACTTACAGAAAAGTCAGAAACAGGATCACACTAAACATCACCACAGAGATACAAGCAGCAACACCTTACCGGGAATTGAGGGACAAACAATTTGGGTTCTTCAGTAACTACACTGAAAGGGAAAAAAGAGAGAATGAGAAGGAACACAGGGATGACTTGATGAGAAGAAATTTAAGAGACCAACCAAATGTAAAGACTGTACATAGATTTGTATCTTGATTTAAACAAATTGTTAAAAACATCAAAACATTATGCAAATAGGCTTTACTTTTGCATATGAAGTATTCCAGAATAAAAAGTTAAAAAAACTAGGAGATCACCATTAAGAAAAAAATGTCAACACTGAAAGCAAGATAATTTGTAAATATAAACTCTTTCTTGTCTGTCCTCTGGGTTATCTACTTCCCCCAACTCGGAGTGTAAATACCAAGAGGCCATTATAATATCACAATTTGTGTCTATAGGGAGTATAATGCAACCTAGCGACTTTGTACGGAGAAGGCAACGGCACCCCACTCCAGTACTCTTGCCTGGAAAATCCCATGGATGGAGGAGCCTGGTGGGCTGCAGTCCATGGGGTCTTTAAGAGTCAGACACGACTGAGCGACTTCACTTTCACTTTTCACTTTTATGCATTGGAGAAGGAAATGGCAACCCACTCCAGTGTTCTTGCCTGGAGAATCCCAGGGACGGGGGAGTCTGGTGGGCTACCGTCTGTGGGGTCGCACAGAGTTGGACACGCCTGAAGCGACTTAGCAGCAGCAGCAGCAACTTTGTACGAGTCCAGGAATTTAGAAAAAGGTATTTCTCGAGCAACTAACCATGTTCTAAATGACACCATGTTAAACCTGAGTTTCAGGTTCTCCGGGTGAAGCCGTATTATTTGCAATGTGCCATTCTGTAGTGCTTAACATATGTCAAAGCACATTTTCTCATTTTACTCCTGATACAGCTCTGCGAGGTCACAAAGAACAGGGAGTTCATCATTATTTTAAAGGGAAACCACCAGCTCTGATGGGTGCTCACGTTATCAGTTTTATGGGAAAGAAAAAAGAAAACACAAAACTACCAGATTCTTCTTCAACCAAATGATAAAGAAACTATCCAATGAAAATAAACAACAGTAGTGAAGAAAGCATTGTTTTAACAGAAACATATCAGTAAGGGAAACAAGAAACAGGAAAACTAAAAATACCAATCTTAATGGCCAATGCATATATGACAAGAAACTAAGTTTATTAATAAACAAGCAAAACGCCATGTCATTTAGACCTATCAGCCAGAAGGAATCAGTTTATATATGCGATAATAGCCCCAGAGGAGGGGGAGAGTCAGGGAAACAGGCATCTTTAAGCCTACTGAGTTTCCATCTTTGTGCCAGTCACCAATCTTGGTGATATAATCAATCTACCCTTCAAAAACACAAGATGAAAAAGTCAAGTAAGATCAACCTCAGACTCAAGTGTCTAGTCTTTTTGGAGGAAAAGTCAGTGAACCCAAACAGATCATTATGGAATGACAGATCCATACTATCTTGATTCTACAAAATCACCAAAATTTCCGAGGTATTAAAGGGAGTGCAAAGAAACAACTAAAGTACTTATACAAACAAAGAGAAAATGTCAAACAAACCCACCCACATCACGGAGTGTCTTCCCCACTATACATTCCATTTCAGGGACCAAGGTCAGGTGCTAAAACAAGCAGAGGAGACATGTTCCAGGAGTACTCCATCAATGGTACACTGCTACAAAGCTAACATTTCACACTAATCTAAATATTTAACTTTCTGCCCCTGAGCCTATTTTAAAAGTATCTAGTCAATATCATAGCTCAGTCTGTTTTACTTTGTTTTTAATGTGCATAATCCAAAGATACTCTTTTCTGAGATAAATTTCATTTCTTTTTGATGACCATTCTGGCTAAGAAATGTCCCATGTTTCCATTTTTAATATCACTGCGGAAAATTGCAGGACATGTAAAACTACTTTTCATTATTCTTCTGCTCACATAAGAAGAAAATAATCAATGCCATAAAATGACTAGTAATTCCAGTGCTCTACTACAGTTCCTTATTAAGGAATATGAAGAATTTAAAAAACAAAAAATAACAATCTGTTTTCTAAAAATCTTATCCTCAGTGAGGTCATAAGTGGAGCTTTCTTGAGAGGATTTAAAAAAAAAAAAAAGTTGATTTGACCAAACTAAAAAGAATGGAGTGGAAGGAGTCATACTCCATGACTTCAGACTATACTAAAATAGACAAAGCTACAGTCGCCAAACAGGAGGTACTGGCACAAAAACTGACATACAGATCAATGGAACAGTAAAGAAAGCCCAGAAATAAACCCATGCGCTTATGGACAATACTTTGGAAAAAAATGACAGATCCATAATTTGGCTCTGTCAAAAGCTCCAATACTTTGGCCACCTGATGCAAAGAGCCAACTCATTGGAAAAGACCCTGATGCTGGGAAAGCTTGAAGGGAAAAGGAGGAGGTAGCAGAGGATGAGATGGTTGGATGGCATCACTGACTCAATGGACATGAGTTTGAGCAAACTCTAGGAGACAGTGAAGGACAGCCTGGCATGCTGCAGTCCATGGGGTCACAAAGGGTAGGAGACATGACTTAGCAACCAAACAACAACAACAATTTTCAACAAAGAAGTAAGAATATACAATGGAGAAAAGACAGTCACTTTAATAAGTGATGCTGGGAAAACTGGCAGATATATGTATAAGAATGAAATTATTAATAGAATATTCTCTAACACCATATACAAAAATAAACTCAAAATGGATTAAAGACCTAAATGTAGGACTTTTCTTCTAGAGAAAAACAAAGACAGAACATTCTTTGACATAGATCACAGCAGTATTTTTTTGGGGGATCCATCTCCTAGAGTAATGGAAACAAAAACAAGAATAAACATTTTGGACCTAATTAAAAGCTTTTGCGCAGGAAAGGAAGCCACAAACAAAAAGACAACCTACAGACTGGAAGAAAATATTTCTAAATGACGCTACCAACAAGGGATAAATCTCCAACAAAATATACAAAAAGATCATGCAGCTTAGTATCAAAAAAACAAACAACCCAGTGAAAAAGTGGGCAGAAGACCTACATAGATATTTCTCTGAAGAATACAGATGGCCAAGAATCACAAGAAAAGATGCTCAATACCAGTAATTATTAGAGAAAAGGAAATGAATACTACACTGTGTATCGCTTCATACACAGAAGACCATCATCAAAAAGTCTACAAATAAGAAATACTGGATAGAGTGTGGAGAAAAAGCAACACTCCTACACTGTTGGTGGGAGTGTAAATTGGTATAGTGACGACGCAAACAGGATGGAGGTTCCTTAAAAAACTAAACACAGAGTTGCTTTATGACCCTACAATCCCATTCGTAGGCATGTACCTGGAGAAAACCCTAACTTGAAAAGATATACACACCCCAGCGTTCACAGTAGCATTATTTACAATAGTCAAGACATGAAAGCAACCTAAGTGTCCCTTGACAGATGACTATATAAAGAAGATGTGGCACACATATAGAATATAGTAAATAGAGTAACACTCAGCCATAAAAAAAAATGAAATACCACTCACAGCAACATGGATGGATCTAGAGAATATCACATGATACCACTTATATGTGGAATTAAAAAATTAAATATATAAATGAACTTACTTACAAAACAAAAATAGACTTCAACAAAGACCTACTATATAGCAAAGGGGACTGCATTTAATATCTTGAAATAATCTATACTGGAAAAGAATCTAAAAAATAATATATGTGAATTTATAACTCAAACACTTTATTGTAACCTGTAAATTAACTATATACACTTCAGCTAAAAAAAAATTTTTTTTAAAGATGCTGCCAGGTATCAGAAAGAATGATTGAAATAAACTGAAATACCTTGAAAATATAAGCATACAAGTTCATTATGATATTGAATAATATAGCAAGTTAAAGAAAAAAAGTGACAACCCTCCCTCCCCCCAAAACAGTGATCACCAATGTAGACAACAGGCACCAATCTTTTAGGCTCAAAATTATCGTTGAAAGGGAAATAATCAGTATCCATTCCACCTTTTTGTTTTCGGAAGAACTGTATTTCAGAGTAAACAAACAGAACTGGTAAACTCATCATTTTTCAAACCCTAACTAAATAATGAGGGAAAGATCAACAGAGGAAACCAAGGAATTGAAACCTTTACAATGGAATCTGAATCCACAGGTCCATCCAAACTCAGAATAACCCTAACATTAGTTACTTCATAATGCAATGCCATAGCAAGTATTCGGTACCCCACCTTGACAGAAAAGTGAAATCTAAATTCAGCTATAAAATTAAAATCTAATCAACCTTTCAGTTTGCAATAAATTAGAAGGGACACAAGAACAAATAAAAGGACATCTCAAGAAATAAACAGAAAAGCCCAGGAAGATAGTTTTTTCCCTCAGGAAAACTGACACTTTTTTTCAACAAGTCAATGGAGCAAAAATGAAAGAGTGTGGCGATCTCTTCTAGATTAAAAGACACTTAAGAGACTTAACTAAATGCAATATACTGACCTGGTGTGAACAATCCAACTGTAAAAAGTCTTGAGTTACATATTTTAACATTTGTGATGAAAAGCCATACAAATATATACATACTGATATGAATGTGCTTAGTCGCTCAGTTGTGTCTAACTCTTTGCAACCCCATGGACTGTAGCCCGTCGGGTTCCTTGGTCCATGGGATTCTCCAGGCAAGAATACTGGAGTGGGTTGCCATGCCCTCCTCCAGGGGATTTGCCAACCCAGGGATCAAACCCAGGCCTCCCACGTGGCAGGAGAATTCTTAACCGTCTGAGCCACCAGGGAAGCCCTTGATATGAATGGGATTATATAGTACGTGATGCTGATACTTGCTTTCATTCTCTGCTTTAGGCCTCATTTTTCCACATCAATAAATATATAGCCGATCTGTAACAATGGATTACCATGAAATCAATGCTCTTTTCCTTGGCAAAAAGACTAGCAGAAGTGGTGGTTGCTTGGGGAATAAATGAAATGAAAAATGTCAGACTCAAAGTGCAACAAAGTCCATGCTTTGTCATCCTCCTCTAGTCAGATATTAGTTCTCCAGAGAAATGATGGAGCTGGGGCCAGAAGAAGCTTGTCTACTTGAACAAAACAATCTAATCAGGGGCTGAGGGTGGAGGAGTGCCTTTCTGCCTTTTAATTAAATCTCTCTCAGGAGGTCAAGGAGATCGCCCTGCCCAAACACGAACAGCTCTATACAGGAAATTATGGTGCATTCCTGTTCCAATTTTCTCACTTGAGTTTAGCAAACATTTGAGGGGAGGGGAGGTAAAGCATGGAATGAAGTCCTGATCTGGTCTCAAGATATTTACAATTTAATAGGAGAAACAGGTCTGTAAGTGACAGGGACTTTCCAGGCGGTCCAGGGATTAGGACTCCACACTTCCACTGCAGAGGGGCATGGGTTCAATCCCTGGTCTGGGAACGAAGATCTCACATGCCGAGTGGTGTGTCCAAAAACTAATAAAAATTTTTTTAAAAACAGAAGAAGGCAGCAGAGCAGAATTCAATGTATGGATAGCGCTGTATGCAAATGAAGAAGTCAATCATCACGCAGAGAATGGGGAAAGGATGTCCTAGAAGCATGCTGACCTAGCACAGGAGCCCAAGAAAGATGTTAGAAAGAACACATGCAAAATGGCCTCAAGACTGGAGCGGTGACTGACGTGATGATGAAAACTGTGAGGGAACAGGAAGGAAGGGACCCGAGGAGGGCTCGAGGATCTGGGGAGGCAGGAGGGGTGCACAGAACAGGCGACAACACTGGGCAAGAGTGTGTGTGATCGCAGGGAACCCTGGTGACAGGTCCTGTTCTGTGAGCGGGAGGAAACCATTTTAGGTTCTCTGACCCCATCAAAGTACACATCTGATCAGCAAGCTGCTGCAGCCATAGATAAGCACTTCCAGAATAAGCAAACTGAAGAAGGATGGATTCGGAGGCTGGGGCATAAAACCCCATTTCACAGATTCTATTGGTCAGAATTTTTTTTATCTTATTTAAAAAAAAATTGGGGGGGAGGGGAATGTGGACCATTTTTAAAGTCTTTACTGAATTTGTTACAATATTGCCTCTTTCTTTTTATGTCTTGGTTTTTAAGAGGCATGTGGGATCTTAGCAGCCCAACCAGGGATCGAACTCTGACCCCCGGCACTGGAAAGTGCAGTAAGACCCACTGGACTGGCAGGAGTCCCTACTGGTCACGATTTCAAGGTCCTCTGCTCCTGGTCTTACAGACCTGAGATCAATGTGCTGAGTGAGCTGCCATCTCATCTAATCTTCCATGCCCACACATTTGTGGTAGATTCGAAGATCCTGAGATTGCAGGCCACCGGCTATGAGTATGAGTTTTGTTTTAAAGCTGTCATTTAATTGAGCCGCTACCAAGCCCACAACGCGGTAAGTACATAAGCGCTGCCCTCATAACAGCTGTGCGGGACAGTACTGCCCTGTTTGATGGAGAAAGGGGTGCAGAGCTAAGAGGAGTGCTTTTTTTTTCCCTTCCTGATAAACGGAAAAAGATTCTGTCAGTTGCACCTACCTTCTGTCCATTACCCAGAAGCCTGAATTTAATTGGAAAGGAAACCTTCATTAAAAAGTCTCATTACCCACAGACAAAGAAAACAAAAATGGTTACCAGAGGGGAAAGGGAGCGAGGGAGGGATAAATTAAAGAGGTGGGGATTAGCAAAAACAGCAACTAGATATAAAGTAGATAAAAACAACAGGAACCTATCTTGTAATAACCTACAACACAAAAGAACATGAAAAATATATAAATATATGTATGTGTGAACCAAATCACTTTGCTAAACACCAGAAACTACACAACACCGCAAATTACAACTTAAAAAAAAGTCTCTTTACTTTGTGAGGATTGAGAATGGGACATGTTTGTAATTCAAACAAACAAAAAAACCCTGTGATGAAAACATTCGCTGGATAACTTAAATCAATAATTAGAAGTCCATCTCACAAAGTCAGTGTCTCCTTGGGCAATTTTACAAAAAAGATCATTTGTTGCATTTAATTTGTAAAATAAACAGTAGGTTTAGTAATATTATTAAAAACCAGTGAACATGAGGAAAACGTGTATTTTTAAAACTGTTAAAATGTCTCAAGCCTTTACACTTAAAAGAGTCTGCAAAAGTTGTACATTAAAAAATACAAAGGAAATATGAACGACTTTAATAGCACGTGTCTTTAGGACCTTGAAACATTAGCTTTTAAAAACTCACTTTTTGCCTTTTCCAAATTTCTTGAAATGAGCTCCTATTACTTTGGGGAAAGGGAGCGGGATGCGGTGGGGGAGGAGTCAGCGTCTCTGAAAGGTACGCAGCGCGGGCCCAGGCCTGTGTGAGGGTCTCTGAGGATGAATCGGCGGTGTATCATCCAGCTGTTCAAACCACCATTGAGCAGTTATTCCTGGGCTGGCCTCCACACAGTAAGCGGCAGAAGTGGAGGCCCTCAAAACTGAGGCTGGCACAGAGCCTGCAGGTCCCGGGCACCGCAGGGGTAATGTTCCCCTCCAGTCTAGCCCAGAGTGGCTGCAGCTGCTGAAGCCAAACAGTCCCTGGCCCCAAATCTCTAGTCATCTTCTGTTAACTGCATCATCTCCATACCCACTCTACCCAACCAGGAATAAAATGTGAACTTTACACGGTGAAGACTGGGGGACTTCCGTGGCGGTACAGTGGATAAGAACTCACCTGCCAACACAGGGCACATGAGTTCGATCCCTGATCTGGGAAGATTCCACACGCACTGGAGCAACTAGCCCCACGCACCACAACTACTGAGCCCAGGCGCTAGAGCCTGCAAGCTGCACCAGCTAAAGCCTGAGTGCCCAGTGCCCGTGCTGCCCAACAAGAGAAGCCGCTGCAATGAGAAGCCTGAGCACTGCAACTAGAGCAAAGTCCAAGCAAAGCGGTGAAGACCCAACGTAACCAAAAAAAAAAAAATTTTTTTAAGGTCAAAATTAGACTTGTCTAAATTTTTATTTCAATACCTCTTTACCCTAGTAAAAATTACTGACGATGTCAAAGAATTTTTATATGGGGTATATCTAATTGATATCCACCACATTAAAAATTAAAACTTAAAATCAAACCATTACATACTAAAATAAGATATATTTTGTGAAAAACGCATTTCAAAACAAAGAAAAACTTAAATTCTACACTTTTGCAAAGCTCTTTAATATCTGGTTTAATAGAAGACAATCTGCAGGAGATATGATACTATTACATAGAAAATCCTAAAGATGCTACAGGAAATCTACTAGACCTTATGAATGAATTTGTTAAAGTTGCAGGATACAAAATAAATACACAGAAATCTGTTGCATTTCTATACACTAACAACGAACAAACACTCTGACATAAATGGCAGCAAAATCTTTTTCGATCGGTTTTCTTGAGTAATGGAAATAACGCAAAAATAAACAAATGGGACCTAATTAAGCTCAAAAGCTTTTGCACAGCAAAGGAAATCATAAACAAAATGAAAAGGCAACCCACAGAATGGGAGAAAATATTTGCAAATGATGTGACTGACTAGCGATTAATCTCCAAAATTTACAAAGAGCACATGCTGCTTAATATCAGAAAACCAAACAATCCAATCAAAAAATGGGCCAAGACATTTGTCCAAAGAAGACATACAGATGGCCAAGAGGCGCATGAAAAAATGCTTGACATCACTAATTATTAGAGAAATGCAAATCAAAATGAAAATGAGATTATCAACCCACACCGGTCAGAATAGCCATCATCAAAAATTCTAGAAGCAGCAGCGCTGGCGAGGATGTAGAGAAAAGGGAACTCTCCTAGCACCGTTGATGGGCCTCTCAACTGGTTATAGCCACATATGGAGAAGAGTACGGAGATAACTAAAACTAGCTACCATGTAAACCCGGCAATCCCCCTCCTGGGCATACGCAAAAGACGTGGTTTGAAAGGATACATGCACACTAATGTTCATTGCAGTGCTGTTTGCAAGAGCCAAGACGTAGAAGCAACCTGTCCATTGACAGAAGAATGAATAAAGATGTGGTACATATATACAATCGAGTATCATTCAACCAATAAAAGGAATGAGATAATGCCATTTACAGCAAGATGGATGGACCTGGAGATTATCACACTAAGAGAAGTCAGAGAAAGACAAATATCATATGCGAAATCTTCACTCCAATATATAATAAACATTAAAAAAAAAAAGACAATTCCCATATCTGCTTCTAATTCAGTGTACAGAGCAAAGTCAGTCAGAAAGAAAAACACCTATACAGTATATTAACGCATATATGTGGAATTTAGAAGGATGGTAACGATGACCCTATATGTGAGACAGCAAGAGACACACAGATGTCAAGAACAGACGTTTTGACTCTGTGGGAGAAGGCGAGGGTGGGATGATTTGAGAGAATGGCATTGAAACATGTATATTATCATATGTGAAATAAATCACCAGTCCAGGTTCGATGTATGAGACAGGGTGCTCAGGGCTGGTGCACTGGGATGACCCAGAGGGATGGGATGAGGAGGGAGGTTCAGGATGGGGAACACATGTACACCCATGGCTGATTTATGTGAATGTATGGCAAAAACCACCACAATATTGTAAAGTAATTAGCCTCCTTTTTTAAAATAAATTTTAAAAAAATTCAATGTATTACAAGGAATTGTACCAGCTATAGCATATGGGGGAAAAAGGCCTCAGAGAGATAGGTAGCTTATGAAGGAATGGGTATTTTTATGTCTTTTTACATGTAACTGTGGACATCTCTTTTTCATATCACACCAAAAATTTTGTTGCACTGTGGTATCTGGAAACTTATCAATAAACTTTTTGTATTTTTACATTAAATTCCACTTTATTATTTCACATGTGTTTTTTTTGTCTTTTTTTTTAAACCAAAAACCATATCATTTTATAACATGATGCATTGGTCATTTGAAAAATACTAGTTCTCTGCATTATGGTGATCTTCCAAATGTTGATTACTTTCATTTTTCAAAAAGAAATTCATTAGTATCACCATTAATCTCAACAAAAAAAGTCTTTAAGAGTTGGCAAGTTGTCAAACTCATGGTAGTAAACGTTACGTTTTCAAGAATTCTAATGTTTTTAGAGTGGACTTCCTTATAATTCAGATGGTAAAGAATCAGCCTGCAATGCAGGAGGATCTGGGTTTGTTCCCTGGGTCAGGAAGATTCCCTAGAAGAGGAAATGGCAATCTAGTCCAGTATTCTTGCCTGGACAATTCCCACGGACAGAGGAGCCTAGTGGGCTACAGTCCATGGAGTCACAAGGAGTTGGACGTGACTAATACACACACACGATTTTTTTAGAGCTCTAATTTTATTGTTGCAACAAACTCTGTTTTTCTTAAAAGGACATGTTCTTTCATTAATTTTCACTAAAAAAAAAAAAAGCCAAGTATCACAGTCTGAATAACCATAATTGTCTATCAAGTTACTCTTTCAAGTAAAAAATGGGAGCTGATTCAGCTTACAACTTAACTTTATTGTGTACAGCCCCGTTTTGTCAACAAGGAATCATATAATGACTTGTACACTCAGTAGTGTCCGACTCTTTGTGACCCCATGAAGTCCATGGGCTTCTCCAGGCCAGAATACTGGAGTGGGTAGCCTTTTCTTCTCCAGGGGATCTTCCCAACCCAGGGATCAAAACCAGGTCTCCCGCTTTGCAGGTGATTCTTTATCAGCTGAGCCACAAGGGAAGCCCCCAAATGGGAGCCGGTTCCGCTTACAACTTAACATTACTGCCCCATTTTGTCAAAAAGGAATTACATAATGACTGGTATTTAAGAGTGGAGATTGAACAAAAGTAATACTTTTAGTAATTCCTAGGACAGTCTTAAGTGAAACTTTTTCAAAACTCAGAGTGTGAGGCAGTGGCGATCACGGGGTTATCAGTTTGGTAAGTTCAGTGCCACTGTCCTGACACGCACTCACCAGCTGTGTCTATGACGACACAGTACGAAAAACAAACTCTTCTCATGAAAATAGTTTAGACCCCGTGAACTCCCTGAATGGGTTTTGGAGACCAACCAGGGGCTGGCAGACAAATACTTTTGAGAATTGCTGTACAAGAAAATATGTCTATTTGAGGATTCCAAGTGTATGAAAGAGCAGAAGAAACAGAAGCCTGCATAAGACTTTGACAAAGAAGGAGATGCCTTCCTTTTAATAAGCAGGTGAGGAGAGAACATGGCCTTAAAAGAATGAAGTCGGTACCAGCTGTTTCTTCTGGACTGTCCTAGTAAATTAATTACCTTTATTCTCTCATTTCTCTGCCAAGGAAATAAATACATTGAGTTTACAAAACACTAAAGTTATGGCCGTTATCTACATTACAAAAGAAATCTCTGACTTCCAAGGAGATTTGACTTCCTGAGTTCTTAAGGCATTTGTTTATGTGCTTAGTTGCTTCCAACTCTTTGAGACCCCGTGGACTGTAGCCCGCCAGACACCTCTGTCCATGGGGATTCTCCAGACAGGAATACTGGAGTGGGTTGCCATGCCCCCTCCTCCAGGGGATCTTCGCAACCAGGCATCAAACAAACCCAGGTCTCCCACACTGCAGGCGGATTCTTTACCATCTGAGCCACCAGGGAAGCCCAAGAATAATGGAGTGGGTAGCCTATCCCTTCTCCAGAGGATCTTCCCAATCCAGGAATCGAACCAGGGTCTCCTGCATTGCAGGCGGATTCTGTACCAGCTGAGCTACCAGGGAAGTCTGCTGATCAATGATCAGATAAACAGAAATTTAAAGAGGGGTGGGATAGTGGTAGGTGGGACAGAGTTTCTAGAGGAAGGGGATATATGTATATATATAATTGATTCACTTTATTGTACAGCAGAAACTAAGACAACATTTCAAAGCAATTTAAAAAAAGAAATTCAAAGCAAAATGTTAACTAATAGCCACTGCTAATCAAAGATTGCTACTATTGTTTAGTTTCTAAATGTAGCTGACTCTTTGAGACCCTCTGGACTGTATGTAGCATACCAGGCTCCTCTGTCCATGGGATTCTTCAGGCAAGAATACTGGAGTGGGTTGCCATTTCCTCCTCCAGGGGATCTTTCTGACCCAAGGATACAACTCATATCTCCTGCACTGATAAGCAGATTCTTTACCATTAAGCCATCACGGAAACTAATCAAAGGTAGGTTATTCATTAAATCATAATTAAATAAATAGGATCCGATTAGCTGACCTACTGATGCTATAAGAAAAGTACTTCCCACATAAAAGATACATCACATGGAAATTGTTCTTACCAAACCCATTGCCTAATATTTTAATATTATTGTTACACTTAATTATTAAAATTATTGCAATTATGTGCATTAAGCAAAAACTAGGAATATATGCAGGTTTGAAGAGAAGAAAGAGATGGAAGCGGGCTCCACCTCTCGATGTGGCTCAGTACATGTTTGATTCTTCTCTTTAAAAGGAAAACATGCTTTTGCTTTTTCACAGTGGGACATATGTGGAAATAAACATTAGTTTAGGTCTCTGGTTTCTAAGAGTATTTGCTGTCCTTATTTACTGTAGATTTGTTCTGTGTTTTTATTTCTCAGAATGTCCAGGGGCCTAGGCATCTGGTGCCCTTATATGTCCTGAGTGCCAAATACATATCCTAATTTATGACAATCGGGCTAACAAATGCCTGCTGGTATTGGGGGGGAGGGTGCGAGTGTTCAGAGATGCTCAGTGGGTTACTCAATTATCATGGAGTCCTAGTACATAGAATAGAAGTCACTGGCACGTTTCCGAGAACATCACTTCTTGATAGCTTCAAAGTGATCCAGTTCAAGGGCAGAAATCCTCAGGGGGAATCCCTGACGGTTCCCACTCGAGAGATGCACAGGGGCATAAAGGTGCCTAAGTCTAGTGAGCAGAGTTCCTACAAGTTTAGTGTTCAGGCTCAGATATCCCCATCTCCTTCCTCTGAGGGGATGGCTGACTCCGGTCTCCTCCCGATGTCCATCTCCTGACCTTTCCTTTACGCAATGTTTCCCCGAGTCTCTGACTGCCCAGAGTCATTACTGTCTTTCTCCAGAACTTCCTTTTCACCCTTGGGCTCTTCTCTTGTCTGGGAAGATAAGAGAGGGAGCAGAAAGCCACCTCCTGAAGGGACTGCCAGTGGCATCTGAAGTCATATTTGGCAAAATCTGGGTGAGTGCCTCCTCCTTACTATCCAATTTCCTTGTCTACGTTAAAAAAAAAAAAAAAAAAAAAAGATTTTTATGGTGTCCTGTTCCCTCTCGTCTTCCCAGACAAAAGGAGAGCTTTAAGAATAGTCTGCCTAAAAGAAGGACTGCTGCTGCTAAGTCGCTTCAGACATGTCCGACTCTGTGCGACCCCAGAGATGGCAGCCCACCAGGCTCCCCTGTCCCTGGGATTCTCCAGGCAAGAACACTGGAGTGGGTTGCCATTTCCTTCGCCAATGCATGAAAGTGAAAAGTGGAAGTGAAGTCACCCAGTCGTGTCCAACTCCTAGCGACCCCATGGACTGCAGCCCATCAGGCTCCTCCACGGGATTTGCCAGGCAAGAGTACTGGAGTGGGGTGCCATTGCCTTCTCCGACAGTATGTGAGAAATGATAAAGACAGCATGGTCCTATGTTGTAACCAAACTAAACCAAACAAAATCTACCTGTGACACTTTGTATTTTTATACATAGATGTATAAATGTATAGACAGGTACATAGAGAAACAAAATGTTAACAGAGGTTATTTCCAGATGGGAGGAAAATGTATCATTTTAACCCTTTAAATTTCATTTATGACCTCCTTACTTTTATAACAATAAAAATGGATCAGGCATAATCATTTTACAAAATAAATTAAAACACAATTTTATAAATTTTAGCGTAAAGAGAAAATTCAAGCTAAAATGATATTGCTTGAAAAAGGACCTATTTCTCAAATGTAGATGGGCTCAGATTATAATCCTATGATCAAACCTCTATCTCCAGGATGGTCCCTAAGGTAGACTGAAATCTTTCATCTCCTCAAATAACAGACCCAATATCCAGTGAGATGATTCCTCATAGTTCTGTGTTACTTTTACTTTACAAAAAAATTGTAGAACTAGGTCTCAATTTTATCTTTAACATAAAGAACAGGCGAGGTGTCTGGCTGATCTGTTGAATCACTTTGAAAATTATAAGTGAGAAGTTTCCTGCAGATTGCTCATCAGCCTTGTGGGACTTTACAGCAAGGCACCACTTACCCGGCATACCATCTACTTAACTTAACATAAACCAGTATTTATGCTGGTTTCATACTAGCATTGTTTCAAAGAGTGGGCAGGTGAGGTCTTAGAATCCCAAACAATGTAAATAAAACAGGGCTGTTTCACATGCCTTTCCACCCAAGCTCACTGCCACTTCCACTCGAATGATATGAAAAGCCTCCTACATAACCCAAGTGCGTGTCCTCTAAGCATAAAACAAAGAAGCCAAATATCCTGCCTGAAGGATGGCTGAACATGCCATTATTTACTGAACTAAAATACATCAACTCTTGAAAGTGGTCACTCTTCTTTTCTGAAATAATGACTCAGAATTAAGTACACCAAAACTAAATAAAAACTGCCAAGTATTTCAATTTGGTCAGCTACTTAAGAATACATTTTAGAGTTAATACACTCGGGCCATCAAAATCTGATACTTCAAAGAGTTAATGCTGAAGCCTGGGACTTCCTTGGCGGGGTCCAGTGGTTAAGAACTCCCAAAGCAGGGGGCATGGGTTTTATCCCTGGTTGGGGAACTAAGATCTTGCATGCCACAAGGCAGGGCACCCCCCTCAAAGAGTTATACTAAAGCCTGCTTTTCACTTAAGCAGCAACCTGCTCTGAAATCTTGCCCTTACAATTTGATGCAGGCCTCTGGGTTTTTTAATACAACCACCCTAAAAACGTTTGATTTTAAAGCACCTCCTAAGGAGGATCTTAAAAATAGCTCCGACCAAAAGCATCAGGGGGCTGTTAAGTTACATAGTATGGTACAGTGAGAACAACGATGGGCTTTAGGGCCAAACAGATTAAAACTGAGCTGTGTGAATCTGGGGAAGTTACTCGAACTCTCAGTGCTTCAGTCTCCTTAGCTGGAAAATAAGTGTTTTACACACAGTTCTTAAGGGTATATATAGCATAGTTGCTTGATAAACATTTGTTCCCTCTTTTCCCATCATTTTCTTTTTTCAATTTTTTGGCCATGCTGCACTGCACGTGGATCTTAGTTCCCAGACCAGGGACTGAACCCACACCCCCTACATTGGAAGTACAGAGTTTTATCCACTGGACCACCAGGGAAGTCCCTGTCATCCATCTAATAAAAGCAACAAAGGTCCGTCTAGTCAAGGCTATGGTTTTTCCAGTAATTATGTATGGATGTGAGAGTTGGACTATAAAGAAAGCTGAAGGCTGAAGAATTGATGCTTTTGAACTCTGGTGTTGGAGAAGACTCTTGAGAGTCCCTTGGACTGCAAGGAGATCCAACCAGTCCATTCTAAAGGAGTTAAGTCCTGAATATTCATTGGAAGGACTGATGCTGAAGCTGAAACTCCAATACTTTGGCCACCTCATGCGAAGAATTGACTCCTTGGAAAAGAACCTGATGCTGGGAAAGATTGAAGGCGGGAAGAGAAAGGGACGACAGAGGATGAGATGGTTGGATGGCATCACCAACTCAATGCACGTGAATTTGAGTGAACTCCGGGAGTTGGTGATGGACAGGGAGGCCTGGCATGCTGCAGTCCCTGGTGTTGCAAAGAGCTGGACATGGCCGAGTAACTGAACTGAACTGACAGATGGATCATTCAGTCAACTTCCCAAATTCTAGCAGCCCAGATGCTTTTTGGACTCACTTGAGACATCACATAGTTAAGAGCCAAACAGACACATTTCCTCCCACTCCTCTGGTTCTAGCAAGGTATCTGTGCCACCTGAATACACAGAGCCCTACAGCAAGCACAATACAGAGAGAAAGGTTGTGAGAACCAGATTAAATGGCCCTGCCAGGCCATTTAATCTCACTGGGCATTGGAACTTTGTCCTAAAGGGGTGAATGAAACGATTCTGAAATTCAAAAATCAGACAGAAATACACTATCATCATACACATGCTAAAGGCATCTTAGGGTGACTGTCTCAGGCTGGTAGAATTGTACTGACTTCTTTCCTCTCTTTTCCTGGACTGCCTAAAAATGTTTTTCCTCTGAGAAGCATGTAGAATTTTTATCATCAGAAAGAAATAAAAGGATCTGCATGATGAAACATAAAACACAAAAATGCAAGGAAGCTGCTTTTCAGAGTTAAAAAAAAAAAAAAATCTTGCCTTCCTCCCCAAACAACACCTATGTCATCGTTCCCTTGCCACCCTCCGCCCGGTTTGACCAGGTCTTCCTCAGGTCCAGTTGCCATCTTTCTTGGGGGTCCCCCACTGAGGACAAGAGGCGTGGGACACCCAGCATCTGGTACTGGAGGCACTCAGCACATTTTCAGAGCAGGGGTGGGGACTGTAAAGTCACCCGTGATCCTTCAGGCGGCACACACTGTGCATGCTGCCCTGGAAAATGCAGGCACACAGGCTGCGTTCCCCTGGGCACAGGAGCTTCAGACCAGACCCCAGAAGGCCTCTAGTCCACAGAGATGAAGGTGAAGAGATTTCATATTTGCTGACTGTTTTCCCTGGGAGGGCACCTGCCATATACTTTGAAGATTTTTCTGAACTTTGACAGGATCTCTTTAGACATCAGACAGAACACTCACTTCCTGATGGCTGGGGTGAGTATAGGATGGATGAGAAATTCCAGTGATGTGCCGGGAAATCTAGGCGGTGGTCTGATTATTCACCAAACGGTTATGTGCCTACAGTGTATTTAAGAGTATCAAGCTGAGACAGCACTGGTTTGCTGTGAGAGGAGGCGACACGGCAGGGGCCAGGGTCAGGGAAGAGAGGGTGTGAGTAGTGAAGAGAACTTAATTTTACAATTTCTTGCTCAGCTGGTGATTCTCAAAAATGATTATGTATCAGCTCCTATATCTCTATTTGGACACCTCAACATGCACAGAATTCTAATTTAATTTTCTGGCCAACAGGTCTCCCAAGTAGAAATCACTGAGACTTAGAGAAGAAATACACTATCAGCTTAAAATGCCATTTTCTGCCATGATTTCCACACAGGTATTTCAGTTTTCTAAATCTTAAAATGTTAGTGTGAAGTACCAAAAAAAAAAAAATTTTTTTGGACTACTTTTTACCTGTATTCTAATAGGGAAATAGTTTGGGGTTTTTGTCCCCAAATATCAGATTAATGGCTGAAGTGGGTTGTTTTTCTATTGTTCACTGAGTGTATCAATCAATCTAGTGAACTCCCATATGCATAAATGAGCTGAAGCTGTCTAACTGGAATTGCAATTTATTTGCTTACAGTAACAAAAGGATTTGTGTACTTAATCTCAAAAAAAGAAAAGAAAATCAAAATCACCCAAGGAGCTTTAAAAATTACAATGAGTAAGTCCTAGACCAGACCCATGGATATCTGAATCCTGGACTACAGGAATCTGAAGATCCTTTGGAGAAGGAAATGGCAACCTGCTCTGGTACTGTTGCCTGGAAAATTCCATGTGGAGCCTGGTAGGTTACAGTCCATGGGGTCGCAACGAGTCGGACACGACTGACCGACTTCACTTTCTAGAGCCTTTTGGTATTTACTCCAAAGATCTGAATTGAAAGAGGACTGTCTAACCTGAGGAAGGGCTTTGACGTGTTGGTTGCCTCCGTCTTTAACGGCACTGTTATAATACAGTATACAACAGTGTAAACAGAGCAAGCAAGAACACTTATCCAATTAAATCCAGTATGTACTGTGACAAAATTTACCCAGACACCTGCATTATGTGCATCATTTTTATATCCCAATCATACTCATTAACATGGAGAATTTTTAAAGTTCCATATGAAAAAGCAGAAAATGAAATCTGTACACCTTAAAAAATTCCAAGGACTTCCATGGCAGCCCAGTAGTTAAGACTCCGTGCTCCCAATGCCGGGGGCCTGGATTCTATCTGTGGTCAGGCAATTAGATCCCACAAGCCATAATTAAGAACCAGCATGGCCAAATAAATAAATATATATTTTAAAATTCTACATATTTTTCTAGGTGCTAGGATACTAAATATACAAAAACTATAGGTCCCACAGCAAGAGAAGAGGCGCAGAAACATACATTCCTCTCTGCACATATTAACAGTCACTGAACACTATGAGGCCCCATCTTCTCACGTTCACATTTGTCAATTAATTTAATCCTCACAAGCGTTTATGTGTAAGCATTGTCATTTTACAGGTGAGAAAAGTGAGGTACAGACAAGTTGAGTAATTAGACCAAAGGTATAAAATGAGTGAGTTGACAGACCAGAATTTAAATCCAGGCTCTATCGCTTAATGGACTAGATAGCTCAGGTTGCCGTAACAGAATATCACAGACAGGGTGGCTTAAACAACAGAACTACTTTCCTCGTAATTCTGAGGCTAGAAGTCCAGGATCAAGGCGTGGGTAGGGTGAGCTTCTCCTGAGGCCTCGGTCCTTAGCTGGCAGCATCAACCTTTTCTCTGTGTGAGCCGTCCCTTTTATCTCTTTTTCTTCTTAGAAGGCCACCAGTCATATGATGAGGGTCCACCCTAAGGGCCTCACTTTAATCACCTTGAGATTATTTCCAAATATGGTTACATGTGAAAGCAACCCTCAACTGGGGGTTGGGACTTTGACATACGGATTTGGGGGGGGGGGGGGGCGGCACACATCAATCCCGACCATCTGATGACTGTGGAACCTCAAGAAAGTTACTGGATCTTCCCAGGAGGCAGTTTCTTCAACTGTCAAACAGTACTATTGGGAATCAAACGAGGTCATTCATGCAAAATGCCCAGCACAGTGTCTGACACAGAGTATCATCATTTTACAGAGGAAGAGAACACATCTCCAGAGGGTGACTTGCCCTGTGTTCATCTCTGAGGTGGACTTCTTACACTACACAACACTATCTTCCTCCATAACCAAATGCATCATCTAGCAGAATTTTGGAGAAGGCAATGGCACCCCACTCCAGTACTCTTGCCTGGAAATCCCATGGATGGAGGAGCCTGGTAGGCTGCAGTCCATGGGGCTGCTACGAGTTGGACACGACTGAGCGACTTCACTTTCACTTTTCACTTTCACACACTGGAGAAGGAAATGGCAATCCACTCCAGTGTTCTTGCCTGGAGAATCCCAGGGACGGGGAAGCCTGGACTGTGGTCTATGGGGTCGCACAGAGTCGGACACAACTGAAGCGATTTAGCAGCAGCAGCACAATTTTATGTAATTCATACATGTCATACATCTCGACTTTCTGCTTTGTCACAATGTTTTTCTTTTTTTCTTTTTAAGATTTTGTTTGATGGGGACCATTTTGAAAAATCTTCATTGAATCTGTTGCAACATTGCCTCTGTGGTTTATGTTCCAGAGTTTTTGGCCACGAGGCATGAGGGATCATAGCTCCTAGACCAGAGATCAAACTGGCATCCCCAGCATTGGAAGGTGAAGTCTTAGCCACTGGTCCATGAGGAAGGTCCCTCACAGTATTTTTATTACATAAATGTGAGTAAAAGAAGGAGAAGCTCAAACAAATAAAAATTTATTGAAGGAAATAGACTACATTCCTGGGATTGGATGCAAATTTCATTCATCTTTTCTCCTAATTTGGAAAGGCAACTGGCTAGAGCCACATAGAGATGACACCTCAGAAGATAAATACCTATATTTAGCTCTCAGGGGAAAAAAAAACCCTCAAAAAAAAAATTAAGATTATCCTTTACATTTGCCTAGTATTCTGCATATAATACACCTATTTAATCCTCAACACCATCTTATAATACCATTTTATTTAGCTCTCACAACAATCATGTGAAAATGGTATTATTCCCATTTTTCAGCCAAGGTGAGAGAACAGGAGCATAGCAAGGTTAATAGTCTTTAAGTTCCAATACTTGGGTTTCTCATCCTTCATGCTTGGCACAGAGCAGGCATTCAGCAAATAAGGCAGTCTGATCTGGGGACATTTAAACTAAGCTGTAATGAATCTCTTTCACACCCTTGACGTATGCCAAGTGCCCTGACAACTTTGATCACCACTAACCCTTTGGATTGACAGCTCTCTTAAGGCAAAAATCACAGTCCCCTTCCTCCCCTGTGCCAAGCACACTTGGTGCTCATTTAGGTTCAATGGATACTTGAGAAATGAAGTTCAAGTAAGTATTTGTTAGTATAATCAAATCACATTCTTCCTTGAGTGCTGGCAGTGGGTATTTTTCAGCCACCACTATATAAATAACATCAACAAAAAAGCATTTGGGGTTTCCCAGTGGCACCAAGGGGAAGAATACAGCTGCCAATGCCGGGGACATGGGTTCGATCCCTGGGTCAAGAAGATCTCACATGCAGCAGAACAACTGAGCCCACGTACCACAACTACCGAACCTGTGCTCTAGAACCTGGGAGCTGCAAGTGCCGAAGCCCCTGCCCCCGACACCCATGCTACACCACAAGAGAAGCCACTGCAAGAAGAAGTGTGTGCACTGCAACCAAGACCCAGCACAACCAAAAGCAAATCAAGTCAATGCTTTCAAACTGTGGTGTTGGAGAAGACTTTTGAAAGTCCCACGGACAGCAAGGAGATCCAACCAGTCAATCCTAAAGGAAATCAGTCCTGAATACTCGTTGGAACCACTGAGGCTGAAGCTCCAGTACTCTGGCCACCTGATGCAAACAGTCAACTCACTGGAAAAGACCCTGATGCTGGGAAAGACAGAGGGCAGGAGGAGAAGAGGGTGTCAGAGGATGAGATGGTTGGATAACATCACTGATTCAATGGACATGAACTTGGGCAAACTCCAGGAGATGGCGAAGGACAGGGAGGCCTGGCATGGTTCCGCAAAGAGTCAAACATGATGTAGCAACTGAATAACAACTGTGTGTGTGCATGTAGCGTTTATAAAATCTCTCTCATGGTCTGCAACGGAGAAGCCTACAGGCCTTTCCCAAGTCCCAAATCCAACGATTCCACCGGTTCTACTCTTGGTTGGCTGATAAATTCCACCTCTAGCACCAGTTACGGGCACAACGCACTTGAATTCACCAGGGCAGAACCACCGTCACATTCTTAGTCTGTAGAGTGCTTCGGGGAAAACAACCATTTTGCACAAGTTACAGAAAAGCTCCCAATTTCCAGAGGGAACTGAAATGGATGATAAGGTCAGTCTGCGTGGCCACTGTAACTGCTGTCTGTCGAGGGCTCTACATCATAAAAAGGAGCTCTATTAAGAGAAATCACGCTAATTTGTTTTCTCAAGAATAGACTATAGTGTTTGGTTTGTTTTTAAAGCTTCCAGTTTGTTTTGCCATAACATGCCATACAAGTTTTGACCCTGCCATGGAAACTATCTGACCGCTTCTGAGCGGTTCTGTACACAGGCAAGGCGGGGAGCCAGGGCCGGCCAGAGCAGTGGTTAAACCTCTGCTCTCAGCTCTCCTGAACTTCAGCGCCTCGTGTGTGGACGTCCAGATTACCCATCTTTTTGTTTTCATGGACCCTACTGTGAACTGGCTATCATCTCTTTGACTAAGTACTTTACATAGATGTTGTAACAAATTTAGAAAAAAACAAAACAAAACCACCACCACCCCCCAAACTCCCAGAAAGAAAAACATTCAATAAAGAACTAAAAGGATAAAGTATTGGCAGCATTTTTACACTTCCTATCTGAATCAAGCTTTTCAAAGAAGTACTCTGAGATCTGGTGCAAAATCACTAGGAAAGTAAAGAGTTACTCTAGGTTCTCTTTTCTAAGTAAAGGTATCCTACAAATAATCGGTTCTGATGCCTTAAAGAGTGAGGACATTTCAGAAAGAAATGAAGAGGCATACAAATGGAATAATTCTGCAAATAGCCAAATTAAAAAATATGAAATTTATCCACTTCTCATCACTAATACTTACTAGATATATGTAATATACAAAGCACTGGACTAGATGCTGTTAATGACACATAATTAGCATTAATAAGAAATATCCATATATCCAACTGCACCCTAAGATAAAACTTGTGTTTAATTTTCCCCAATAAACAAAGGTTTTGAGTTTCCCTAGGACATGGAAGAACAAAATATATATGTTTCTCTCTATTATGACTTCCTGGATTCATAGAAAAACTGCCCAGTACACTGAGGGAGAAACTTTTTTATCTATCAGTTTCCACCGATAAGCAGCAGCTTTTCAAGAATGACTGAGCTACAGAATGACTGTAATTTCCACAACCACCTGATTAAATCTGACACGCACAAGACATGAGGGAGAGAGGACCCCTGCACCCTTCAATTTCAATAAGAAAAGTTGAAGCGGACTGTCGGGGAGAGAAGGAAGAAGATCAAGATCATGTGGCTTGGGCAAAAGGTCAAGAACCAGAGGGAAGAAAGATTCCAAGTAGCACCAAGCACATGGGATTCCCTGAAGGCCGTGCCATTTTCAGTCCCACACGGCCATGCAGTAACGGGAGAAGGGCAGGCGTATCGCACGCCTCGCCCCTTCTACTGATCGACAAAGAAAATGAAGACAAGCTTTTCAAGTTATTCCATCAAAGGCAGAAATCGTAGCCTGGGCATTTAGGAGAATGAGCTCATTAGGTGGGGGCAAAAGACTTGTTTTGCAATTAGTCAGTGTCTTTTTACCCAATTCATTTAAAACAGGAAGCCCTGAATTTCCTTAAAGCATTGCTCGTATTAGTTTGTTAGAACTGACTGTTCTACTATATAAATTGTTTGTGTATGTTTACTGGCCACCCTCCCCCTCCCCGATTTATGGCCAACCTGTTCTCAAAAATAGAACGAACTTATGATCTGCTTCTTTCAAGTTTCACATTGTATTTTCCCAAAACCACAGAACTGACAATCTTCAAAAAATGAAATAAAGGGAATGCCAAGAACCAGCCCTCATGGTCCAAGGATGGGAAATAAATAAGGATTTCAACCTCAAGGCAAAGAGGGCATACTCACAGTAAGGTCAAGATCATATATTTAGGAAGCCTACAGCAGTTAAAGCTAAGCTGTGCCGTCACAGTTCTGATTGAGCCGAACCATCTTTTGGGACAGCCAGTCACGAACAAGATTGCTGTCCTTGGAATTCAGACAGCAAGCCTAGGCAGCCTGTTCTCAGAAATGGAAAATGACATTCAGCCAGCTCTGTGTCCCGTGGTGTACTCTCACATGAAGCCCTTGAACAATTCTTCCCCCGCCCCCCCGCCCCCACCAAAGGAAAAGGAGACGGACTTACACGGCTCTCTGGCAATGAACTGAGGTACAGTGTTGGGCAGAGGAGCACTAGGGTTTGGAGTTCCTACTAGTTTGTTCTTGGCCATCTTCGTGTTTGCCTTAGCAAACTCTAGTCGTAGTGTTTGCGGAATTTCAGGATCGAAGCGGATGCCCTTTAGAAATAAAGAACAAATGGAAGATGTTTTCATTTCCTTAGAAGCAAACCGGAATGGTGACAAAATAAACATACCAGTCAACCCAGCCTATCAGGAAAAAAAAAGTCAGCAAGAGCACTCATTCTCACTGCTTATACAGAATACATGAAAACCTGTGATACAACATGTCCATAAGGTCAAGGAGATTTCATTTACTCTATCAAAAACTCAATTTAGTTGCATGGTTTTCCAACTATTTCTTTTCTTTTGGGACTACATTGTCAGGGTTCGGGTTTTGTTTTTTTTTTAATGTGGACCATTTTAAAAGTCTTTCTTGAACTTGTTATAATATTGCTTCTGCTTTATGTTTTGGTCTTTTTGGCCAAGAGGTATGTGGGATCTTAGCTTCCTTACCAGGAATTGAACCTGCACCCCGCTGTACTAGAAGGTGACGTCTCAACCACTGAATCACCAGGGAATTCCCTCAGGCTAAAATTTTAAATCTGGACCAACAAATTCCTACCATGGCTAAAAACTAATTAATGCCTACCAACAAGAATAAATTAACATAAAGCCCTGTGCAACACCGGAAATTCTAATACCAAAAATCGTAAGAAGAATTTGACCAGTGTTTAAAACAAGATAATTCTTCAATGCTTTAGTTTCATCACCTCTAGAGGGGGAAAATTCCCATCTTTTTCCAACTGGAGAGCTTTCATATTGATGATACATGTGCTCTGAATTACTAAGTAGATAAGAAGGAAACAGTTTTAAGATTTCAATATAATTAGCATCATTTCATTCCAGTTAGCTTCTAGACTAATAAATTTAGATGAATGCCTTGGCGTGTTAAAGTCCTGATTTTGACTATAGCTGGCTTGTTAGCTACATGGATGGACAGACAACAATTACTGGAGCCAAAGAGAGGCTAGTAATTTCTACCCTTAACTCTATTATTATAGTTTATCTACACAAAACATATTCAACAAAATAAGTCACACACTATAAAATACAAGATTTTTTTCTGGATGTAGACCATTTTTAAACCCTTTACTGAATTTGTTACAATATTGTTTGTTTTTTAATGTTTTGGATTTTTTGGCCACAAGGCATGTTAGATCTGAGCTCCCTGACCAGAGACCTAACATGCAACTCTCAG
The DNA here is from genome assembly GCF_029407905.1 of Bubalus kerabau. Lineage (NCBI taxonomy): Eukaryota > Metazoa > Chordata > Mammalia > Artiodactyla > Bovidae > Bubalus > Bubalus kerabau. Next base: position 18,994,279 of record NC_073625.1, read on the forward strand.
CATTGGAAGCGAAGTCTTAACCCCTGGACTGCCAGGGAAGTCCCTATGAAATACAAGATTTAGGACAAGATAAGTCTGTTCTGAACACCCCCCCAACCCCAACTCCATCATTCAAGAAGGTCTGAGCATACTGAATCATCTCATGAGATCTACTGTCCAATGCTATGGAATCTGGACCTCAATAATGGTATGAAAAAGACACACCAGTATAATATGGTGCATACCGGTGTGTTCAGAACAGACTTAGGCACCCTGTTTGTCTGTATGGCATGTTCTGGAAAAGGAGTGAGTTCTGAAAATGAGGGTCTTAAGAACACAGGTTTTTAAATTAGCACCCACAGGAGCGTGCGGGTTCCAAAGCCCTTTTCTTTATTTAATTAGCTTGAATTAAACAGCAATTTCCACCAGAAATTAGTAAGAGTCTCTAACTCTGCAGACCAGCATGAACAACTCTGAACTTCACAGGCCCAGGTCCAAAGATGGGAGGACAAGCTGTGACTTCATGGTAACAGCAATAAGAAAAATGAAAGGAGGTGAGGGGGACAGAAGTCCTAGGGGAGGCACCACAGAAGCCACAGAGCCCCGACCCACAGATGTCCCAGAGTGGGTGGAATTTCCTTCTAAGCCTGATCTCACACTTTCTCAGAAGAAACCAATTGCAGGAGCAAGCAGGTTGGAGTGAACAAGGAATCCTCTTGGGCAGCCCTAAACAGTGACAAAAATGAAAAAGGGGGCAGCTGTATGAAATGTAAAAAGCAATTCTTTAACTGCCGTTAGTTTTTGTCTTAATTGGGGAAACCTCAGGACTGTCTTGCCAAAAATGTATCTAGGGGGAAAAAGACAAGGCAGCATGCAAAAGTCGTGTTTGCTTCCATCCATGTCCACGGAGAGCATCCCCCTCCATCAGAGCTGGTATCACAACAGAGTAAGGATGTCCAAATATGGGTCTGAAGGGCTGTGGTCTTTGCTGGGAGATGAGCACAGTTTCCCCACTGTCAGAGGGGTGCCGTGGAAAGGCCTGCATATTCGTCTCATGCTCCATCCAACCGCCCATAGAAACAGCGTGCTTTCAATTTCAGTGACCTCCTTGGCGCGTAACTCCATCATCCTTCTGTGAAGAAGCACCTGTTCTCACCCTAAGCCCACATCACCATGAGCAGCGTGGGAAGAGCACCCTGGTCAGGGGTCCTCTGGAGTTTCTAGTCCCCAAGAGGAGGCTCTCCATCTGCATCCGATGCCTCAGTCCTTTTCCTGATGCGCTTGAGTTGACTGAGGCTCTTACACAACCTGGTCTCGTGACTCAGGTCCTAAAACATGCCTGAGTGGCCCCAACTCCTCACCCCCACTCTTCATACTCCTCCTCCCTCTGTGAGCTAAAATAACACCACCATCATGTTCCAAATCAAAGTTCCAGCTCCTTATTAAAAAAAAAAAAGCTCAGAAGTTAAAATGACCTAATTTGTTTGGCAGCTTATTCAGAGGCCGGAGGCTTAGAATACAAGCCACATTCCTCTAACATCTTTAGCAGCAATACCATATTTGGTAATCAATATCCTGCTCAGCTCAGTTTCTATCCAGAGGGATTAGCCAAGCCAAAAACATTTAAATGTGAAAGGATGAAGAGAAGGCAGAGATGGGGGGAACGTGGAAGTGAGGAGGAAGAAAGGAGAGGAGAAAGATGAAAATGAGAACGACAGATGAAGGAGACACGGAAAGAAAAAACAAACTCCTTGTGCTTTTAATTAAAGCCTATTAAGATTACTCTCTGGCCACAGTGACTTCAATATTAAATGCTATCAGGATAAGATCACTACTAAATCAAAAGAGGGAATCTGTGACTTTCAAAATCAACTTTTTCATTATTGTCTAAAATTGACCAAAACCCTTCTGATAAGTGAAGAGAAACCTTTTCTCTTCCGATTGTAAATGGTGTCCAGAAAGGGCAGTTTCTGGATATCAGGATGATACCAGTTTGAGAAGTTTTTCAGAAGCAACCTAACCTTACTGGCCATAGGGACAGCCAACAACCTCTCCAAGATGGCCTAATACACTTTGACCAAAGCAACACAGGTTCATTGTGATCTACAAAGACGAACTCCCTACCCAAGGGGCCAGAAAGTATCCTTAGAAGTCTACTGCTGCTCAGTCGAGTCCAAGTCTTTGTGACCCGATGAGCTGCTTGCGACACGCCAGGCTTCCCTGTCCTTCACTAACTCCCAGAGTTTGCTCAAACTCATGTCCGTTGAGCCGATGATGCCATTCAACCATCTCATCCTCGGTCACCCTCTTCTCCTCCAGCCTTCAATCTTTCCCAGCATCAAGGTGTTTTCCAGTGAGTCGGCTCTTCGTATCACGTGGCTAAAGTACTGAAACTTCAGCTTTAGCATCAGTCTTTTCAGTGAATATTCAGGGTTGATTTCCTTTAGGATTTAGCAGTCTACTGAATAACACCAAAGTTTGTTATCAGGGCAGTAGCAAATCCATAAGCCTATGTGTTACCAACTAAATGCCTGTGATCTCTCAAAATCCACGCTGAAGCCCTAACTCTCAACGTGATGTATTCAGAGGGAGGGCCCCTATGAAGAGATTAGTGGCCTTGAGAGAAGAGGACGAGACATGCAAGATCTCTCTCTCCAAGAGCACCCACCGGGGAAAGGCCACGCGAGGACAAAGTGAGAAGGTAGCAGTCTACAAAGCAGAAGCAGGATCCTCACCAGATACTGAATCTCCTGGCAGCTTCATCTTGGACTTCCTAGCCTCCAGAACCAAAAGAATTAATGTTGTTTATACCACCTCATCTGTGTTATTTTGTTATGGCAGCCAGAGCTAAGATACCTTAATAACACGGTTTTGTTTCTTGCACCATAGTTCCTAAAATAGGCCACAGTACTCTTTTCTGAACTTTCTGGAGTCTCATCCAGGTGAATCTCCTCTTCTCCACTAGCCCCAGCCCCAAGCCCACCTCTCCCCTCACTGCAAGTGACTCAACCCGTACGGACAGTTTGAGTCAACGCATCTGTCTTGATGTATGCGATTACTAGAAGTCTTAACAATTCAATCTCAAAAGTGACAAACAGCAATTACAGACTGGAAGGAAAATTCAAACTCCACATCTGCATACAGTAATATTCTACACTCACTTTATTGAGGCAGTTGCAAAATATCTTTTTATCCCTTCTCTTTCTCCGCAAATGAAAGGTTAAAACTATCTATAAATAGAAAATCTTGAAAAGAGAGTTTTCAGAGTTGTAAACTAAGATCCCCCTTAATGAAAATCTTTGTTTCTTATTTACATTGAATTTAGATTCTAAGCAAGTTACAGAGCTTCAAAACGCCATTTTACAGCTCTACGGCCTATATCAAAGGGTGGCGTCTCAGAAGGACAAGGGAAGAGCTAGTATATTAGAAAATGGCAAACTGAAAAGACATCACAAAATCCTGAAGACCCAAGCCTACAGAAATCTAGAGAATCACTGGAAATGGACTGTAGCTCTTTCAGTGTCTTTCTGGAAGACAGGATGGAAAACCTATTAATTAATGCGCTGCAAAGCTCATATCCCAAGTTGCTCTCGTGTTCCTCTAGCTGTTGCAATTCAGGTTTCTTAGGCACAGTGGCTGCGCTGGAATGATTTACTGTCTGCAAATCATGGGTTTGGAATCATGATTATTCTGAACATAAAGGTTCAACATCGTTCCAACCCTTTAGCAGTGGCACTGGTATTAATGTCGTCTCACAAGAGTGGAATAAATATTAGTCAGGAGCTTATTCACTGAATAATGGAAGTAAAAAGGAAAGAGAAGGGCTATTCTAGAATGATTCAAATATCCTTAGAGGCCTAGCCGCATATGCAATGTTTGGTCCTTGACTGAACAAGCCAGATGTAAAAGACTTCTTGTGGGAATATGAACAAAGCTGAATATAGGATGCGCATTAGGTGGTATTTGGGAACTGTCAATTTTATTAGGCATGATAATATCATAATTTAGGAAAATATCTTTTGATTTTCTTGTGATCTCAACAATGTTTTTCTCATGCATATTTTAAATTTATTTTTTAATTGAAATATAATAGCTCTACAGGATGTGTTAGTTGCTGCTGAATGAATTCATGAGCCCAGCTGTAAGTATACATATATCCACCCCCCCCCGGCTCCCACCATGAGCCTCCATCCCACCCCTTCACCCTGCCCCTCTCAGTCACCACAGAGCACTGGGCTGAGCCCCCTGTGCTCTACAGTAGATTCCCAGCAGCTATCTCTTTTACACATGCTAGTGTATATATGTCAATCTGTATCTCCCGATTCATCCTATCTTTAAATTTTGGTACTGAAATACAAAGAATAATGAGAATGTGACAAAATACCATAACAGCGAGTATTTTACTTTAGAATACTTAGGGGGGAAAAAATGGAAGCAAATGCAACAAAATGTTGGTATATTCTGATGGGTTTGTGGATGTTCATTACTATATCTTTTGGTATGCTTGAAATTTCATAAAAGTAAAAACAACAGATTTAAGCAAGCACATAACAGTTCCATGTGCTACAGATATAAGAATCAGTGAAGTCCCTGCCTTGAGGAGTTCAGAGGGTACACTCTGGTAGAGGAATTGTACAGGTAAGCTAATGGTTAGATTAAGAGACAAACACGAGGTTTAGAACTCCACAGGAAACACAGCCAAGGCCGGGAGTGACTGACAACCAGGAAGGCATCACAGAGGAAGAGCCGAAATTTACCAGGTGGTAGTCCAGGAAAGAGCTCAGCAAAGTTCTGAGAGACAGGATGTAGAGAGGGTGTGGATGTGTTGTGTGTAAGCAGGTGCTTATGTCCTCAGTTGTTTCTGACTCTTTGCGACCCCATGGACTGTAGCTAGCCTGCCAGGCTCCTCTGTCCATGAGATTTTCTAGGCAAGAATACTGGCGTGGGCTGCCATTTCCTCCTCCAGGGGATCTTCTGAACCCAGGGGGTAGAACCTGGGTCTCCAGACTCTTTCCCACTAAGCCACCGGGGAGCAGGGGAGCTTGGTAGATGACTGTATAAGCACAGGGATGAGATCATCAGGACCTTTTAGGTCATGAGTGAGGGCTCTGGAATATTTGCATGGCTGAGCTGCTAAAAATTTTTTAAACTGGGGAAATAGTATGATCGGATTTAGGTAGTAGAGCGTGATCCTCAAGTGTGATCATCCAGAATCATCTGGAAGACTTCCTACACACAGAGTGCTGACCCCGCTCCAGAGTTTCTGGTTCAGTAGGTCTGGGATGAGACTTGAGAATCTGAATTTGTACCAAGTCTCCAGGCTGATGCTAACAATACTCATGTAGGGATCACATCTCACAATCACTGCAGTGGAGGCTAACTCCAGGGGTGGAAGGGTGGCTGGACTTGAGAGACTGAAACAGACCAGACGTGAAGCAGTTAGAACAGCCTGAGAATGCAGCGGGGATCACGGCTCTGCTGGCCCTTCTCCAGGAAGCACCTAGAACCTCAGGCCAGGTTCAGGGCCCTTCACTGCCCTAACAACAGCTGGCTATTTAAGGGACAGATGCATCACACAGTGACCAAACATGTTTTTTTCCCCCTGAGGATTTCAACCTTGAGTATAAAACACAGAGAAAATTGGGACTTCCCTGGTGGCTGACTGGTAAAGTGTCCACCTGCCAATGCAGGAGACACGGGTTCAATCCCTGATCCAGGATGATCCCCCATGCCATGGAGCAACCAGGCCTAGTGAACCACAACTACTGAGCCTGTGCCCTAGAGACTGCAAGCTACAACTACTGAACCCATACGTGCTAGAGCCCATGCTCTTCAACAACAGAAGCCCCTGCACGGCAACAAAAAGTAGCTCCCTACTCGCTGAAACTAGAGAAAGTCCACACAAAGCAACGAAGACCCAGGGCAGCCAAAAATATATCAATAAATTCAGATAAAATCAAGGTGGCTGGAGCTGAGGTACCTCCACGATCTCCCACTACAGAAAAGGTCAAACTCCCGTCACTGAGGTCAACAAAGCTGCTCTAACGCCTGCTGGGAGTCTCGTTTATTTGGTACATCCTTCAAATCTGTGAGTTACAGTCCAGTGTCTGTACAGATGGTTCTACCATTAAAGTAAATGGGTTTATCAGCCCTTGACACCTAATTTTATAGACAAAGGAAGCCCTCACTTGGAGGGGGAAAAATGTTAAAGAATTAGGCAAAGCTCAGTGGAAACAGTGTCAGACTTTATTTTTCTGGGCTCCAAAATCACTGCAGATGGTGACTGCAGCCATGAAATTAAAAGACGCTTACTCCTTGGAAGGAAAGTTATGACCAACCTAGATAGCATATTCAAGAGCAGAGACATTACTTTGCCAACAAAGGTTCGTCTAGTCAAGGCTATGGTTTTTCCTGTGGTTATGTATGGACGTGAGAGTTGGACTGTGAAGAAGGCTGAGCGCCAAAGAATTGATGCTTTTGAACTGTGGTGTTGGAGAAGACTCTTGAGAGTCCCTTGGACTGCAAGGAGATCCAACCAGTCCATTCTGAAGATCAGCCCTGGGATTTCTTTGGAAGGAATGATGCTGAAGCTGAAACTCCAGTACTTCAGCCACCTCATGTGAAGAGTTGACTCACTGGAAAAGACTCTGATGCTGGGAGGGATTGGGGGCAGGAGGAGAAGGGGACGACAGAGGATGAGATGGCTGGATGGCATCACTGACTCGATGGACGTGAGTCTGAGTGAACTCCGGGAGTTGGTGATGGACAGGGAAGCCTGGCGTGCTGCGATTCATGGGGTCGCGAAGAGTCGGACACGATTGAGTGACCGATCTGATCTGAAACATATTACACTGAGAAAGATGTCCATGACAATATTAGATTTAAAAAAAAAAAAAAAAGGATACTCAACAATGTTTAGTCATCTTAAAAGAGGAGACTTTGTATCCGTACATGTGTGTGAACTCATGAGTGTATCCTAGTAATGCGAGGAATGTTTACAATGTGACAAACAACCTGTGGATAGTGGTGGCATCATGGTTTCAAATAGGAAAAGGAGTACGTCAAGGCTGTATATTGTCACCCTGCTTATTTAACTTATATGCAGAGTACATCATGAGAAACGCTGGGCTGGAAGAAGCACAAGCTGGAATCAAGACTGCCAGGAGAAATATCAATAACCTCAGATATGCAGATGACACCACCTTTATGGCAGAAAGCAAAGAGGAACTAAAGAGCCTCTTGATGAAAGTGAAAAACTCAACATTCAAAAAAGTAAGATCATGGCATCTGGTCCTGTCACTTCATGGCAAACAATGGGTAAACAATGGAAACAGTGACACACTTTATTTTCTTGGGCTCCAAAACCACTGTAGATGGTGACTGCAGCCATGAAATTAAAAGATGCTTGCTCCTTGGAAGAAAAGCTATAACCTAGACAGCATATTAAAAAGCAGACAGTACTTCACTGACAAAGGTCCATTTAGTCAAAGCTAGTCGGACACAACTGAGCGACTGAACTAACTGAACTAATAGCTTTTCCAGTGGTCATGTACGGATGTGAGAGTTGGACCATAAAGAAAGTTGAGTGCCGAAGAACTGATGCTTTTGAACTGTGGTGTTAGAGAAGACTCTTGAGAGTCCCTTGGACTGCAAGGAGATCCAGCCAGTCCATCCTAAAGAAAATCAGTTCTGAATATTCATTGGAAGGATGGATGCTGAAGCTCCAGTACTTTGGCCACCTGATGCGAAGAACTGACTCATTGGAAAAGACCCTGATGCTTGGAAAGATTGAAGGCAGGAAGAGAAGAGGACGACAGATGATGAGATGGTTGGATGGCATCACCGACGTGATGGGAATGAGTTTGGGTAAGCTCCAGGAGTTGGTGATGGACAGGGAAGACTGGCATGCTGCAGTCCATGGGGTCACAAAGATCAAATATGACTGAGCAACTAAACTGACCGAAACTATGACAGCATTGTTAACCGGGTATACTCCAATACAAAATAAGAAGTTAAAAAAAAGAATAACTTTGAAAGCATGATGCCTTTTAATCAGTTTGGTAAAAGCCAAAGGCCATCTCTTTGCTTTCCTGATCCAGGATTTAATCTCGAGTCATACATAGCATTTAGCTGTCATCTCTTAGTCTCCCTGAATATTTTCCTCAGGCCTTATCTTCCATGACCTTGACATTTTGGAAGAGTACAGGCTATTTTTTGGTAGAATGTCCTTCAGTTTGGGTTTATCTGATTTGCTTGTTGATTAAATTAAGGTTATAAGTATTTGACAGGAATATCACACAAGTGTCATTCTCCATGCATCCTATCAAGGAGACACATGATGTCATTTTTGTCTCATTATTAGTGGTAATATCTTTGATCACTTGCCAAGTTTCCACTGTGAGGTTACTATTTTCCCCCTTTCTAGTTAGGAAGTATGTCATAGGGAGGTACTTTTGAGACTAAATATTTTCTCAACATTTCACCCATCAATTTTAACATCTATAAATATTTTTTACCTGAAGCCACCTTTACTATTGGGACTGCCAAATGGTGATTTTTTTTTTTCTTCCCCTAAGCCCATCATTTCTTTCATATTCATTAGTCTTCTACTCTAAGGAAACACCTACCCCTCCTCCCTGTTTATTATTTATTCCTTTCCACATTCATTTGTTCATTCATTCACTCACACATCAGTACCGATTCATGCCTTATTTTACATTATAATTACCAGCTTTTGTTTGCATGCTCAAATTGTCCCAGATTTATATGGAAACACACACATGCTTTTACATCCACATCTATTTCTCTATATCTACTTAGCTGTATTAAAAATACAAGTTAGTACTGAGAGTTCCAATTCCAATCCAATACCATTAGGTTAATTCTAGCCTTCCCTTTCCATTATTTTTAACTCCGCCACTGAATCCTAGCACTCAACACCCACTATACATTTGCTTATTTGCTCAATGCAGGAATACTAACAAAAAGTTTCAAAAAAGTTTCAGAAGTGCTAACAATTTCAACATAAAAAGAAAACCTATTAATTATAGTTCAGTATTTACAGCTTTTCGTGTCTTTAGCCCAAAAGTATACAGCCAATATATACATCTGAGAATTATTTGGGAGACTGGGATTGACACATATATAACATATAAAATAGATAACTAATGAGAGCATGCTGTAGAGCACAGGGAACTCTCTTTAATGCTCTGTGGTGACCTGAATGGGAAGCAACCCCAAAAAGGAGGGCTTCCATATATATGCATGGCTGATTCATTCTGCTGTACAGTAGAAGCAACAACATTGTAAAGGAACTATACTCCAATATAGATTAAAAATAATAATAATAATTATTTTAATAATAATTTTAAAAAATTCAGGAATAATAATTTTTTTAATAATAATTTTAAAAAATTCAGTTCTCTTTCCTGAATTAAAAAGTCAGTTCTCTTTCCAACTTCATTATGGCTGTACTATTCACTTGAAATAGTTACGATTCCTTTGTTTCTGTTTGCCTTGGAGTGTCTTCCCTGCTCTTGTCATCTTCACCGTTTCCTTCTACATATTCATAGCAGGTAAAACTTTTACCAATTGAAAAGTCAAAGTTGATTCATCAACCCATTCATCTTTTACACATTTCTGAATTTCTGACTAGGAATTTCTGAATAATTTTACATATATGGACTAAAAAGCTGAGGACCCAGAATTTTAACATCCTCCCAAACCGCTATGACTTCCCAAGAGGCCCAATCTTTTGAAGGAAGCTTCTAAATGACCAAGTTTTCAATGTTGTTTCTTGCACTTAAATTTTTTAGTTAATTTTCAACTTCTAATTGAAATATATTGAAATGTTAAAAAAAAATAATGGGAGGAGGAGTAAAGGCAACTGGAACTAAAATTGCTGTCGTAAATACCGCTATAAAGGTTAAGTTCAGGGCCTGAATGAACCTAGGGTTTGCATGAAGCCTGGTTTCTACTGGTTCCTGGGTCAAAAGCCTTTACCAGATGCTGATATAGGCAAGTTCAAGCATTAAGAACATGATTCCACTCGGGTGAGCCACATGACTTTCCCCTGTAAGGCAACAGGCTGCTTCTACCACCTCCCCCACTGTCAGTACCCTCTTCTCTCCTGGGCTGCCGGGGACCCACCTCTTCTAGAGCACAGGTCATTTCCCATCGAAATCTCCTGGTGTTTCACACATGCCCCACTCTGAAGCAGTAATCTAGTGGATCCAAGGCTTCTGTATTAAATCAGGTAATTTTATGGTATCTGTTATTGAACCAGATATTTTTTTGTAAGTAGAATAAAAAACAGTACAGTGGTTGCTGCTGCTGCTAAGTCGCTTCAGTCGTGTCTGACTCTGTGCGACCCCAAAGACGGCAGCCCACCAGGCTCCTCTGTCCCTGGGATTCTCCAGGCAAGAACACTGTGGAGTGGGTTGCCATTTCCTTCTCCAGTACAGTGGCAGCAATCTCCTAAGAGTCCACTTAGTATAACTGCTGAGTTTCTTGGTTGATTCTGATAAGCTTCTTACTGCCCTTTTCTCTATAACTAACTCCCAAAGAAAACCCACTGCTGCTGTAAGGAATGCGGAGTATCCAGAAAGACTGGCTAGCCAGGTGTCTACACTGAACGGGAGAAATAATGTTCCTGGTGTAGGTTATAGGTTTTAACCAATTCATTCGGACTTTCTAATACAGAGTGAGAATAATTTGTCACCAGAAACTATATGCTGTACAATAAAATCCTGGTGTTGGAAAATCCATTTTCTTTTGTAATCATCTGCTCAGTTCTTCTCTGGCCTTTAGAATCTTCATACCTTCACAGATGAGGTCAATGAAATCCCCATCTTTAAAAAACAATATTTTTAATGGAAGGATATGAAATTCTTATGAGAAGAAAAGGAGCTCAAATCAAAGTCAAACTTGGTAATAATATCTCTGTGATCTTATAACATTATCTCAGTACCTGGATCCTATCTTCCTGCTCCACAGCTCTGGTCCTAAACCCCAGATCCTCTGAAGCATGGAGTTCTCATTCACCTCTCCAGGTTTACTCAAGCAGAGACTCCAGTAAATATCTAGACTTGTTTGAAAAACTGCTGTCAAAACCACCAGGACTCAGAGCTCCACCAGGTGGTTACTGATATACCTGGTACCCACTGACCTTTTAAAAAATTTATTTATTTTTTAAAAGGATATTGCTTTACAGAATTTTGCTGTTTTCTGTCAAATCTCAACATGAATCAGCCATAGGTGTACATATATCCCTTCCCTTTTGAACCTCCCTCCCATCTCCTTCCCCATCCCACCCCCTCTAGGTTGATACAGAGCTCCTGTTTGAATTTCCTGAGCCATACAGCAAATTCCTGTTGGCTACCTATTTCACATGTGGTAATGTAAGTTTCCACATTACTCTCTCCATACATCTCACCCTCTCCTCCCCTCTCCCCGTGTCCATAAATCTGTTCTCTATGTTCTTTCTCCATTGCTGCCCTGCAAATAAGTTCTTTGGTACCATCTTTCTAGATTCCGTATATATGTGTTAGTATATGATATTTATCTTTCTCTGACTTTACTTTATAATAGGGTCTAGGTTTATCCACCTCATTAGAACTAATTCAAATGCATTTCTTTTTATGGCTGAGTAATATTCCATTGTGTATATGTACCAGAATTTTTTTATCCATCCATCTGTTGATGGACATCTAGGTTGCTTCCATGTTCTAGCTATTGTTAACCGTGCTGCAATGAACATTGGGGTACATGTGCCTTTTTCAATTTTGGTTTCCTCAGGGTATATGCCTAGGAGTGGGAATGCTGGGCCATATGGTGGTTTTATTTCTAGTTTTTTAAGAACTCTCCATACAGCCATTGACCTTTCTTATTATTAAGCTGTGTTACGGTTGCTTAACTTCTTTTTAAGGTAGTGACTATACTGTAGTGACTACTGAATAGTAGGATTAGGGAGTGGGAGGTAAGGTGATTTCCTTTTAAATAATCAGAACTCTAAAGTTTTAAACAGAAAAGTTCAACAAACACTGCTCATTTCTATAAACAGTGGTATACAAAACGAGATCTATAGGGAAGAAAGAAATGAATCAATTCTCGGGAGTAATAAAGAAAAAAGCATACTCTGCTGGTGATGTGAGGGGTTTGCAAAGCATTTATATTCCTATTCATTGAGATCATGAGTTAGCTGACCTTCAATAAACAACTACCCAGTTTCTCAGGAACCAAAAAACCAAGATGACGTCTTCATTAAGAAACTCAGGGCTCCAATACCAGTTCCCTCCACTATGGTTGACCAGGACAAGCTAATAAATTAATTCCTTCACCTACTGCTGACTCAAACAAGCTAATAAACAAACAAGAAAATGATTCTTATTTGTACTTATTCTTGTACACAATGTACTCAAAAGATTTCTAATCATAATTGTATGTACAGGAAGATATAGGCAAGATCTTCAGAGGTAGGAGGTGGCTTAATTACAACACTACATTAAAAAATTTTTTTAACACAAAAATGTAGTTGAATCCTTTCCTGCTAAGAGACAGGGGTCTTTTACTTATAACTTAAGTTTCTACTTTAGTTATGTAAGGTCAGCCTAACTAAAAATTCAATGCTGTCAAAGTTTCGATAGTAGTTTCTGCTATTACAGATACACTGCATAAAGCTGTTATTAAAAATAGTTCACAGGCTTCCCTGGTGGCTCAGTGGTAAAGAACCCACCTGCCAATGCAGGAGACTCGGGTTCAATCCCTGGTCCAGGAAGATGCCACGTGCTGCAGAGCAGCTAAGCTTGAGCACCCCAACTATTGAGCCTGTGCTCTAGAGGCCGGGAGCTCTAACTACTGACCCCACCTGCCACAACCACTGAAGCTCCAGCACCTTAGGGCCTGCACTCCACAAAGAGAGAAGTCACCACACTGAGAAGCCTTCACCGCCAACTGGAGTAGCCCCCAATCACCACAAGGAGAGAAAAGTCCAAGCAGCGATGAAGACCCCGCACGACCCCAAATAATGAAATAAAATTTTAAAAATAAACACAATTCACACACCATTAAAGTCACCCTTTTACATGAAATTGAATGATTTTTAGTATAGTCAGACTTGTGCAACCATCCGCACCATACAGCCTGAGAACACTTTCATCACCCCAAAAGGGCAGGGCATCCATTAGCAGTCTCTCCCCACTTCTCTCTCTCGCTCCACTTCACTCACTCCCCTCTCCCAACCACAAATCCACTTTGGTCTCTGTACCTATTCATTAGGGACATTTCTTATAAATGGAATCCTACATCATCTGATCTTTTAAACTGTTTTCTATCCGTCGGAATGTTTTCAAGATCCATCCATTGTTAATTGCTGAATAATACACTATTGTACAAACATATACATTTTATCCTTTCACCAACAGGACATTGGGTTGTTACCACTTTGGGGGGCTGCTTTGAACACTGTGTACAAGTTTTTGTGCAGATATGTTTTCAGTTCTCTAGGAGAACTGCTGGAGCATAGAATATAACTCTTATGTTAACTTTTTTTTGAAGGACTGTGAAACTGTTTTCTGATGTAGCTATACAATTTCAATCCCACCATCAATGTAGGTGGATTCCAATTTTTTCACATCCTCGCCAACACTTGCTATTGCCCATCTTTATTTTCACCACCTTCCTGGGTGTGAAGTGGTGTCTCAATGTGCTTTTGATTTTTATATCTTTATGCCATTATATTTTAAAATATTTTGTAAAGAATAAAAGGCTTCTATTTTCAAAGAGCATTTAGGTCACAAGGAAAGGATATAACCTGAGGACCACAAATTTTTCAACATATAGAAAAAAAATGAAACTGAAAGAATTTTTACCTTTTAGGGTAATTACTGAAAATTACTGATAGACATGTTACTCCCATCAGATAGTAAGAGGAGGTAAATACATACTTCAGAGATAGTCTCAGGGGAATATATTTATAGTTTTCTGAATACATCTTTTTCTTCTAAAGGCAGCATAAAATATTCAGTAGAATTAGAAACAGACTCTAAGCAAGGTACATTGAAAACTTTCCCCAGGATTCTGAAAACAGTTGTTACATTCAGTCAGAGCCTTAAAAGGGTTCAATAACCAGCCAAACAGAAACATGCCTGGGTAACCTGTTACTGTGAAATGGATGGGGTTCATTCAGAGACAAGCGTGGACAGAAGGTAAGGGAAGATCTCTGTATGTGATACATACAGAAAAGATGATTGGAGGAAAGGAAATGGTGGGGGGAGGGGGACCAATGCCACAATTTAAAAAGTTTCTCCAAACTCAATACTGTTTCTGAAAATGAATCAATGAATAGAATTTTTCTACCATTTTAAAGATGTCATTGTACCAGAAGTGAAGAGTTGTGATGCCCAAATGTTAAAACAAAAACCATAAAACAAACTACCTGAGTAAAGATCACAGAAGAGGGGAACTGAGGGGGAACTGGGGTAGGCTCTCAGATGCTAAGCACTGAGTGTGTAAAGGATAAAAGTCACAGCATTTAGTACTGCATATTGGGGACCTCCTAACCTCCTAGTTTTCAACCATGGGTACCTGTCCCCCATCCCTACTACCCAGCACACGCCTTAGAGATATTTGGAAATGTATGAGAGTGCTTTTAACCAGAAGGTACTAAGGATGTTAAACTCCAGAATGAGTAGGACAGTCCTGTACGATATAAGAACTGCCTCACCCAAAGTTCCATAGCCTCCCAAACATACATGAAGAAAGGAAGGTGAAGAAAAGTCGAGGAATCTCCCTAAAGTCCTGATTAACTAATGGTAGAATCCAGATCAAAATTTAATTTTGATTCTCCCTGATTGCATGCATGTGTATACAATCAGTTCAGATCAGTTGCTCAGTCATGTCCAACTCTTTGCGACCCCATGAATCACAGCATGCCAGGCCTCCCTGTCCATCACCAACTCCCGGAGTTTATCCAAACTCATGTCCATCGAGTCGGTGATGCCATCCAGCCATCTCATCCTCTGTCATCCCTTCTCCTCCTGCCCCAATCCCTCCCAGCATCAGGGTCTTTAACAATGAGTCAACTCTTCACATAAGGTGGCCAAAGTACTGGAGTTTCAGCTTCAGCATCAGTCCTTCCAATGAACATCCAGACTGATCTCCTTGCAGTCCAAGGGACTCTCAAGAGTCTTCTCCAAGACCACAGTTCAAAAGCATCAATTCTTCAGTGCTCAGCTTTCTTCACAATCCAACTCTCACATCCATACATGACCACTGGAAAAACCACAGCCTTGACTAGATGGACCTTTTGTGACAAAGTAATGTCTCTGCTTTTTAATATGCTATCTAGGTTGGTCATAACTTTCCACCCAAGGAATAAGCGTCTTTTAATTTCATGGCTGCAATCACCATCTGCAGTGATTTTGGAGCCCAGAAAAATAAAGTCAACCACTGTTTCCACTGTTTCCCCATCTATTTCCCATGAAGTGATGGGACCAGATGCCATGATCTTCATTTTCTGAACGTTGAGCTTTAAGCCAACTTTTTCCACTCTCCTCTTTCACTTTCATCAAGGGGCTTTTTAGTTCCTCTTCACTTTCTCCCATAAGTGTGGTGTCATCTGCATATCTGAGGTTATTGATATTTCTCCAAGCAATCTAGATTCCAGCTTGTGCTTCTTCCAGCCCAGCATTTTTCATGATATACTCTGCATAGAAGTTAAATAAGCAGGGTGACAATTTACAGCCTTGACATACTCCTTTTCCCATTTGGAACCAGTCTGTTGTTCCATGTCCAGTTCTAACTGTTGCTTCCTGACCTGCATACAGGTTTCTCAAGAGGCAGGTCAGGTGTCTGGTATTCCCATCTCTTTCAGAATTTTCCACAGTTGATTGTGATCCACAGTCAAAGGCTTTGGCATAGTCAATAAAACAAAAGTAGATGTTTTTCTAGAACTCTCTTGATTTTTTGATGATCCAGCAGATGTTGGCAATTTGATCCCTGGTTCCTCTGCCTTTTCTAACCAGCTTGAACATCTGGAAGTTCACGGTTCATGTATTGCTGAAGCCTGGCTTGGAGAATTTTGAGCATTACTTTACTAGCGTGTGAGATGAGTGTAATTGTGTGGTAGTTTGAGCATTCTTTGGCATTGCCTTTCTTTGGGATTGGAATGAAAACTGACCTTTTCCAGTCCTGTGGCCACTGCTGAGTTTTCCAAATTTGCTGGCATATTGAGTGCAACACTTTCACAGCATCATCTTTAAGGATTTGGAATAGCTCAACTGGAATTCCATCACCTCCACTAGCTTTGTTCGTAGTGATGCTTTCTAAGGCCCACTTGACTTCACATTCCACGATATCTGGCTCTAGGTCAGTGATCACACCATCATGATTACCTGGGTCGTGAAGATCTTTTTTGTACAGTTCTTCTGTGTCTTCTTGCCATCTCTTCTTAACATCTTCTGCTTCTGTTAGGTCCATACCATTTCTGTCCTTTATCGAGCCCATCTTTGCATGAAATGTTCCCTTGGTATCTCTAATTTTCTTGAAGAGATCTCTAGTCTTTCCCATTCTGTTGTTTTCCTCTATTTCTTTGCATTGATCGCTGAGGAAGTCTTTCTTTTCTCTTCTTGCTATTCTTTGGAACTCTGCATTCAGATGCTTATTTTATCTTTCCTGTTCTCCTTTGCTTTTCGCTTCTCTTCTTTTCACAGCTATTTGTAAGGCCTTCTCAGACATCCATTTTGCTTTTTTGCATTTCTTTTTCTTGGGGATGGTCTTGATCCCTGTCTCCTGTATATGTCGCGAACCTCCATCCATTACAGTTCCGTGAAGAAGACATTATTTTCACATAAGAATGGAGGTTGCTATTCTGTTTCCGCTGTGCTAATATTTAGGCAGACGTGAATTCCAACAGAGAATGAGTAAGTGAAGAGAAGAATCCATCAGATGTAAACCATATTTCATACTTTTCCTAAATAAGGGCATTGCTTGCAGAAACAACAGCACTGTTAATACGACAGCTCGTGCCGCTGGGTCACTGCCCATTGAGAAACCCTCAGACCGATTACGCCTTGTTCTTTTTCTTAATCCAACTACCTCGAAGTGCTTGCCCTGGATTTACCTTAGAATAATCTGATTTACTACTCACTGTCGTCCTCGCCTAAGCAGAGTCATCTGGAAAGAATGTGTCCCTTTCCACAGTAACGTATCTAGATCAAGCTTTCAGAAAGAGATCCGTTCCAAATGATGCACTCTGGGTTACATGGTTATGCCCAGCAGAGCTGGACTCTGACCCACTCCACTGACTGATTTAAAAGTCCTCCAGGGACTTCCCTGGAGGTCCAATGGTTAAGACTTTGCCATCCAGTGCAGGGAGTGCAGGTTCAAACCCTGATCCAGGAACTAAGATCCCACAGGCCTCAGGGACGAAAAAACCAAAGCATAAAAGAGAAATAATATTGTAACAAATTCATTTTCAATGAAGACTTTTAAAACATAGTCCACATTAAAAACAAAAAGTAAAAATCTTCCAATAACCATTATGTTTCTAGATGTCTTATGCACTCAGTCATGTCTGACTCTTTAAGACCCCATGGACAGCAGCCCACCAGGCTCCTCTGTCCATGGGATTTCCCAGGTAAGAAAACTGGAGTGGGTTGCCATTCCCTTCTCCAGGGGGATCTTCCCAACCCAGGGATTGAACCCAGTTCTCCCACATTGCAAACAAATCCGTTACCATCTGAACCACCAGGGAAGCCCAAATGTCTTGTAGCCCCTCATTTTTAACTCTTTGAATTAAAAAAAAAAAAAATTGTAGAATTTTGTTTCTAAACCAGATATTTATTCCTTAAAATACAAAGAAGCTTTATCTTGTTTTGAGAAGTTCAGTGAAAGAAATACTATGTCCACATCTAGACGAAAATGTCTCCTGAGGTTTACCCTTGATTTGAAGCCTATGTATTGAATAATTCCTCCTCTGATAATACTGTGCAATCAGCTCAGGTCTGAGTGTCATAATGGAACCAGCTTGGCCAAGACAGAGAAGCCCACAATTATCCCTCACTAGCCAACCTTGGCTTGGAATAAAAAAATTTTTTTATTTCCCAGGCCACTTAGTAAAACACAGTTTATCTCTGGCTTCACTTTTGTGTGAAGAGCAGAATTCAAATTCAGATTGTCTCAGAACTAAGCCAGACTCTTACATTAAAACCTACAACTAGTTAAGGCTAGGTTTTATCTGACACAGAAACAAAATGAGGGAAACCTGGTTTCTGATGCCTCTCCTCTGCAGCCAATCTAGAAGGATCAGAAAAACAAATAGAAATTGTCCTGGTGAATCCTCTTCACATATTGGTGAAGGAAGCAAGAAAACAGGTTCGCCAGAACAACCATCACTTGTAGCAAATTATAATGACAATTATAAGGAGATACTCCATTCAGGGTCACAACCAATTTTGAGTAGAACCTCCCTCCAAAAACCGATTTAAAATTTAGCAACTGTCTAGCTTTTGGAGTCTGCCCGTATGCATTCATATCGACCTCCAGTACTGATCTTGGGTATGTTTTTTTAAATTTTGTGCCTCAGTTTCCTAATCTATCAACTGGGAATCATCGTCCATACATCACAGGGTTGACTGTAAGAAAAAACGAATTCTGCTCCATGGTTAGATTAATGTCAGCCTATGAAACACTCCTGCAGCCCAGCTACCATGGACTGATGGGGTTTCTTCTCCATTGGACTTTCTGGAACGGTGCTTCTCCCACGTGTCAAAGAGAAAGATGCCATTCATATTCTACTATCAGACTTTCTCCAACTGCAGGAAGCAGGCTACCTGAGCTGCTGTTTGAGAAGCTAGTGATATACAGGTTCAAAATATTCTTTTATTGTCTTTGGTTTCATTTCCCCCACAGGGAACAGATGTGTGACCTTGGTTTCTCTAGCCCATGTCTACTGGTTTCTCACAGTGAGTAGCTCTTGGGAAACTCCAGAGACTAGATCCACCATGGAAGAGAATTAGGTAAAAGTCCTTTGGATCCGGGTCTCCGTACCATTCACCCCGGCTAAATTTCTTTCTTTTCCAATAAAGCACACTTTTTGTTAGGCAGCTCTCCCCACCCCTGCTGGTACATAACCATGCCCTGGAAGAATCTGCTTTGTATAGGATGACTATAAAGTCATGACAGAGCCTTTGAAAATGCTATAAACTCCATCTTTAACTTGTCAACAGAATCAGAGTCAAACGGAGTTTATTTTCCAAAGGGTTGAGAGGGCATGATTGTTTGAACTTCTGCCGCTATGTTCTCAAACTGTCCTGAAAAGGATGATTGAGAGCGCTGGGCCCTGACAACGTTAGGAAGGGGATGTCTCCACTTCAAGCGCAGTCAGTTAACCTGTTACAACACTATTTTATAGTGACGCTTGGAGACAAATAATATTACACGGAGGCAGCACAGGCCAGGGTGCAGAGAGCACGCGTCCATTCAGGAATCCTGACGTTAACATTTTCCCTCTGAAGGCACACAGGGTCAACTCTTCTGGTGGGGACAAAGGCATCTCTTGGAATCCTTAAACCACAAAGGCTGCCAGCAGTCCCTCTTACTGTTTAGTCCTGAAGACTCTTTCTTTCCTGTCTCATTAATGGGACAGTGACTGTAAACCTAAGCCTCTCCTCACTCCCCCAGGGGAGGGAGTAATAGCAGGAGTAAAAGGCGGTCATTCAGCTATCTGCTGAACGAAGGCATGAAATGGCTCTCACGATGGAAGTTTAAAAGAACGTAGATACTGGGCAATGGTTTTTATTTAAAGTCTCTGACTCTGGGAAGATTTTTTTTAATTCAAGGATAACTGCTTTACAATGTGGTGTTGATTTCTGCCATACAAAATCATGAGTCAGTTGTAAGTATATATACGTTCCATCCTTACTGAACCTCCGTCTCACCCGTGAAAGTCATCACAGAGCCCTGGGTTGAACTCCACGTGTTATTCAGCCACTTCCCACTAGCTATCTGATTTACATATGGTAATATATGTTTCCATGCTACTGTCTCGGTTCAGCCCACCCTCAATATATAAACAGACCGTCTCCTTCCCCCACTGTGTCCAGAAGTCTGTTCTCTAGGCCTGCGTGTCTGAGAAGATCTTAACGTGATCTGGAGCAACCTGCACATAGTCTTTTGACAGTCCACATCGGCTTGAGGGCAGTCTGTGACATTAGCCTCATGTCTGTTGCTCCTCCACGGGACACCGGAGGAACCTCAGAATTTTGATGGTTAACTTATTTGAGGAATCAACAAAGAGGTTCTGCCTTAACCAACTACTTGGTATTTGTGCAAAACCTTATAGCTGTCACAGCAAAAACTTCAGGGAGTAAAGAGGGAGCCTAAAGAAATGTAAGAGATAAATTGTGCTGCTGCTGCTGCTAAGTCACTTCAGTCGTGTCCGACTCTGTGTGGCCCCATAGACGGCAGCCGACCAGGCTCCACCGTCCCTGGGATTCTCCAGACAAGAACACTGGAGTGGGTTGCCATTTCCTTCTCCAGTGCATGAAAGTGAAAAGTGAAAGTGAAGTCACTCAGTCATGTCCAACTCTTTGCAACCCCATGGACTGCAGCCTACCAGACTCCTCCGTCCATGGGATTTTCCAGGCAAGAGTACTGGAGTGGGGTGCCATCGCCTTCTCCGTAAATTGTGCTAGGCCAAGGTAAATGATTCCTAGGGTGTGTGATTCATCTCTGTAAAGCCCAGATCATGAGCTTAAATCAGCAAATCTGCCAATGAAGAAAAAGGAAAGCTAAACAATAAAACTAACAGAAGAAATCACAACCCTGTCCCTAGCCATAGTGTATATTTCTAAACCAGCCAGTCTAGAAAATATATACAGCTGGTCACACAGTGTATCTGATGAAAAGGCAAGGGTGTTTATGTTCAAATTCCTATCAATTACAACTGGAAAATAATAGTGTAAATCTCCTTTCCTAGTGATGGCAAATTGAGGGCATCACTTTCATTAAGGCCACACACGTGTTCATACAGCTTGTGCAAATCACAAAACCCAGAATTAAACTACAAAGGAGTGCATTTCTAAATGCTTATTAATTCCGAATCCAATGTATCACGAATAGATGACTTGGTCCTTTAAAGATAAAAGGGTTACTAGTTTTTACTAGTGTTGAGCCTAAAGTTTCAAGAGTGATGTCAGTTCTTTAAGGCAAAGAATAATCACACTAATTACATACTAATTTTCTAATTACTGCACGAAAGAAACCAACACCCTCTTGCACATATTAGGTGCATGCCAGGAAAAATAAAGACAGTGGATATATGTGAGTTTGTGTTATTAAGGTACTTTCTAAACTCTGAGATACGTTGAATGATGAATAGTGTGCAATATAAACAGTCTTGGAATTACAGAAACCAAGTATTTCTATGTCTATGTAGAAATGCCTATGAAGAGTAAGTCCTACTTGTGAGGTAGGCGGGCAAAGAGAATGCATTTAACACACTTTTCTTTCAGGTTCACGGACAGTGCATGTTAAGTCATCTGAGCACCCATCTTAACTTTTTGTATATGCTTCAAGGATCGCTGTGCAAAGTTTACTTTGAGTCTTTATTAGTGACTGGTGCAGAAGCAAATAGGTGGGGTGGGGGGAGAATAGTAGTAATATATACAAACCCTACAACTGAAAAATAGGCAGTTGCCTAAACGTTCCAAAACCATTTCGAAAGACTTCCATTTAAAGATCAGATACAGCCCACAACGGGCCTCCGAGAATATTTTTACAGCCCTGTTTCTGCTCTCTAGTTTATCAGCAATGAACAGCCCTCACCCCAACAGGATCCAGTGGACTGTCCCATACTGTGTGTGTATAACCAAATTTAGGATAATCTTAATGAAGTGAAACACCAAGAAGAGTCAAAAATATGTACCTCCAAGTTATGTACTTTTCAGCTGCACATCAGGAAAAAGTCTTTAGAAAGTAAAGGTTTCATTACATTTAAAGATTAAACATTTTTAAAAAGTCGATGGTATGTCCTCAACTTTATAGAGGATAAAAATGAGTTCAGCTGTTGTTTTTTTTAACCAATAAGTTACTTATTTGGTCCCCAAAGTCACTTATTAACATGACAACAGATAAATCGATCTGTGGGTGGGAAATGTGTTCTGATGAATACAACAAAAATAAAGAAATTAAAAGAAGAAGGTAGCATTTGCTCCTTAAACTGGTTTTTAAAAAACCTCGAGCCCAGACCATCAAATGCCTTGCAGGCTCTTTCCAACCAAGAATCTAGGGCTTAAGCAAGAGTTAGTTGAAAAGAATGTAAACAGTGAAGTCCAAACTTCGGAAGTTCACCGAAAAGTACTTCCTGTGCTGCACAGGGAGCCAAAATAAAGTGAGTCAAAGCGGATCTCATCTCTGAGCGACGGGAATCAACACACTTCCTCCTCTAGAAAGCGGCAGCTCAAGGGCGCTTACCGGGATCTGACAAGGCAGAGTCCAGATTTCTCCCTCTCTAAAAGGCCCATCTAGACACAAAAGTCTAGACACAAAACTCGGAAGAATCTCACTGGCTGCTACAAAAATTCCTATGGAATTGATGGGGTGGGTGGAGGGGTGGGGCGGTATCTCTGGTTTTAAACAGACTGGACTGGAACCGGAAATGGAGAAAGCCATGTGCATAGTTAGCTTAACAGAATAAAAACGTGAGATGAGAGTGTGCTTGCTGGGCTCACAGTATTTTGGAGGCTTTTTATTCTTTTAATTGGCAGGGAATTGCTTTACAATGTTGCGTTTCTGCTGTACAACAACATGAAAGAGCCCTATGGATACATATATACATCCCCTCCCTCTTGAGCCTCCTTCTCTGGATACTTTAAGGACAACACTATTCCTTTGTTTCCCTAAAACACCCCAAGGATTGATGAATCAACTTACCATTAACAATACTATAAAACAAATAAATGTTTAGAAGGACTCTGAACTCAGTATAATTTGGGATTCCACAGAAACTACTTTTAAATCAAACTGCGGAAAAGGGGACTTATGGAATTAAAACCAGTTCTTTTTGACAGTAATCACCAATTATCAGAATTTTTATCATTTATTGAGTACTAGTGGCTTTAAAAATACCTATATCATTTAACTTGATGCCCTAACCTTTTGTGATAGGTACTGTCAGTATTAACAGAAGGAAAATTTAGGTGCAGAAAACCTCGATTTAGTAAGTGGCAGAATCTGGATTTGAGCCAGGTCAGCCTGCTTGACACCTTTATTACACTGCCTTTGTCCAGAAAGCCCTTCAGACAGGCTAAGTGGTTATCAAGAAGACATACTTTCTGTTCTCCTCTCAGCCACAGTTTAGAGATTGAGTACCTTTTCACAGGTATACTTAGTGTTATGCACAAATACAAAAAAACCACCCACCTAAATCAAATATGCAATATACTTTTAACATCAGTGAATTAAAATTCATTCTCAGGGATATGTTAAGTATGTTTTTAGAATTTGGTGAACACCCCCCACAGATAAGCTAAGAAAATATAGCAATGGTTGGCAAAAATCAACTTCTTACTGTGAACTTTTCTAAGAGTTTGCTCCATTTGTCATTGATAGAGCATTCTAAGCTGTGTAAAACAGACAGATTCTCTTTTATAATCCAGTTGTTCACTTTTTTCATTGAGGTCTATCTATGACCTGTAACCCAGGATGGGCTTTTCCCGCCTTCTGTTCAGTTTTCCTTTATTGGCAACGTTATACCGGCTTTCTAAATGAATGCTAAAATTCTATGAAAAAGCAATACTGTAACAAATCCATTTGCCATCATATCAAAAAGAATAAAATACCTAAGAATAAACCTATGCAAGAAAGCAAAAAGACCTATACTCAGAAAACTGTAAGATACTGATGAAAGAAATCAAAGATATACAGATGAAGAGATATACCAAGTTCTTGGACTGGAAGAATCAATACTGTGAAAATGCCTATGCTATCCATATACAAACTGGGTATGAACAGGTACATTCACTATGGAGAACAGTATGCAGGTTCCTTAAAAAACTAAGAATAGAGATACCACATGCTCCAGCAATCCCATTCCTGGCATATATCCAAAGAAAACCATTAATTTAAAAAGATACATGTACCCCAATGCTCACTGCAGTGCTATTTACAATAGCCAGAACACGGAAGTAACCTGTAAGTCCATCAATGGAGGAATGGATAAACATGTGGTACATATATCCAATGGAGTATTACTCAGCCTTTAGAAAAAACAAAATAACGCCACTTGAACTTAGTGTCATGCTGAGTGAAGTCAAAGACAAATCTCAAGACAAATATATGATGTTGCTTAAATGTGGAACCTAAAAAAATATGCTACTAGTGAGCCTATCTGCAAAACAGAAACAGTCACAGATGCAAAAACAAGCTTCTAGCTACCAAGGGGGAAGTTCACACTGGGAATTTTCTACCCGACTGTATTTCCCAGGGAAATTATTTGGATCTTTTCATTTAAAAACAGTCTTTCAAATCAACTTGCCACAATGCCTAGAAAACCAAAACATACATCCTTTTATGCAATGTCAAGGTTACTTGAGGTATGTCTTAATTTTTCCAAACTGTTTTTTATTGAAACTTATCACTACATTTTTAGAAGAGAAATTTTAATCAATAAATTTCATGGTTTATGTTTCTACAGATCTTAGCATTTTAAGGCAGATTTTATTACTTTTAACATTCTAAATTAGTCAGTTTGATGTTCACTAGAATTATTTCATTCCTTATCCTCTTATTCCCATGTTTATAATGCATTCGATGTATGTTTCACATTCTAGAAATACTTACTCTATCTCCTCCTATTTTTAGGTACAAAACAATCCTTGACTACTTGTGCTTCTCTCATTTTTTAAAATGTTTCCATGTAGTAATAATTAACGTCTATTGAAGCAGCAAGAAAAGTTTGTATTTAATCATAAAGAAATACTGTATATATATGAAAGGAAATGAGAGTAGAGTAATTTACAAATGTCCTGTCAAAATAACCTATTTCCCATTAAGTCCTACCCCTCCCCACCCCCAGGCTTAAAAATGTTCTAATGCATTTTAATTATAGAGGAAGGCATAGAGTTTCAGCTTTGAGGACCAAAACTTCAAATGGTCAGAAACATTAAGCCATTGTCATTATGATGATTTGATCATTCACTAAGAAGTAGAAGAGTGATTTTACAGCAAAGACTTCCCTGATGGCTCAAATGGTAAAGAATCTGCCTGCAGTACAAGAGACCTGGGTTTTAATTCTGGGTTGGGAAGATCCCCTGGAGAAGGAAATGGCAACCCACTCCAGTATTCTTGCCTGGAGAAATCCCAGGGACAGAGGAGCCTGGCGGGCTATAATCCACAGGGTCACAGAGTCAGACATGACTGAGGAGCTAACACTTTTTCACTTCACTGGGATTTAAAGCCCCAAAATACGCTGCACTGCAGAATAATCAGGAATGTATATGGCCTAGAGTGTCAAGATCATTGGTTCTAAAACTAGCTTGGCTTCCTGACCAAAAAGAATCCTAGCCAATAAATCATTCGTTGCACTACAGGATCTGCAAACACTAACGATATTTTCTACTTTCATTTACAACAGGGGCAAAGAGCTTCTCAGCATTTCTGAAATACCTGAAGAACCATGGAGAAAGGGCAAGCAAGGTCAATACAAGATAGCCTTTTAAAGAGAGTCGAGATAAGTTTTAACATGTAGATCCTCAGGGGAAAAATAAGGCTAGAATGTGAAGCCTGAGGGCGGTTTCACACAGCCATGTAATATCTCATGAACTATTTCACTTAGAGAAAAGCCGGGCAGAGTTGAGATTTCCACACATAAGTGTCGCTGGACTAAACAGGGGTTTATGCACAAGACCCTGGGCTTCCATCTGCCTCTTCCCTTGGGGAACTGGTGATGCAAACTCTTCCAGATACTTTTCCTTCTTCACACGTCCTTAGAATGTCTTTTACTAGCATCCCAATTCCCACTTTCCTACGAAAATGCTTAATAGACTTCAATAACCTCCTTTTCTTCAAAGACTGGGAATTCAGCAAATTCCTCACATTCATCTTCAATTGCTCTTTCAGAACAACTTTAATTTCTATGTTGCAGTATCCTTAGCAAGGTTCTGCAACAATCCAAAACTACAAGAAAGAGCAGACCGCAGCCCCCTTCTCCCACACACATGAAAAAAAGGGGCCTATTTCAAATTTCTGTGAGGAGGGTAGCCTAATTAAGCTGTTTGCCAAGCCCCGAAGTGCACACAGTTGCTGAGAAAAAGAGGAGGATCAGTCATCAAGGAAGAAAGGGCACAGGCAGCCCCCAACTCAGTGAGGTCAAATGGCTGCTTCTAAACTGCAAGTCAAGAGTAAGCAGTTATCAACAGATTTAACAGATAAACACTAGATCAGATGCATGATCTCATCTGGCAGCCCTGCACAGTTCCCAGCTGGGATCACAGTAAATGGGCCTCATCAACCGCTCTGGGCAACAGGCTAAAAGAAATTCACGGAGAAATTTTTAGACCTGATAAGAAACATATTGACAGGGTGCCTGGTGAACGGGGAGCTGAGACAGGCCATCTGGATGCTTGTGCACGTGAAAGGTTTTGTTTAGTGGAAACAATTCACTGAACTCGCAAGCTGTACAAATATTAAGATCAAAAGTCCTGACTCATACAAACTGTCAGCAAACCCTGTGATACAGGATGCAGAGACTGTCATCCAAACTTCTGTTTCTGTGTGGCCAGTACCTGTCTCAAGTTCCCCTGCTATCACTCGGTGCTCAACAGTTTGTACATCTTTTCATTGAGAAAACAGATTCAGGTAATGGGTTCAGAGAGACATTACTTTGCCAACAAAGGTCCGTCTAGTCAAGGCTATGGTTTTTCCAGTAGTCATGTATGGATGTGAGAGATGAACTATAAAGTTGGACTATAAAGAAAGTTGAGCGCCAAAGAGTTTATGTTTTTGAACTGTGGTGTTGGAGAAGACTCTTTAGAGTCCCTTGGACAGCAAGGAGATCCAGCCAGTCCATTCTAAAGGGAATCAGTCCTGAATATTCACTGGAAGGACTGATGCTGAAGCTGAAACTCCAATACTTTGGCCACCTGATGTGAAGAACTGACTCACTGGAAAAGACCCTGATGCTGGGAAAGATTGAAGGTGGGAGGAGAAGGGGACAAAAGAGGATGAAATGGTTGGATGGCATCACTGACTCAATGGAGAATGAGTTTGAGTAAACTCCGGGAGTTGATGATGGACAGGGTGGCCTGGCATGCTGCAGTCCGTGGGGTTGCAAAGAGTCGGACATGACTGAGTGACTGAACTGAACTGAATGGGTTCACACTGAGAACATCTGCTTCCCAGGTGATGCAGTGCTAAAGAATGTGTCTACAACGCAAGAGACTGGGGTTCAATCCCTGGGTCTGGAAGATCCCCTGGAGCAGGAAATGGCAATCCATTCCAGTATTCTTGCCTGGGGAAAGAGCTACCACTGAGGAAGCATGCAAGTATTTTTCCTCGATTTCCCTAACACTTTTGGAAGTAATATCCCTATTTCACAAGTGAGAAACCTGGTATAGGAATAATGAATGAATTATATGCAAGTGTTTAAAAACTCAGTAGTTGGAGAGCTCAAGCTATTCAACTAAATTTAAGTTATGCACAAGGCCAGGATCACTGTGATGCAAGTAACTGTAATGCTTACTTTAATGCCAAGAATTTATGGAGATAAAGAAAACTAAGTTTTCCTGATTATATCAGTTTTTTACACATGGGACACTACCAAGTACCTTTTCAGCATGCTTTCTTACAAACTACCAAAGATTTTTCTAAAAATTCTTTTTACCACACAGTCGAATAAATGTCCTCAGTAAACAATAAATAATTTAATACTATATATCCTCAAGTCCTCTTCATTTTCTTCTTAATAAGATAACAGCTACATTTTCCCTGTTCAAAATCAAGTTGCTTTTTTCTCTTTAATCCAAGGTCTACTGAGACCTTCAGAAAACACCTTTTCTCCATGTGTGGCATATTGTATATGAGAGAATACAAAATCTTAGTCTTATCTTATTAAATGAATCATCTAAGGGTTGGCTCTTCCCTTCTTTTATGAACAGGTAAACAATTATAGGCTTCCCTGATGGCTCAAACAGTAAAGAACCTGCCTGCAGTGCAGGAGACCTGGCTTCGATCCCTGGGCCAGGAAGATCCCCTGGAGAAGGGAATGGCAACCCACTCCAGTATTCTTGCCTAGGAAATCCCATGGACAGAGGAGCCTGGTAGGCTAAGTCCATGGTGTGTCAAGGGTCAGACACGACTGAGCAACTACCCATTTCACTTCTCCACTTTAAACTACTTAAGGGTAACACAGTTCCATTACTTTTAACTGACATCACAAAAATCTTACTAATCCCCGTTAAAAGAAACAATAGCTTAAGTCATATGGGGTTCCAAGAGAAATCAAATCTCCAACTGCAATGATCAACTCTACTACTGAAATTAGTCAAAAAGTATTTATCAAAAAAACCAACGACCACTTCACACTTAGTAGGATGGCTGTTATTTAAAGAACTAGTGACAATAGTGAAAACTGGAA
Source organism: Bubalus kerabau (assembly GCF_029407905.1). Lineage (NCBI taxonomy): Eukaryota > Metazoa > Chordata > Mammalia > Artiodactyla > Bovidae > Bubalus > Bubalus kerabau. The sequence continues at coordinate 19,022,891 of NC_073625.1, forward strand.
TTCCCAGACATTGCCAGTGGAATATAAAACGGTACTGCCAATATGAAAAAGTTTGGACGTCTCTCAGAAAGCTAAAAATATTAATATCATATGACTCAGCAATTCCACTTCTAGGTATATGCCCAAAGGAACTGAAAACTAAGGACCCACATATTTGTAACCCTCTGTTCATTGAAACATTATTCTCAATGGCCAACAAGTGGAAACAACTGTCCATCAACAGATGAACAGATAAATGTGGAATATACATCCAATGGAATACTATTCAGCCGTAAAATGGAACGATGTTCTGGTATCTGCTACAACATGGAATAATCATGAAAACATCATGCTAATTGAAAGAAGGCAGACGCAAAATGACAAGTATTCCAGTTAATAGGCCAGTTAAGAGATACAGAACAGATGACAGGTTACCAGGGGTCAGAGGAAGGGAGTAACAGGGAGGTACTGCTTAATGGTTGCAAAGTTTGTGTTTGGGATGATGAAAAGACACAAATAGTGGGGCTAGCTGCATAACATGGTAAATGTATTAAATGTACACTTAAAAAACATTAACATTTCAAATTGGTATAGATGTTTTATATACTTCAAAACTATAACATACCAAAAATCACTGAGTTGTACCTCAAGAAAGCTACTTTAAAAAGAATCCAATAGACTTGAGGGCACAGTAATAATTAGAGATCACTTAGGTCCGTGAGATTAGATTGGACAGTAAAGCAAATTATTGTGACATCCCAAGCAAGGTTCAGCTGTGAAGGCAATTTGTAATGATGTTCATGGTTACACCGCATCACACTTCTCAAGTTCTGATAAATTTATAATGAAGCCTAGGCCACTGACAACTGTTTAAAATGAGGTGAGAAGGGGTATCCAACAAGATGGCACATGTCCTCAACAGGCCACATACAACTTTTTAAAGTACTCTATATGAGTGAATCTCAAACACCAACGTAAGACAATGCCTGCCATGGAAATGGACATAAAACAGAAACCGCTGACAGGTCTGTGTATTTTAAGTGTTAACTTCCAATCCTTCTTGTTTATGAAACACAATTCCAGCTACACAGCAATGGCAATATTAGGGTTTCCAGTTGGCAGCAGTAGCCAGAGATGGTTTATTCCACCTCTGCTCAGGGTCCTTACCTCCAGGCCAGTCTTGTTTCCTGTGTTTCTTCATATTTTTACTAAATTAAGACTGTCAATATGGCTGCACTTGATTTACATTCCAAAATTAAAAACAAATCTGAAAAATAACTAGACAGTTTGGATTATCAGCTCCCTCTTCCATTAGCATGGAAAATGGAGAAAGTTTAGCACAGCAATTATAAATGTGAGCAGAGGTAAAGGACAGGTTAGATATTCTGCTGTCGGGTTAAAGAATGGATGGGGTTTCCAGTCATGTGGATTAATGAGATAACAGATAACCTGAAGGCAAGTCTGGGTTTGGGCTATTTTTTAGCCTAACTTGAATGTTTTTACAGTAAAACCAAAATATACTATATTTACTTTAGAAGATTTGACTAACTCCCCGAAAAAAGTTCAGTGTTACCACTTAATTCAGTCTGGGCATGTTTTTCCATAAAATTATCAAACTAGCTAAAGCATAGTCCAAAACTGGAAAAAAAAAAAAAAAAAAAATGGATTTAAAAATCACTTCAAGTCATTTGGGTAAAAAAGACTTAGTACTCATAACTGAAACAGACAGTAACCAAGACAGACAAACAACAAGAAAAGACGCTCTAAACATGGACAAGTGGTTTATAATACTGTGAACAAACCTACAAAGAGGGACTTACTGGAATGAGGCTTACGTTTCTCAATCGTGGAAAACAAGACATTACAACATGGAACCTTCCCCCAAAGGAATGCGAAGGAAAGATTTTAAGGGAAGCTTGGACGAATGACATAGGAGAAAATTTTGTAATGGTTACGAGCGCCGTATGTTTTTAATTCACCAATTAGAAAAGATGATGGTGAAAAAGATCACACTAGGTCGGGTCACAGAGATGTGTCAGTTTCATGATTAAGTATGTTGTCCTGAACGGGCCCATGTTCTCTGTAAAGAGAAGAAAGAAACCCTGCTCCACGGTCCTGCACCAAACTTTACCGTGGGCATCTGTCCTGGACAAAGAGACTTAAATCATTTGTCATTGCCACCAGGAAAAATGAAGCCACATTCCACGGACTAAGCAAACACCAAGATGTTGTAGGAAGCAGACAGAACTAAGACACGGGAGGCTTCCTACTAGTTATAGCTGTAAACCCACCCTTCCTGGCTGGGCCATCCATCCTCTCTGGTCTCAGCTCTCTGAACAGGACAGTTTCTAAGGTACCAAAAACTGTAATACAATACTTTTTATAAAAGTTAAAAATATCGAGAAACAGATCAACCAGCATTTTAATAGATGCTCTAAATCCACAAGTCAACCTCTTAGCAGAGAAAGCTCAGGTTTAAAACTCCACCAGTAAATATTCAAATACGGATGTGAGAGTTGGACCATAAAAAAGGCTCAGTGCAGAAGAATTGATGATTTCAAACTGTGGTGCTGGAGAAGACTCTTGAGAGTCCCTTGGACGGCAAGGATATTGAACCAGCTGCAAGACACTGATGCTGGGAAAGACTGAAGGCGGGAGGAGACGGGGATGACAGAGGATGAGATGGTTGGATGGCACCACCGACTCAATGGACATGAGTTTGAGTAAACTCCGGGAGTTGGTGATGGACAGGGAAGCCTGGCATGCTGCAGTCTATGAGGTCACAAAGAGACGGACATGACTGAGCGACTGAACTGAACCCTCGGCACTGAGAAAAAATGAAATGATGCTTGCTATACTTTTACTAAGGCAAAAAACAATTTGCGACTATGATCATTTAAACATCTAAAAAATAAACTCTTGTTAGAAAAAAAAAATCAACCCACTATAAAAACCTTACAGTTTTTCAGACAGTCAGTAACATGTTTCTACAGAGAGGAGAGATAAAATGAGGAGAAGGAAAGCCCACTTTGTGAACAAGCTTCAACTGCTGTTATTTCCTTTGTAAGACAATGAAAAAAAAAAACAACCTGGATAAAGAAGATGTGGTATGTCCATGCAACGGAATATTACTCAGCTACAAAAAGAATGCAACAATGCCATTTGCAGCAACATGGATGGACCTAGAGATTATCATATTAAGTGAAGTAAAGCAGAAAGAGAAAGACGAATACCATATGGTATCACTTTCCTGTGGAATCTGAAACACAACACAAATGAACTTAACTGCGAAACAGAATCAGACTCAGAAACTAGACTTGTGGTTGCCAAGGTGAGGGGCAAGGGGGAAGGAATGGATTGGGAATTCGGGATTAGCAGATGCAAACTATTATATATAGACTGAATAAACAACACAGACCTACTGTATAGCACAGGGAACTATATTCAGTATCTTGTGCTAAGCCATAATGGAAAAAAAATGTACATGTATGTATAACAATCACAGAGCTATACAGCAGAAATTAAGAGAACATTGTAAATCAACTACACATAAATAAATTCTTAAATTTAAAAAAAATTTTAAATTAAAAAAGAAAGATGCCACCTGGCTAGAATGAAAGGAAACACTGCCTAAATAGAAATCCATTTTAAGTTTAAAATTTGGTTACACTGAAAAGATTCTGACTGTATCTGTATAATGTAAAATTCACAAAACCATTTTTCTATCAAAATTTTTAGTTATACACTGTGCCTCAGCATGTACAACTGAAGAAAATAATTACATTTTGTTCTGTGGGAGAGGAACAGAGGAAGCAGTTATTCTGACCAGGAAGTCCCTAGTCCAAATCCAGAAAATCCTAAAACTCTCTGGACTTCCTGGATTCTCAGATGTGCCTGTACACTTTCACGGAAAACCAACAAAATGAGTAAACTGTTCTTCTGAGTGCACGTGTTTTCCAAAGCTGAAAACCCTTTCAAGACTGTGTCACGACGACACCCATATGCCAAGTAAACAGTCTCCCTCGGAAGCTCTTTCCCTTGGGTCTCCAAGTCACGAGGAAGGGTCCCTCCTGCAGCCCCCCTCACCACAGGGTCCCTGGGCCTCCAGGCACCGAGAAACAGCTGGGAGGACACCTGCAGGACCCACAGCCGCAAGTTCACATATGCCGACCCTCCGAGAAGTATTCCAACACTCCTGGCAGCTGTACTCACACCTCATTCATAGCCGCTTAAGTCAACTGTCTGGAGAAAGACAGAGCCAGGCTCTTCACTGAGACGCCTCACCTGGATCAGGCCTTGGCACCCAGAACTAAATTCTGCTTTCTACCATCTTCTCTCAGGTTGATTCCCCTTAAACTGCCTTTTTTTTTTTTAAACATACCAAAGGGAGGGAAAAAAATCTTACTAAATTAAAGCTGGTAAAAAGTCTTAAAAATATGGCAAACAAAATGCTTACAAACCAAAGACAGGTTATCTCTACTCAATTGTAGTTGCCTGTCCTTTATTATCAGAGAAGGCAATGGTACCCCACTCCAGGACTCTTGCCTGGCAAATCCTATGGACGGAGGAGCCTGGTAGGCTGCAGTCCATGGGGTCGCTAGGAGTTGGACACGACTGAGCAACCTCACTTTCACTTTTCACTTTCGTGCATTGGAGAAGGAAATCCTTTATTATACACCACAATGCTGAATGTCTACTGGGGAAGCAGTATATGCAAATTTTAAATCAATCAGAATAAAGACTACAACCTTTTTTTAAAGTCACATACCTTTTAAAAAAATATTTTTAGCGAGCCCTGACTAGGGATGGAGCTCGTGCCTGCTGCATTGGGAACACAGAGTCTTCACCAATGGACAGTTAGGGAAGCCCTTAAAAGCCACATAAGTTAGAAACCTCATGTGTTAAGGAAAGCCAAGATTTTGATCTATTCTTGACTTGGGCTTAGCCACTGAGAATATAATGGGGGCTGAAGTAAACTGCATACCACCATGGGATGTGATTGGGCTGAATTAAAATAAAATCCCCAGCATCAGGTATCTTGAGCATTACAGTAAGGGCTAGAGACGAGCAAAGTGTTATTTAATAGTCTGCACATCTAACCACAATTTTAGGCAAAATCTCTTTATGCAGCTAATTAGAGTCTGTTCCTCTTAGATCAAGTAGTCACATCCCTTCCATTTGCTTTCCTGTCCAAAGAGACTCTATTACTTTCCCTTCACCTCATAAGGAAACCCCCGAAGATGAACATCATTCGTACTTACATTCAAAGCATTCTTGGCAGCTTCTGCTTCTGAGCGACTGTCAAAACTGACAAAACCTACGGGCTAAGGAAAGAAAGAGAAATATGAAGAAAAAAATATCAGGGGATGTCTCTGTTTCTGGGTCAAAGGTGACATCAAACCAAAGAGCTCAGATAAAGAAATGACCGCAGGCAATGGGTAGAAATCAGAAAGCCAGTCCAGAAGAATCATGACTCAGTGGCTTAGCCAAATTTCTAACATGGATCAAAGGGATGGTGAGGATGGTTCTTCAAGGGACAGCTGGAGATTTAGAGAATCATTTTAAAAAAAAGTCTAGAAGGGGCTGGAAGGTGAGCAGCAGTGAACCAGGGAACAGAGGAAAACTTGGGTGGAGAGGCTCTACTGTCCTACATCGAACTCACTGTACCTCAGCATCTTCATCGTTTAAAATGCAAAGAGAACCGAATCACCTTTTGGTACACTGTAAGTGCAAGGAATATAATGACACAGTGATAAAAGCCCTGTAGTCTCACTGCACGATCAAAATTATATAATGAACATTTTAATCTCAAATCCCAAGGGATATTTTTTAAAAGTTCTGGGTTTAATTAGGTGTGCAAACCATATTGTTCCAACTCAAGAGAGGGCTCCTAATTGCTTTGGACTCAGTATCTTTGAGTCCAGAAGGATGGTTGCAACACAGCTTATTCCTGATGAACCAGAGAATACCGTATTGAGACGAAAAGTGACCCAAAGTGAGACGCCGGTTGCTCAGGGTTAAAAAAAGCACACAGCTAAAAAATTTCAAGGCACTTGAGACTGCTATCAGGGTCACTGATTCCTACCTCCATTCTGCACCTGTGCCTTTTATGCACCATTCTAGACTTAAGACTCTGCATGTGGTTATTAAGGGTTTGAGAGAGAGCCTGATTCTTTACCATCAACTCCTCATACTGACTGTGAATGAAAAGTCTGACTATTTAACTGTATTAAAAACAAAACAAAACAAACAAACAAAAAAAAAACAGGAAAGAATTGGCAGTAAAAGTGAATCTGGACAATAATTTCTTTTGAAGATACAGATCAATCCTAATATAACCATGCTGGAGGCATTATATTCGCCTTCCTTGAGGCTAGTCTCAGACACTCTAGCTGGAGGCTTTGGAATTAGGAATCATTTTCTTCTGCTAATTCCTAACTGATCTCACCCTTAATTTTAGAGCAATAAAAAAAATTAAATCTTAATGGAAATATAAAACAAAACGATGTTGAGCCCTTGTGACATTCCTGAAGAAAGTCAATCAAAACTTATTCTAGAAGTGATCATTTATGTGCAAGTTTGAAATGCTTACCTGCTTAGATGTGAGCTTTATAAGAGAACCCTCGTAACCCTGAAAATAAAGAACAGGATTTAGACCACAAAAAAATATGCCAGGAAAAGAAGCAACTGTAATACCATCTTGCTCAAGTGACAATGAGTCCTTTATGACCACTAACTCTTCCTACAAATGTCTGTTAACTATAAAACAAGTTTTATACACACACACACGATATATATGCCTTAATATATATATATGTGCTGTATGCTTAGTCGTGTCTGATTCTTTGCAACCCCCTGGACTGTAGCCCGACAGGCTTCTCTGTCCACGGAATTTTCCAGGCAAGAGTATTGGAGTGGGTTGCCATTTCCTACTCCTGGGGATCTTCCCAACCCAAGGATAGAGCCCAAGTCTCCTGCATCTCCTGCACTGTCAGGTGGATCTTTACCGCTGAGCCACCTGGGAAGCCCATCAGTTCAGTTCAGTTGTTCAGTCGTGTCCGACTTTTCGAGACCCCAAGAATCACAGCATGCCAGGCCTCCCTGTCCATCACCAACTCCCGGAGTTCACTCAGACTCACGTCCATCGAAGTCAGTGATGCCATCCAGACATGTAATCTTCTGTCGTCTCCTTCTCCTCCTGCCCCCAATCCCTCCCAGCATCAGAGTCTTTTCCAATGAGTCAACTCTTCGCATGAGGTGGCCAAAGTACTGGAGTTTCAGCTTTAGCATCATTCCTTCCAAAGAAATCCCAAGGCTGATCTCCTTCAGAATGGCCTGGTTGGATCTCCTTGCAGCCCAAAGGAAGCCCATACTTGGGCCTAAAAGGGATCAAGCCCTGAAACTCACTCTTAAGTTTCTTTTCTATGTTCTTATGAAGTTGGGAAACAGTAGGAAAACGGTATCTATGTCAACAGCAAGTCTTTTTCATTTTATATATAGGATAAAAGCCACTCCACTCCAGTATTCTCCCATGGAAATTCCATGGACAGAGGAGCCTGGCGGGCCACAGTCCATGGGGTGGCAAAGAGCTGGACGCAATCAAGCGACTGCGCACACAGCACAGGAGAAGAAAGGCGGGTAAGAGTATGTGATGACTTGTTCACACTGAAAAATATATTGGCTATAAAACAACAACAAAACACTGATATGTACTTAGTAGAACCTGTCAATGAAAATTTCAAAATTGCCTGGAAAAGTTAAACAGGCAGTAATGCTAAATTCTGTTATTTTGCTTATTTATTGCAGCCATCTGTTTTCATGCTGTTATTAGGATTGGGAGATGCAAACATTCCCTGTTGGATTTTACTCCAGCTCATCTTCAAGGAAGATGGAAACACTCCCTTTCACTCCCTTTCTGATCCCTCCTGGTTCCCCAGGATGAAGATAACAAAGTCTGCTTATTTCTGAAAGTAATCAAAGGCAGGTGGCTTGCACTGATAGATGACACAGGAGAAGGGAAAAAAAAAAAAAAAAAACAAAAACACCACTTGACATGACTGACCACAGCACATATTGGTCCAGACAAAGATTTGCAAACGAGGGTCAGCCACCAGGGACTTTAATTAAAAAAGGGTTGTAGGAATGTACCAGGGTCCTGACTTTCGCTTTGGGGTTTCTGGGCAGCATGTTTCAATTGATTCACCCTCCTATCTTCCCAGCAGAGAACTACGTTACCAATTAGCTACTGTAAACATTTTACCTCAAAGGCCTTGAGCTCTTCTGGCCCTAGAGGTCATGATTCACAGCCCTGCCTCTTGCTTTTTTAAGGTGCTCTCGCTCTCTGAAAAACACGCAGGTTTAAACACCCCGAAGGCCTCAGAGGCAGAGGACAAATGGGTATTTCACTCAAGTAAAAGACCACTTGTAGGGATATACTGTCCTCTCAAGTCACAGAAATCAGAAGCTGCATCACACAGTAGCTCAGAATAGGAATGGCAGAGTCAAACTGCTCGGGTTTGATCCTGGCCCTGCCACTTATTATGTGTGTGAACTTGAGCAAAATGTATTCAACTGCTCCAAGTTTCATTTTCTTTCTTTAGTGGGGGAAAAAATGAGGCTAACCCACTTTAAAGGACTGTGATGAGAATTAAGTGACATAATTCCTAAGGGACTTACTACTAGGTCTCTCCATATGCACACAGAAACACGGCTGTTGTGTTCATTAAGAGGAATGGTTAGCTTAAAAAATCCTCATCCTACAAAACTGTAAAAACTGTAATCCTGCAGAAGAAATGGGAAATTCTGCCAAGTTGGCACTCTTCCCATAGCACCTTCTCTTTCTTCCCCACTTCCTCTAGCCAACCCCTCGGCTAACCTGTTTCCCTCTGTAACATCATCATTATCATTGCATTAAAAGGAGAGCTGTCTTATATTAACTAGCGCGAAGCTCCTGTAAAGCACAGGGAGCTCTGTGATGATCCAGAGGGATGTGACGGGAAGATGAGGTTCAAGAGGGAGGGGATATACGTATATATAATGTCGATTCTCAATGCTGTACAGTAGAAACTAACAACACTGTAAAGCAATTATATTCCAATTAAAAAAAAAAAACAGCAGAAAAACGGAGAGCTGTCAGAATGGAGTTATGTCCATTATCACCTGGTGCCTTTGGGGCACATAAACTAGACTGTTTTATCTCTATTGGTTTTCACTGGCCGCCCCCTCAACCCCCGTTCTTCTCTCCAACCCAGCTGTTTTCAGCTGTCACATTTACTCTCTCTCCCTAAGACGCTAGAACCTGTCCTGCCTCTGTGGCTCGGATCCTGCTTCCATCAGAATGGATCTTTAACCAGCAATCAAGATGGTCCATCACTCAGTCCTAAGTGTGGCCCTGGCCAGCGACTGCTGCTGACATGTCCTCAGCCGACGGGACCAGCTCAGACACAGGCCCTGAGTCTGCCCTGACTTGCAGGATCGCTCCTTGAGGGCCAAGGCCTCCAGCCCACACTGTGCCCAATCCCAGCTGTCTCTGACCCTCCAAAGGCTAACTTTCAAGGTTTCTCTGTGCACACGGTTATTTCAGCCTTAGTTCAATTCTCCTGTTAAATTTTCAATCCCAACAAAATTAACGATCTCTAAAGTAAATTTATCTTGATAATCACAATGGACACACAACTTGTATTAAATATTTCACCAGGTGGCACAGTGGTAAAGAATCTGCTGGGCAACATAGGAGACATAAGGGATGCAGGTTCGGTCCCTGGGTTTGGAAGAAGGAAGGGCAACCCACTCTGGTATTCTTGCCGGAAAGTTCCATGGACAGAGGAGCCTGGCGGGCTACAGTCCATAGGGTTGCGAAGAGTTAGACACAATGAGATACTGAGCACACACAAAGCACCAGGGAAGACGTCCCTCAACTCTTGCCAAGCAGTTCTTTAAAATTCTGTTCTACTGTTTCAGCAACGTTGGACATTTTGCCAACGAAAAAATAATGGTTTTAGGTTCCTTGTCAAGTTCATAAAAGCTTATTTAACCTATTATGTCTCCTAGGAATTGTATGAACAGCAGCATTTCAGCTAATAAGGAACTTCCTAGAGGTAGGGCTTGACTTACACTCCTGCGTTTGAGATATAAATACATGGTAAGTCACTGATCGTATCTGGAGTGATCTGTACTCAAAATACGCCCAATTGGCAGAGAATACACAGGGAGGAAACTGAGGCTGTTCTAAATTAGGATAGATTAGCTTCTCGAGATTAGCAGCTGGGAGGACAAAAGGCCGTTTCAGTATTTCCAAAGTGAGAATGTATATTATATTAGAACTGAGTTGTTAAATCTTCTTTGCTCACTAAGCACTTTAAAAAATAGGCGTTTCTCAAACATTTCATCTCCTTCTCCAGACAGACCCACTTTCTGTCTCCTTTTACGATTTCTAAAAGATAGAAAAGGTACCTTAAATGGTCTGAAAAGCAGATATAGCTCCCGAGGTTTGATGTCCAGAGGGAGACCGCTGACAAAGAGAGTCCGGACCTGGAAAATAAATATAAGAAGCAATCAAGGAGGGGGACAGTCATAGAACAGCTCACTTGAAATCCAAAAAAACATGTTTCTTCAGATATTCCACAACTCCTACCTAATTCATGCTCTTTTTATGACACAGTGACTAATGTTAAGATGCTCTTAAGCCAACTCTTAAACAGTTCTGTGTGAATTATCAGAGTGGATCACTTCTAGCCAATGTAAATTTACAAAGTGACCTCTCTTTTCCTTGCCATTGCCTGGTTCTAAGACTGTGAGGGGAAGAGAGGGTCCGAAATTAAAATGTTAGCTTAAGGGGGAAAAAAAAAGTGTCATGAGGACAGTAAATCTACCACCCCTCTGCTGTGAACAAAGGAATACAAATGTGGTTCAAAAACACAATTGAAAAAAAAATTTTTTTAACGTAAATTATTTTTAATTGCAGGATAATTGCTTTACAATATTGTGTTGGTTTCTGCCAAACATCAACATGAATCAGCCATAGTTATATGTATGTCCCCTCACTCTTGAACCTCTGGGAAAAAAAGTTTATATTTTTTTATTTTTAAAATTTCTTATCCTTGCCTTGTGGCATGTGGGACCTTAAGTTCCCTGACCAGGGAATCAAACCCAGGGCCCCTGCATTGGAGGTATGAAATTTTAACCACTGGACTGCCAGGGAAGTCCCAGAACAATTTTTGTTTCCTTCTGCTTGTCTTGTCATTGCTTCCTTCATCGGCATTAATAGTTACAGCAATTTTAGTAAGTGAAGAAGTTTATTAAACAACTGAAATGCATCTACGTATCAACAGTAGCCAAATGACTAGCCCTATATCTGTTCAGTTCCGGAAAAGCATGGCAGATGTGGCCAACCTATACATACCCATAAGGCCCAGGGTACAAAATATGTACTTAATGTGTGCCGAAACACAGAACGCAGGGGAAATTTCCAGCTGGGAGGATCAGAGTATGTTTACTCAGAGTATGCTGGTGTCTGCATGGAATGTCCTTCAAGAACAGGTAGGAATTTACCACATAGGTATATAAAGGCTGAAGTGGGGAAAAGCACAGGCAGAAAAAAAGCATCAACCAGTTAACGAAGAGGGGGATAGCAGAGTGCGTTCTGGGAGAAGGGCCAGCCTCAACTGAACGGGAAATGGGGGCTCAAACCACAGAGACAGCAAGTCATCAGCACAGGAATATGGTCTTAATTCAATTGGCAAGTGGTCCAAATATGGACCACAGCCTTGTCTAACTCAATGAAACTACGGCGTGCCGTGTAGGGCCACCCAAGACGGACGGGTCTTGGCGGAGAGTTCTGACAAAACGTGGTCCCCTGGAGAAGGGAATGGCAAACCACTTCAGTATTTTTGCCTTGAGAACCCCATGAATCGGCAAGTAGTCACCACTGAATTATCATCACCACAATTTGTTTCTACTTAGTGTGTTTTTAAAAACTTTATTTGAAACTTACTAAGACATACATATACACATTTTTACCTTTAAAAAAGTTTTGAAATAATTTTATTGGGGTATACTTGATTTACAATGTTGGGTTAGTTTCCGCTGTACATCAAAGTGAATCAGTTATATACATACATATATCCACTGCTTTTTAGATTCTTTTCTCATACAGGCCATTACCGAGTATTGAGTCGAGTTTCCTGTGCTATTATTGAGTCAGTTATCTATTAGTTATCTATTTTTTATTTTATCACTTCTTATAGTAGTGTGTATATGTCAATCCCGATCTCCCTATTTATCCTTCCCACCCCCTTTCCCTCTTGGTAACCATAGGTTTGTTTTCTATATCTGTGACTGTTTTATAAATAAGTTCATTTGTACCATTTTTTAGATTCTACATAAGTGATACACAATACTTGTCTTTCTCTGACTAAACTCAGTATGAAAAAGGTACATATATACAACGGAATATTACTCAGCCACGAAAAAAAGGAAGAAATAATGTCTGTTTTGCGAGCCTTTACTCCGTCCCCTACTCCCCTAGCTTTGAGATACGTCACTGCCATCAAATCACATAACTACAATTTCTTTTTCTGTGGTGAGAACATCCAAGATCTACTCTCAGTAACCTTCAAGTACACCTATAATACAGTACTGTGCATTAGATTCTCCAGAACTTATTCAATTTCTAACTGAAGTGTGTAACCTTAGACCAACATCTTCCCATTTTCCTCACCCTCCAGTTTCAGGTACTAACCATTCCATTCTGTTTTTATGAGTTCAACTTCACTTTCCCATTTTCTATTCCTCTTCTCTTCTCAAGCTGATATGACATGACTGAGTTCCTCATTAGAAATCAAGTTGCTGCTGCTGCTAAGTCGCTTCAGTCGTGCCCGACTCTGTGCGACCCCATAGACGGCAGCCCACCAGGCTCCTCTGTCCCTGGGATTCTCCAGGCAAGAATACTGGAGTGGTTTGCCATTTCCTTTTCCAATGCATGAATGTGAAAACTGAAAGTGAGTTACTACTCAAAGGAAAAAAAAACCAGTGCTTAGTTGTAAACCATGTACAACTATGGAAGATTTTTCCTCCGTGAGAAATAGGAGAATATTTTCTAGAATCTTAACACTTTCCATTGATTCTGGCTTGAAGAACCACAAAGCAGCAAGCAGGACCCTTTTGCTGATCCAGCAAAGTATATGGAAAAATGTCCTGCCGTTTACATGAAGGTGTATAATAAACATTATGATGAAGTAAACAGTCATGGAATCATAAATGCCTATCATTTATTTATATTTTAAACAGCTTTACTGAAATATAATTGACTATAACTAAACATCTTGTTTACAAGTTTTGACATTATGTTTAACCTATGAAACCAATATTGTTTTTATAACAATCAAGATAATGAACAAACTCATCACATCCCTGTGATGTTTCCTTGTTTCATGGCTCTGTAATCTTCCTTCAGTCTTTATCCTTAGGCAATCACTCATCTGTCATCATAGACGAGTATGCATGTTCTGAAGTTTTATACAAATGGAGCCATAAAGTATGTGCCCTTTTTTGTCCAACTTCTTTCACTTTAACATAATTATTTTGAGATTCATCCACATTGCTGTGCATCTCAAAAGGCTATTTTTGTTTCTGAGCAGTATTCTGTGGTAGGAATACATCACAGTTCATTTATCCATTCACTTGTTTATAAGAGATACAAGTTATCTCTAGTTTCTGGTTTTTACAAATAAAATGACTATGAACATTCAGGGATCAGTGTGTACAAGTCTTTGTATGGACCTATGCTGCTGTCAATGGGGTCGCACAGTCGGACACAACTGAAGCGACTTAGCAGCAGCAGCATGCTTTCTTTTTGGATAATAAACTAGAAATGGAATGGATGATATGGTAGGAATATGCTTAAAACATTTTTTTAAAATGCTTTTAAAAAAAAGGGCTTCCCTGATAGCTCAGTTGGTAAAGAATCCACCTGCAATGCAGGAGACCCTGGTTCAATTCCTAGGTCGGGAAAATCTGCTGGAGAAGGGATAGGATACCCACCTCCAGTATTCTTGGGCTTCCCTTGTGGCTCAGCTGGTAAAGAATCCACCTGCAATGCAGGAGGCCTGGGTTCTATCCCTGGGTTGGGAAGATCCCCTGGAGAAGGGAAAGGTGACCCACTCCAGTATTCTGGCCTGGAGAATTCCATGGACTGTATAGTCCATGGGGTTGCAAAGAGTTGGACACACTGAGCGACTTTCACTTTCAAACTTTTAAGAAACTACCCTCTTCAACTCCTTGTTTCGTGGCCTAGAACAAGATAAATATTGAATGTAAAACAGATGTATATTCTGTTGCTGTTGCGTATAGTGTTTTATAAATTTCAATCAAGGTCAAGTTTGTTGTTCAATATACCTTTTGTCTCTCCCTTCTCTCTCAACTTTGCCAGTGATAAACACTCTTTCCAAAACAATGGGTTTTTTTTTTTCTTGCCTATGCAGCATGTGGGATCTTACTTCTCTGACTGAGGATCGAACCTGTGCCTTCTGCAGTGGAAGTACAGAGTCCTGGCCACTGGATTGCCAGGGGAGTACTCTAAAGAACTTTCTTTATCAAAGCTGCTAAGACTGACTTACTGACAACTGCCAAAAACACAGTCAAAGGGATCCTGCTACCCCGTGTGGCCCTCCCTGCAACCCACACCCCCTCCCCACATTCCAGAAAGTGAACACCATCTGTTCTACTTGGCTGCCTTGGCCAGGACAACCTGGACAGAGGGAATTCCAGACTCCACTCATTCATATTTTGTTCAGTGCCCATTGTGACTGGCACTATGCCGGGTGCTGACCGAATTATTATAGAGATTGCCATGGAAATAATGATAAGCAGATGCTGTGTTTTAAACACTGGAGCACCGTTTGTCCAGCTGGGAAGCTTAGCCATGTGACAGGTATCAGTTAGGACCTGGGAGTTAACTCAGGAAATGAGCTACCATTTATAGCACTATTCTAAAGAAAGAGGCTTTAGAAAGTTGTAGTCAAACAATTTATCCAAAAAAACAAAAAAACAAAAAAAAACTGGAAATCTGGGAGTTATCAACAAAATACTACTTGATATAAATTAAGGTTTATGTACACCCACTGAATATATTACTATGCAAGCAATAAAAATCATGTTCAGGGAAAAGTACATTCAGTTTTATTCTATAAAGCAAAAAGCCAACACATGTATGTATACAAAAGGGGGTAAAAATACCTTATAGGATATATATGCTTAACAAGCAATTTGGGGACGGGGGGTGGCGGTTGCACTCTGTGGCAAGTGGGATCTTAGTTCTGGGACCAGGGGTCAAACTCGTGCCCTCTGCAATGGAAGCACGGAGTCCTAACCTCTGGACCACGGGGGAAGTCCTAATAAATGATTTTACTGTTTTTTATGAGCTTATTTATATTTTCTATCTTTCTATAATAAGCATGTCTTATAGTTTATTGTTAGGTTGACAATAGCCTAGATTGTTTTTTATTACTTTGCTCTATATTTAGAAAACCATATATAATGTCAATATTTGTATCAATAAAAATTGCAAAGTTCATAGAGAAAACTTTAAGTATTTCAAAATTAGAAGATTAATATTTCAACAGCAAAGGGTTATACATTAAAAAAACAAACAAAAAGTGACCTCCTATTAGGCTGAAGTTCGCCACTCACTCAAGCCACTTGCTTTTCGTTGTTGTTCATCAAATTAGAGGCAACTAAGATGTCTGGCATTTTATTTACACATGGGCATAAATTACATTTCCTAGAAGTCAGTGAAGCCCATTATTTTCTCAGAAACCTGCCAAGATATCACACACTGAAGAGCTGATCCCTCCTCTGATGGGACAGATAGACTGAATAGGAGAAATAGATCTTAAATAGCTAGCTAGGTTATGGAATTATGACAACAATTAAAGGTCTTTTAAATCCAAATTTTGGAATCGATGTGCTCTGAATCCTTTCTAGACCTCCCCAGACTAAGAAATTTCATTAAGTTAAAAACAAAAACTTAATGAGTCGGGTGAGTGTCTAATTCATACTTACCTACGGTGACTGGAACCTAAAATCATGGGGATGTTTTAAACATTTTAGGGACTTCCCTGGTGGTCCAGTTTCCTGCTCCTAGTGCAGGGGCCCAGGTTCGATCCCTGATCAGGAAGCTAGATCCCACCTGCCGCACCTAAGACCCAGTGCAGCCAAATAAACAAATAAAAGTAAATATTTTAAAAAATAAAAATAAAAAAAGATTTTAGTTTCTCTACTTTTCTTATCACCACTCATTTTATCTGAGTCATTAAAGAGCAAAGCATTTTTAAGTTTTGCCTTTGCTGTGTGTCTATATAGATCACCAAGGTTAGATATGATACTTGCTTGCAGGGAGCCTAACTGTCACGGCAACAAGAGAAAGCTTAGCTCATTCAGAGTAACCAATTAGAACCCAGTGAGCTCAAAGTTTAAAAGACATGTAAATCCACAATCAAATACTCAATAAAAGTGCCCCCAAAGAACAAATGAATGACGCCACATGAACTCTGTGGCGGGTCAATCCTCTTCCAGGTCGGCCCTTAATTTAACAGCATTGTCTATGGACACAGATGTGCCTGGCACTCCGCCTTTGGCACTGCAGATGTTTACTTTATCAGACACACGGGGAAACACATTTCTTCGTCAAGGACACAACAGGCCTCATAGACGTTCGAGACGTGAAGCTGTTGACAGCTCTATCCCAAAGGGACGCTAATGGACTCTGCGGCTGTACCTCCAACTTCACTTCTCCCCCAACAGGACTGAAAGAACAAACGCCAGGAGAAATCATCCTGTCAGTAAGAGCCAGGGCCTTCTTGACTCAGCCCTGACCAACCATTCCTGCGGAGCCCACAGTCAGATTCCGGATGAAACTCGATGTGTGTTCTGAAATGGCACTGCCAGCTCCCATGGGGACACAGAAGCCACATTTCAGTGACTGACTTCCAATTTAATAAATTCAAGAAGTACAGTCATTGTGAGAGTCTTGGGCTTTCTTGGATAGAAAGGCCAAGAGAGTCCTCAAAACAGAAAGGCCCTTCCTTTAATAAAGAACACACATTATCTTATAAGATAATTACCCACAGGTAATCTAGACATTGGGCTCCCCAGGTGGCTCAGTGGTAAAGAACCCACCTGCCAATGCAGGAGACTCAAGTTTGATCCTGAGTCGGGAAGAGCCCCTGGAGAAGGAAATAGCAACCCACTCCAGCATTTTTGCTTGAGAAACCCCAAGGACAGAGGAGCCTGGCAGGTTACAGTCCATGGGGTTGCAAAGAGACAATGACATAGCAACTGAACAACAACAACAAATCTAGACATTAAAATAAAAACCAATAGACAAATGCTTATTAATTTCAATACAAAGTAGAGAATAGTCACGCACGCTTTTCAGCAGTCACATCCAATAAACACTGTGTCCAAAGACTATGGCATTTTCTGTGTAAGTTTTAATTGTTTATAAAAAAGATTTTCGTCATCATCTCCAGCTGCTCTGAGCTGACCTCTCGAGGTTCCTCTTAGATTCATAGGATTGGGAAAGGCAACTTTTCATTTTCTGATGACTCACAAATAACTGTGTATAATCTCTCATCTGAAACATTCTAAACCCCACAGGAGTGCTTCAATGATCATCTATCATCTGCAAACTTTCTCTCCACCTATCCAAATTCTCACACAGACAGACTCCAAAAGCAGCTTTAAAATGTGCTGGATGTTTAAATCATTCTTTGGAATAACTAACTTTTGAGACATGCCAAGTGGATTCACAGGTAAGATCCTGCAGTGGGCATTTTCGAGTCTGAAAGTGCTGTTTTGGGGTAGTGTGTAACAGCAGTCCATAGGTACATGATATAAAAATTTCCCTTGATTTTAGAAATCGACAGGATAACATTGTGTATTCAGGGGAAACAGATAAGTGTTTGCTTGTCAACACTTCTAGTGATGACATGGCAAACAAAATGAGGTGATGATATAGTATTAGTTAAAACATCAAATGATAAATACTCATCTGACAAAAATGCAGAAGAGATAACAGCATAAGTGATCAAAATTAGATGAAAAAGAGGAATGAGAAAAAAAAAAGGTCAAAAAATGAAAAAGAAAAACAGACTGAAATCAAAACAGACCTAAAAAGTCATAAAACAAAAAATTCAGGACTTTGAACCTATTAAGGATAGAATATCAATATAGAATCAATATATGAAAATAGTGTTAAAAAAATCACATTTCTTACAACTGATGACTGAAACATCCTTAAGTTTGTGTAAATAAGTTCAACTTCAACAAAAGTAATTCACAAAAAGTTTGAGAAAATTCTCAAATTCTTGCACATTTAAACTGGTAAGTAGATATCTTTATCTACTGATAGAGAACAAAGTTTCTGATTATTAAGTTTAAAAAAGCACCAGAAATTGCTCATAATCCCACTAATTCTTATTAGTGTTTTTATAAAGTAGTACATGCTTTTTTTTTTTTTTTTTTTAAGTTTTTAAAGACCATACCACATTGAAAGTGAAAGTTAGTTGCTCAGTCTTGTCTGACTCTCTGCGATCCCATGGACTGTAGCCTGCCAGGCTCCTCTGTCCACGGAATTCTCCAGGCATGAGTACTGGAGTGGGTTGCCACTTCTTTCTCCAGGGGATATTCCCAACCCAGGGATTAAACCTGGGTCTTCTGCATTGCAGGCAGATTCTTCACTGAGTGGAGAGGGAAGGTGAATGAAGAGAACTTTCATTTTCCTATGTATATAATCTGGTATTTAAGCATTTTATAAGCATAAACTCCCATCCACTTTTGTCCCTAGAAATTCTCATCTTCTGCCTGTCCTTGCTCTACAGGTACAAACTTGATCTAGTAGAAATATACATTCATATTAACTAACTTCATTTTTCAGAATCTGACAACGAGTGAGTGCTTCTTCGAACTTAGTCTAAAACGACAATCTCACCCAAAAAGGGACACTGATGGCTGAAGATCCTCAGAGCAGGAGGGTCTACCCTAACTACAGTCAAAGAGTGTTCCTGCTTTGTGATCAACTTACTTCTCACTCGAACGAGAAAAGAGGGATCACTCACTTTCCAACATCTAAGGAAGTGCCTTATCTCTTCCGAGATGATGAAATAAACATAGTTTCAGGGACAGAGGAGTTGAAAAGAGCTCCACTCATGAGTAGCAGTATAAATTCCACAGAGCTGGGTTGCTTATACACATGAGGTTGGGACGGGGGATCTGTGTGTCCCAGAGCCTTCTCAGTTTTATACACTGGTTAAATTATTTTATTCTTTTTAAATAAAGTCTAAATGAATTGAGTTCTCTGCTTATTCTATAAGCACAAGCTGAAAAACCAAATTGCAAGACTGAACCACACCGAGGACTGCCCATCCTCTCAGTTCCAAAGAAGGCTTGGCCGGCCTGCAAGGATTTCCCATTTGCATCTTGCCACCACAAAAATGGATGCCCACAATCATTAAATGGTCTACCAGGCATTTAATTCTGGTTGCAGCTCAGTAGAAACTGACCAGCCTTTGGTCAAGCTCCAGTTTCTTCTTCGCATTGGCTTCAAGACGGAACAGGTGGTCAAGTTCCTTGTTCCTGACAATGGCCACCTACTGAACCTAAAGATTTGCTCCTTTTCTAGCCCTGGGAAAGTATGCGTTGGTTCATGAGGCCACGTTGCTACAGACACCAAGGACCAACTAACCATAGGATAAATGCTGTTGTTAAGGACTCCCACATTTGTTTTAGTTTTAAATGAAGGACTGTTCTATCCTTTCTAAAGAAAAAAGTCACATCATTACCCATGATGTGCACCTCCCTAGTTTTGAGGGATCCACTTGTCTTGGCCCTCTAATAGCTATTCAATAAGATGGCTGGATGGCATCACCAACTTGATGGATATGAGTTTGAGCAAGCTCCAGGAGTTGGTGATAGATAGGAAGGCCTGGCATGCTGCAGTGCATTGGGTCACAAAGAGTTGGACATTACCAAGCGACTGAACCGATCTGTATAACCAAATTTATATGTTTGGGGTTCATGGAAACCAGGGTCATTTTGCCAAGGTGATAAGAAAGTTTCCATTAAGTATCAGGGATGGAGAAGGAAATGGCAACCCACTCCAGTATTCTTGCCTGGAGAATTCCATGGACAGAGGAGCCTGGTGGGCTACAGTCCATGGGGTCGCAGAGTCAGACACGACTAAGCAACTAAACCACCAAGTTATCAGGGAAAGGAGGAAGACTCAGGGAAACACATGGAAGAGAAATGCCACGTTTCAAAAACTTGTATGTACAGGGCTCAGAACGAGGACAGGGGGTTGGGGTTCCAAGTTAGCACAACGAACACCATGCTTCTACTGTTGTTCTGGAAGAACTTTTCCCAGTCCAACCTGATGTCCCTTTATAATCAGATGATCTCAATCTCTAACCTTGATAGGACTTCTTAACATCAAAATCTTATCTAGGCCCTCTCTCACATCTGTTGTTGTTTTTTTTAATGTGGACCATTTTTTTAAAGTCTGCATTGAATCTGCTACAATATTGCTTCTGTTTTCTGTTTTGGTTTTCTGGCCACGAGGCACGTGGGAATCTTAGATTCCCCAACAGGGATCAAACTGGCCGCCCCCCGCATTAAGGCAAAGTCTTAACCACTGGACCAACAGAGAAGTCCTGTATTTTTAAACGGATAAGACAAATCAAGACTTTCAAGGGTTTGAAACTGCCCAAGCAGATAGGTAGACGTGTCTGCACATGTAAGCACTTTGCCTCATTACTAAGAAATTCACTGAGTGCTGTCACACAAAGAGAGGTGGGTACCAGAGGCAAATCAGGAATTTAGGATCTGAATTAGCCTCGATAGGAAACTAGATATCTGTGTGTGTGCATGTGAGAACTTAACCTCATTATTAAGAAATTCACCGAGTGCTGTCAAATACAATATATGGTTGTCAAGTCCTTAGAGGTCAACAGGAAGTTCCTTATAAAGGCAGGAAGCTTTACCCTTTAAACGCCCCACCCTGGCTTCTCTAAGTTCCTTTAGTTAACTTCTGATGGTTTATCCTGTTTTCATACTGGTTAGCCCATGGAATCCCACTCTTCGTTCAATTACACTGTACTGCTTATGTCATTAAAACACGAAGATTTTTAAATGGATATATTAATATAGTATGTTATAAACAGAAGTATGCATTAATAATGCTATAAAATGTAGTGGTGTGTGTGTATGCTCAGTCATGTCCGACTCTTTGTGACCCCATGAACTGTAGCCCGCCAGGCCCCTCTTTCCATGGGATTTCCCAGGCAAGAATACTGGAGTGGGTTGTCATTTCCTTCTCTAGGGGATCTGCCCAAACCAGGGATCAAACCCACACTCTTGTGTCTCCTGCTTGCCATGCAGATTCTTTACCACTGAGCCATCAGGGAAGCTCAAAGTGCACTTACCCTTGAGGTGTTTTTCAATCCTATGGAGTACCCCAAAATTATATGTCAAAAAGATCCCTTGGGCTACCCCTAATATAGACTTTTCCATGGCCTAACAAAATGAAATATAAGCAGAAAATATGAAGATATATAATCAAAATTCTAAAACCTCTCTCTTTTAGCATAGCTTTGGTGATTGTGATTGTTATTTTACAAAGCAGTTCCGTTTAAATTAAAAAAATAAATAAAAAGTCATTTTACCTCTCCCACACTACACAGGAAAACCACCCCAGATAGCACAGAGTTCTTTATGGTCACTTAAAAGTAACCAGAAAAAATTCACAGGAGCAGATTATGGTACTAAAACTACCCAGGGTCTAATGCATTTATTGCTTTGATATCAGTAACAGACAAACTCCATCTGAGGAGCCTGATCCACTGTCAACTTCAGCTCACAAAGTGCCATTGTCGTTCAGCTCCTCAGTCGTGTCCGACTCTTTGCGACCCCACGGACTACAGCCTGCCAGGCTTCCCTGTCCTTCACCATCTCCCGGAATTTGCTCAAGCTCACGTCTGTTGAGTCGGTGATGCCATTTTCCAATCTTGTGATTTTCACACTTTCTGTAGTTGTTAGAACCACAATGCACCATAGTTCTAACAGCTACAGAGTCAGGATTACAGAAATCAAAAGCTGAAAGCTGTAGAGAAAAGGTTTGCTTCCCAATGTTTAGTCATAGGAAACTACCCAATATATACCTTTAAATTCTTTGCTGCCAGGTCAGCATGCCTTCAAAATGACAGTGGTGAGCATCCCAGTAGGTAGCAATAGATGCTAGTATTCTACAGAATGAACTAAATGAGCATTAAATCACAGTACCAGGAGGGAGGCATTATAGAGCAAAATAAACCATAAATATCCAGATATGGATGATTATGAAGAAGTCAAATCAGTATGACTTTTCAACATGCACTCAACAGGTTACGGTCTCCGAGCAGTAAAGTTTCACTTTCATTTCCAAAGGTTAAGGTCTCTGGGCAGTAAAGCACACACAGTAAAAACAACACACAAATAGAAGAAGAAGAAAAAAAAAAAGGATTCATGAGGAGCCAGGCTGCTGTCATTTAAGCCCCACTTCTCCACCTAGCTACACACCTCAGACCAGTCACTTAACTTCTCCAGTCACAAGTTTCCTCACCTGGAAAACTGAGACAATTCTAGTAATCTCACATGTGGCAATTTAAAATTACATCCAATCTCTGATATCCCTCCATTTGTAACATAGAACTTAATTCCTTTGCCCGTCAGTGCGGGCTTCACTTCGCGACTCACTCCTAATGAAGAGAATGTGGCTGAAGAGACTTCTAACAACCGGGTCAAAAAAGGCACTCTGGCTTCCTCAGGAGAGGACTTCCGAATCATTCACTCAGTGAAGCCGGGTACCATGATGATTGTAAGAAGCTGTGTGTGGAGCACATGGTGATGGACCAAAAGCCATGCCAGCAAGTCATCCTAGAAGCAGATTCTCCAGCTCTACCCAAGTAGTCAGATGGCTGCAGCCCTAGGGAAACCTGTCTTGAAGTTTATCAATTTTATCTTTCAAAGACCAGTTTTTAGTTTCATTGTCTGTTCTACCGTTTTCCTCGTCTCCACTTCATTTCTGCTCTGACCTTTATGATTTCTTGCCTTCTACTAACTTTGGGTTTTATTTGTTCTTCTTTCTCTTAGTTGCTTTAGTTATAAGGTTAGTTGGGAGAGGGCTCAAGCCAATAAAATTAGAAATGAAAACAGAGAAGTTACAACAGACACCACAGAAATACAAAGGATAAGAGACGACTGCAAGCAACTATATGCCAATAAAATGGATAACCTAAAAGAAATAAGACAAATTCTTAAAAAGGTACAATTGCCCAAGACTGAAACAGAAAGAAATAGAAAATACAAACAAACCAATCGACTTAAAAACTTCCAAAAAACTAACCTCTAGGACCAAAAAGCTTCATAAATGAATTCTATCAAACATTTAGAACAAGAGGTAACACCTATCCTTCTGTAACTCTTCCAAAAACTGCAGAGGAGGGAATACTCTCGAACTCATTCTATGAGGCCACCATCACTCTGATATCAAAACCAGACAAAGACACCACACAAAAAAAGAAAATTACAGGCCAGGATCACTGATGAGCATAGACGCAAAACCCCTCAACAACACGTTAAAAGGATCATACACCACAATCAAGTGTGATTTATCCCAGGGAGGAAAGTATTTTTCAATATCTCTGACAAGGGATTAATTTCTGAATTTACAAAGAGCTCACTATCCAAAAAACAAACAACCCAATCAAAAGATGAGCAGAAGGCTCAAACAGACAATTCTCCAAAGAAGACATATAAGATGGCTGGGGGGCATATGAAAAGATGTTCAATTAATTAAGCGTCTTAATTAATTAAGCATCTTAATTAAGAATTAGAGCACCACAAGTCAAAACTACGACGAGATGTCACCTCACACCAGTCAGAATGGCCATCAAAAAGTCAACAAACAATAAATGGAGAGGGTGTGGAGAAAAGGGAACCCTCCTACGCTGCAGATGAGAATGTAAATTGGCACAACCACTATGAAGAAAAGTATGGAGGCTCCTTAAAAAACTAAGAATAGAACTACCATATGATCCAGTAATCCCACTTCTGGGTACATATCAGGAGAAAACCATGGCTTGAAAGGATACGAGCACCCCAGCGTTCATTGCAGCACTGTTTACAATAGCCAAGACACCATCGACAGATGAATGGGAAAAGAAGATGTGGTGTGTATATATACACAGTGGAATATCAGTCATTAAAAAGAATGAAATAAGGCCATCTGCAGCAACATGGATGGACCTGGAGATTATCATACTAAATGAAGTCAGAGAAAGACAAATATCATATGGTACCACTTACATGCAGAATCTTTTTTAAAAAATGATACGAATGAACTTATTTACAAAACAGAAGCACTTACATAGAGAATGAATTTATGTTTATGGAAGGAAGAGGAATGGGAGGAATAGTTGGGGTGTTTGAGATGGACATGTACTCACTATCAACAGATAAGGGCCTAGTATACAGCACAGGGCAAAAAAAAAAAGTGAAGTCCATCCTCATGAGACATCCTGAACTAGACACACCTAGCTAAGCCATGCCTAGGTTTCTGCCCCTTAAAAAATGAAATAATAAATGGGATAAAAATGCATACAACAAAACACATACATGTAAAACTGGGGAAATCTAAACAAAAGGAGTGGATTGTACCAACCTCAATTTCTTGGTTGTGATATTGTGCTATAATTTTACAATATGTTATCATTAGAGAAAACTAAGCAAAGGGCACAGGCTTCCCAGGTGGCGTTAGTAGTAAAGAACACACCTGCCAACGCAGGAGACGTAAGAACCACGGGTTTGATCCTTGGCTTGGGAAGATCCCCTGGAGAAGGAAATGGCAACCCACTCCCGTGTTCTTACCTGGAGAATCCCATGGACAGAGGAGCCTGGAGAACTACTGCAAAGAGTTGGACCCGACTGAAGCGACTTAGCATGCACACACGCACGCACGCACGCACGCACGCAAAGGGCACCCAGGATCTTTCTACATGTACTTCTTAGAACCGTGTATAAATTATTTCCAAGTCAGTTGAGTTAAACAAATTGAACTGCGTCTTTAAGACTTTGACATATAAGTAATTATATAAACATTAACCAAGAGATTTACATCAGTCGGTAAAACTAAGCAGTGAAGCTAGGCTGGTAGTGACAAATTCACACACATTTCCATTTCAAAGCACTATCAGAAAAAGACTGATCTTTTTCCTGTTAAGTTTTTAATTGATACGATTCAGTATTGTAAAGGACATTACAATGAAATGTGACTTTTCTTTTTAAAGTGTATTTTACTTAATTTTAACTTTCCTGATTTGTTTAATCACTACCTTTTATTGTATGATACATCTTAGTTATATTCTATTATAGTATCCATATCTCATTTAAAATTCATTGCATATAATATGGAAAATAAAAATAGCAAGTATAAATTTAAAATATTTTAAACTACCACCAGGGGAAAAACTTGGAGAGTCAAGCCCAGTGATTTCCGAAAAGCAGAGAAATACATATGCGCAGGCTTGATGCCTGTGCCATGGTGGTCCAGTGGTTAAGACTCTGCATTTCCAACGCAGAGGACATGAGTTCGATCCCTGGTTGACAAACTAAGATCCCACAAGCTGGCCAAGAAAAATCATAAGAAAAAAAGAAAAATATTCGTAGGCTATATTTTATATTAACAGGGCTTTGGTGAACTCACCAAGAACCATCCACTTTTCCATACCTGTTTCTACATAAGAATTTCAGCACATATTGGTATGTACGTGAAATACCTCACAACTGAAATAAGAATTTTTAAAAACACAATCTATTTTTAATTGATTTATTTAATTGGAGGCTAATTACTTTCCAATATTGTGGTGGTTTTTGCCATACATTGACATGAAATCAGCCATGGTGTACATGTGTCCCCTGGTCCTGAACCTCCCTCCCTCCCTATCCCATCCCTCTGGGTTGTCCCAGTGCACTGGCTTTCAGTGCCCTGTTTTATGCATTAAACTTGGACTGGTCATCTATTTCACATATGGTAATATACATGTTTCAATGCTATTCTCTCAAATCATCCCACCCTCACCTTTTCCCACAGAGTCCAAAAGTCTGTCTCTTTTGCTGTCTTGCATGTAGGGTCGTCGTTACCATCTTTCTAAATTCCATATTATATGCGTTAATATACTGTATTGGCATTTTCGTTTCTGACTAACTTCACTCTGTATAATAGGCTCCAGTTTCATCCACCTCATGAGAACTGATTCAAATGCATTCTTTTTAATAGTTGAGTAATATTTCATTGTGTATATATATACCACAACTCTCTGTTTGTCTGCCCATGGACATCTAGGTTGCTTCCATGTCCTAGCTATTTAAACAGTGCTGTGATGAACATTGGGGTACACGTGTCTCTTTCAATTCTGGTTTCCTCGGTGTATATGCCCAGCAGTGGGACTGCTGGGTTGTATGCCAGTTCTATTTCCAGTTTTTTAAGGAATCTCCACACTATTTTCCAGAGTGACTGTAACTAGTTTGCATTCCCACCAACAGTGTAAGAGGGTTCCCTTTTCTCCACACACTCTCCAGCACCTACTGTTTGTAGACTTTTTAATAGCCATTCTGACTGGTGGGAAATGGTACCTCATAGTGGTTTTGATTTGCATTTCTCTGATAATGAGTGATGTTGAGCATCTTATCATGTGTTTGTTAGCCATCTGTATGTCTTCTTTGGAGCAATGTGTTTAGTTCTTTGGCCCATTTTTTGATTGGGTCATTTAAAAAACACAATCTATTTTATGTCAGCTACTTTCTCTAATTTATAAACTAGTTAGCTTACTGCAAAGCCCAGTGCTAATAATGCATTTTTCCAGTAAAAGAGCAAACTTGAATGTTTAAGTTTGGATCACCTAGTTTTTCCAGTGATCAGTCAGTTCAGTTGCTCAGTCATGTCCGATTCTCTGCGACCCCATGAACCACAGCACGCCAGGCCTCCTTGTCCATCACCAACTCCCAGAGTCCACCCAAATCCATGTCCATTGAGTCGGTGATGCCATCCAGCCATCTCATCCTCTGTCGTTCCCTTCTCCTCCTGCCCCCAATCCCTCCCAGCATCAGGGTCTTTTCAAATGAGTCAGCTCTTCGCATCAGGTGGCCAAAGTATTGGAGTTTCAGCTTCAACATCAGTCCTTCCAATGAACACCCAGGACTGATCTCCTTTAGGATGGATTGGTTGGATCTCCTTGCAGTCCAAGGGGCTCTCAAGAGTCTTCTCCAGCACCACAGTTCAAAAGCTTCCATTCTTCTGTGCTGAGCTTTCTTTATAGTCCAACTCTCACATCTATACATGACCACAGGAAAAACTATAGCCTTGACTAGATGGATCTTTGTTCGCAAAGTAATATCTCTGCTTTTTAATATGCTGTCTAGGTTGGGCATAACTTTCCTTTGAAGTAGTAAGCTTCTTTTAATTTCGTGGCTGCAATCACCATCTGCAGTGATTTTGGAGCACCCCAAAATAAAGTCAGCCACTGTTTCCCCATCCATTTGCCATGAAGTGATAGAAACTGTCAATTCCAAATACAGTCAATGAATTTACAAGATGATTTATAATCTCCCAGACCACTATATGTGAACTACCTCTCTAGTGGGATATATTTGTTTGGTTTGAACACCACTTATAATCATACCTACTTTCCATTTGTGTGGTCATTTCGATCAAATCAATATTAAGTTCATACATGACTTATGTATATGTATAATTATGTAAAGGGATGCAGGTCTCAGAAGACTCAGCATGAGTAACAAGCAGGACAATATATGTTGGTTAGAAATACTGAAAGATGTAATAAATGTCAGAAAAAAAATGATGAGGTTTGAGGTTGAGAAATAGCCTAGATTAATAAAAGCATAATATATGCTTTCCAAATGGATCTAAAATATTTTAGAGTTTCTTAGGTATTTAAGTTGGGTTCCCATAGCACTGTAACTTTTCAATTTCCATAATGAAAGGAAAAGACCACTAAGTTGAGCCTAGTAGTTTAAGTCACATATCTGCTTCAAAACTAGCTATTGAGGTCTTGGGCATGACCACTCTGAGCCTCAATTTTCCTACTTATAAAAGGAAGGTGTGGAATAGTTCACCTCTAGGTCCCAATCCCAATCCCAGAGGTACAGCAAAAGGAAAGGAAAGGCTTTGAGTAAAAGCATACTGGGGTCAAAGGACACCAGTCAGGAAAACCTGGCGACTTCCCTGGTGGCTAAGACCCAAAGCAGGGGACTGAGCTTTGAACCCTGATCAGGGAACCAGATCCCACATGTTGCAACTAAAAAGATGCTACGTGACACAACTAGAGATCCTGCCTGCTGCAACCAAGGCGCAGCACAGCCAAATAAATTAAAAAAGAAAAAAGACCACCACCTAGTTCTTGCCATTGAGGACCTCTCAATCAAACCAATGGAGCACACATTTCTTTGTTTTTATAAGTACTTTTAAAAAATTGTTTTCTATTTACAGTCATAAA
Source organism: Bubalus kerabau (assembly GCF_029407905.1). Taxonomy (NCBI): domain Eukaryota; kingdom Metazoa; phylum Chordata; class Mammalia; order Artiodactyla; family Bovidae; genus Bubalus; species Bubalus kerabau. The sequence goes on from NC_073625.1 coordinate 19,051,471, forward strand.
GGAGAATGTCATCTTAAGCCACAAACTTAAAGAATTCTCAGACTTGTTATTGCCAAACAAGGTAAATGGGCCCCAGAGTTCCTGATAGGTAAAATTATTTGATGAACTGATAGCAAAACAGTCATGATGGAATCTATTTGCATTGGGTTTTTTCCCTTGTGAGAAAGAGTGACTCCACAGAGCACAGTGTTTAAGGATGCAAACTCTGGAGGTAGACTGCCTGAATTTGAACCCCAGCTTCCACTGCTATAAGTTAAACTATCTTGAACAACCTATCACTAATTAGAGCCTCCGTTTCCTCACCAGTAAATGGGAAATAGAATAAAACCTGCTTTATACAGTTGCTAAGAAGATCAAATTAGTGAATATTTGTAAAGTATATAGAAAAGCACCTAGCACATAGAAAGCAGCATTATGTAAGTGTTTGTTAAATAAGTAAAATAAATATAACCTCTCAAATGCTATCAGGTAATATTTTTTGCTGGCAGAGCAAAAAGAATACTCAAAAATGAAATTATTCAAGTGCAGAACTTAGGACTTCAGTTAGCCAGCGAAAGATACTTTGGGGGCTTGCCTGGAGACTGAGTGGTAAAGAATCTGCCTGCAATGCAGGACAGGAGAGTACAATCCCTGGTCCGGAAGGATCCCACAGGCCATGGAGGGGCGAGGACTATGCACCCCAAATACTGAGCTTGTGTTTTCGAGCCTGGGAACCACAACTACTGAAGCCCGCATGGGCTAGAACCCATGCTCCACAACGAGAGAGAAGCCACTGCAATGAGAACATGTGCTCTGCATCTAGAGAGTAGCCCCTGCTCACCGCAACCAGAGAAAAACCCTCACGGCAACAAAGATCCAGCACAGCCAAAACAAAACAAAAACTTCGAAAAATTACCCCAAATAGTTTTTCAACAATAGCTATTAAGGAAAAAAAGAAAAAAAAAAAAAAAAACTGAACAAACTGCATACACTACTTAGGACACAAGACACAAGAAATTTATTGTTGTTGTTTAGTTACGAAGTCATGTCCAACTCTCTGTAACCCCATGGACCGTAGCCCGCCAGGCTCCTCTGTCTGTGGGATTCTCCAGGCAAGAATACTGGCGTGGGTTGCCATTTCCCTCTCCAGGGGATCTTCCTGACCCAGGGATCGAACCCCTGTCTCCCGCATTGGCAGCCAGACTAAGCCACCAGGGAAGCCCCAAATATTTCATTATTAACAGTGACTCTCCAGAGTGAAAGGCTGCTGTTCACACTTCCAGGAACTTCTTACAATTCTTCAAGGTTTAACATGTGAATGAAAATATGCATTTCTGATAAAGCGTATTTGTAAAGAACACAAAACAGTCACTTTCCAGAAACCAGCTCTCTCTTACCCATTTTGTGACTTTCAAACAGCTCAGGTGGTTCCAAAACTGTTCATTTCCAATTGAGGAAGAATTCTCAAATTGTCAAAACCTGGGGGCATGTGAAGGCTCTTTCATAGTGGACATGACCCAGCCTGTCGGCGATCTCCCTGGAACCCGCTGTGCCAGCCCAGGACACGGGCTAAAATATGCACAGCCAAAACATTTCTCCCCGTGCCAGAGTCTGTGTTCTAATAAGACCAAATAAAGATACAACCAACTTTCCAGATTTTGCTGTTCTGTTGTGCCAAAACTTCTCGATCAAATTCTTGGCCATTCCAAATGGCCACATCTCAGTGATTCAAATGTAACTTATTTGGAGCCTAGTGAAAGAATTTCCTAATGTTCTAAATACAATTGAAGATAAAACGTCATCAGAAAATTAAAAGACAGTCTGTGTTTTTACTGAGCTACAGTACGCCAATGATTTGAAATCTTTTTAGTGTGCAGTGTACTCTACACACGGCAAGCGATACATTTCTTTGCTCACTGAAATGGTGTCACAGGCCCTATGAACCCAGGAAGATGAAAATGGATCTTTAACCCCAAGCCTCATCCATTCTACACTATACAAGTGTAAGCAATGCTGGGACATCGGCCCATAACTCTCAGATGAGCCCATGAGGCAAACATCTTAATCTGTGCTAGAGAATATTCCATTCATCAGAACACAGTAAAATGTTAAATTATCAGAAATTTTCAATTTTACTTGCAAAGCCATCTTACGGCTCAAAGATGCTAAAACACAGAATATCAGATACACCTACAAATAAATCAAGACAGAGGGATAGGGTGGGGAAGGAGGTAGGAAGGGGCTCAGAATGGGGGGGAACTCTTGTATACCTGTGGCTGATTCACATTGATGTATGGCAAAAACCGTCATAATATTATAAAGTAATTATCTTCCAATTAAAGCAAATAACTTAAATTAAAAAAAAAAAGACATAAACAAAATGAGTGGTTTTCTATCTAACCTCACAATCAGCACTGCTATAATATGCAGCAGTTTCTTCCTACTACATCAAAATTCCTAAGCCTCCGGCCTTCCAATATTCATAATTGTGATTCCTTCCTGTTCTGCAACATAGCTCCCTGGGCTCTCCTAGGTCCGTCTTAATATCCATCATATATTGCTTGCTCCTGACTAAAGGTCTTTTGTTGTAGAGTTACTCATGAGTAGAAGGCTCACTTCTAGACTTAGAAGCCCAAATCAAGTTTCCTTCGTCCACCGAAGCAGTAGCATTTCGTGACTGCTCCATTACTTCCTTCTATGTGCAACTCCTGCTGCGCTGCTTGTAGCAAGGTCCTATGCCTGATTCCATCTCTAATTGTTTCACAGGCTTTAAGTCTTTTCCAATTAAACTATGCATTCCTTGAGAGCAGATGCTTACTCACCTATCACTACCATCTTCAATTAGGGATCTCAATGTCCCAAGCTGAGGGACTGAAATTTTCCTCTGGAAACTTACAGATGACACACTCACTTGGGGGAGACCCACAACTGGATAGTATTTAAATTATTTCACAGAAATGGTCAGGATCTTAATATAAGAGAAAAGGGCTCCTTTTCTATCAAAAACAATTTAAACCTGTGAAATGATTAATAAAGTAGAAGACCCTGAAATCCCAAATTAAATAACATTACCTAACAGTGGATTTACACAAGCAAAACAGATTCAGTGACTTTATGACAGTACCACTGAGTATTAGATTAATTCTTGTTTAAAGCTCAACATTCAGAAAACAAAGATCATGGCATCCAGTCTCATCATTTCATGGCAAGTAGATGGGCAAACAGTGGAAACAGTAGCTGACTTTATTTTGGGGGGCTCCAAAATCACTGCAGATGGTGACTGCAGCCATGACATTAAAAGATGCTTACTCCTTGGAAGGAAAGTTATGACCAACCTACAGCATATTAAAAAGCAGAGACATGACTTCATCAAAGGTCCATCTAGTCAAGGCTATGGTTTTTCCAGTAGTCATGTATGGATGTGAGAGTTGGACCATAAAGAAGGCCGAGCACCAAAAAATTGATGCTTCTGAACTATGGTGTTGGAGAAGACCCTTGGACAGCAAGGAGATCCAACCAGTCCATCCTAAAGATCAGACCTGAATGTTTATTAAAAGGACTGATGCTGAAGCTGAAACTCCAATACTCTGGCCACCTCATGTGAAGAGCTGACTCACTGGAAAAGACCCTGATGCTGGGAAAGACTGAAGGCGGGAGGAGAAGGGAATGACAGAGGATGAGATGGTTGGATGGCATCACCGACTCAATGGACATGAGTTTGAGTAAACTCCGGGAGTTGGTGATGGACAGGGAGGCCTGGCGTGCTGTACTCCATGGGGTCACAAAGAGTCGGACATGACTGAGAGACTGAACTGCACTGAACCGAATTCTTGTTTTAATGCTTGAGATACAAGGATCCCTCTTATCCTAAACTAGTGTTAAGTGTTAATCACTCAGTCAAGTCTGACTCTTTGTGACCCCATGAACTGCAGCCCTCCAGACTCCTCTGTCCACAGGATTTTCCAGGCAAGAATACTAGAATGAGTTGCCATTCTCTTCTCCAGGGGATCTTCCAGATCTAGGGATCGCACCCAGGTCTCGTGCATTGCAGGCAGATTCTTTACCATCTGAGCCACCAGACCTAAACTAGAGGTCAACGTAACTTGTTATTCTCTAAGAGGAAAGGACCAGCAAAGTTCCAAAAGGATGGCACATGAATTATCTAATTATAAAAAAAAGAAAGCACAACTCATTTCTCTAACATAGCCATAATAATAAAAATTTATCTGAGGTTAAAGCATTCAAGAGTTAAATGTAAAGAAAAGGAGTTCTTAGAGATGACAAGTCACATATTTAAGCCTCCTACCCATACACACAACCCACCCACCCCTCAAGTATTTTCTGATGTTTTACCAGGTCTTCCATCCTCATAATACCTGTCATCTTTATGTTTTTAAGGAACACAGTAGTAGAAAATTACATTAATCTTTAAGTCTTTGAAAAACAGTATTATGCAGTACTTATTCACATTTCTGGTTTGCAGTTCTAAACCGGTAATCCTGAGCAGCTCTTGGGGGCAATGTACAATATACTGGAGAAAACACAAGGGATGACAAAAAATATAATCGGGAAGGTGATCTGCTTGGGGAAGGATCACCTATTCGGTGTTTCTCAAATATGCCTGATTACAAGAATGTCTAGAGTGTCCAAAAATAGAGGTTGCTGGGATTCTCCCCCAGAAATTGATTCAGCTGACCTGAGGATGAAGCTTTGGCTTCTGAATTTTAACAAGGAACACAGATGATTTTTCTGATCAGACACATTTGGGAAACACCAATGAACAAGCTGCCACGCCCACAGGAAGGTTTTCCGGTCTTAAACAAACAACCAAAACAATATTCACTTATGCTTGCTCCCACCGAGACAAGGCTGTGGCCCTTGAAAGCTCCTCACCGCCGCTAAGTGCCACGCAGGCTTTTGGGAAGACCTGGCTTCATCTTGGACGGAGCAGAGGCCTTTCAGCCAGGCCCAGAATGAATCTCACACAGGCAGAGAAGAATCAGACCCTTTCTTATGAGAAACTGATCTGTGATTATATTTTATGAGGTACTTCTGCATTTATTTAGGAGGAAAGCACAAAGTCTGTGCTTAAACTAGTGAGACAATGAACTTTCACTGTAATTTTGTATTGAAAATAATGTAGTAGAATAATTCTGAGACACTCCCTACATTTCTGAAAAGCTGAAAGTAACGGCCATTTTTAGAAAAGTAGAATATCTGAGAAGCAGATCAAGGAACCAATAGGCAATGATTAATTACTGAGAGCTTACTGCTTGCATGGAGTTGTAAAGCAGTGTGCGTATTATCTCAAAGGAATTTATTAAAATGTAGATTGTGATTCAGCTGACCTAGTGTGGGGCCCAAGATTCTGGTTTTCTAGCTAGTTGCCTGGTCCACAGAACAGACGCAAATGACTACAGGAATGACTGCCCAAGCTTTAATGAATGGAAGGGTCATAGGAAGGGCAGGATGGTTGTTAAAAATGAAGACTTTTGGTCACCATTCCTGGATACTTGATTATGGCTGGGCCCCTGGAATCTGCATTTTTAAACAGGGCCCCAAATGATACTGACAGAAGCAGAACACACGCTGAGAACTACTGCTATGAAGGTCACAAAGATGAATAAAGTTTGGTACGTCTTTCTGAGGAATTTACAGGATAGGGCAAAGAAGAGATCTGTGCTAAGAAGCCATACTTCAAAGCAGTATGAGATACTTGTTAACAAAAGCACTCACAATTCGCTCCAAAGTTAGGAGATATTGATATTTTAGAAAGGGAAAGATCTGGAAGTTTTGACTAGTCAACAGAAAACTATTAAGTAGGAAAATAATAGTTTTTAGACCAATAGCAGAAGCAGACCTCATATGACAAAGAAATGTCAGAAATCGGCTCCCCCAATTCTCTGACAAGAAATGGTTTCAAGCTGAAGCAATGGATCCTGGTGTACATTTTGTAGCAGAAAATACTACAAACATCTCATAGTTGGGCAGGAATTTGAGGCCTAAGAATCCCTTGGTACTCTTCCCCACGACCCAGGCAACATTACAGATATCAAAGATGATGGAACAACAGGTACTAAGCCAAAAGAAATTAAAGAAGGACCAATCCTATGCAATAAAAGAAAAAAAAAATCTGGCACTTCCCTGGTGGTCCAGTGGCTAAGACTCTGCACTTCCAATACAGGGGACCCGGGTTCAACGCTGTAACTAAGACCCACTGCAGCCACTTTTAAATAAAGAAAAAATTCTTACGGGAGAGGGAGTAGAGGTGGGGAAAAATAATCAATCTAGCTACAAGATCATGTTCACCTACTGTCTGAAGAAAATGCCAGTGTGAAATACCTAACTCCAGCCTACTGATTCTTCACCTCTCTTCCCCTAACATCTAGCGTTTTAAAATTACAGTCTGGATGCCTTCTGAGTGGTAATGGCCGGTACAATCATCTCTGCACATTTAACCTGAATTACTCATTCCTTCCTGTTTTCCTACTAGACTTAATGGAACTGGGTTTCTTGGCCACCTCTTAAATAGAGATAAAAGGGCACTGGAATGCCTGTATTTTTCATGATAACTAAGCAATGATGACTGTAAAATACATTTCTGGCTACTGCCTCACTCTTATTGAAGTTCAACTGATGTTGAACTTAGTACAACTTGAATTGATGATCTTTAGAAACAGGAATACAGCCTCATTGAGGGAGCCCATAGATGAGAAAGGTAGAGATATGGAGGAAAACACTCTGGACAGGGAATTCTGAGTTCTGTGTTCTAGTACTAAACACCTCTGATCACTGCTTCATCCCTAAAAACTGTATTGTCTATGGATGCGCCATCTTTCTAAGGATGCTTGAAATAATAAAGCAACAGAAATCATGATGGAGAAGAAACCTAGAACCAACCACTTTACAGTGGTTCCAAGCTAATGACTTCCTGAATCAACACTGCATCTAGCGGCCAACTACTCTGCATTCCTTAGAAGATGGGAGCCATTTGTAGAGTTATTTTTGGTTTTTAAAAACCAATGGACTGGGCTTTCCCAGATGTCAGTATCAGTTCAGTAGCTCAGTTGTGTCTGACTCTTTGAGACCCCGTGAACTGCAGCACGCCAGGCCTCCCTATCCATCACCAACTCCCGGAGTTCACCCAAACCCATGTCCATTGAGTCGGTGATGCCATCCAACCATCTCATCCTCTGTCGTCCCCTTCTCCTCCTGCCCTCAATCTTCCCCAGCATCAGGGTCTTTTCAAATGAGTCAGCTCTTTGCATCAGGTGGCCAAAGTACTGGAGTTTTAGCTTCAGCATCAGTCCTTCCAATGAACACCCAGGACTGATCTCCTTTAGGATGAACTGGTTGGATCTCCTTGCAGTCCAAGGGACTCTCGCGAGTCTTCTCCAACACCACTGTTCAAAAGCATCAATTCTTTGGCGCTCAGCTTTCTTTGTAGTCCACCTCTCACATCCATACATGACCACTGGAAAAACCATAGCCTTGACTAGACAGACCTTTGTTGGCAAAGTATTGTCTCTGCTTTTGAATATGCTATCTAGGTTGGTCATAACTTTTCTTCCAAGGAGTAAGCGTCTTTTAATTTCATGGCTGCAATTACCATCTGCAGTGATTTTTGGAGCCCCCCAAAATAAAGTCAGCCACTGTTTCCCCATCTATTTGCCATGAAGTGATGACGCAGTGGTAAAGAATCAGCCTGTCAGTGCAGAAGACATGGGTTCAATCCCTGATCCAGGAAGATCCCACATGCCACGGACCAACCAAGTCTGTGTGCCACGACTACTGAGGTTGTGCTCTAGAGCCTGGGAGCCGCAGCTCCTGAAGCCTGCGTGGCCACGAGCCCGTGCTGTGCAACAAGGGCAGTCTCCCGCAACGAGAAGCTGTCAACTGCAACCAGCGTAGCCCCACTTGCCGCAACTAGAGAGAAGCCTGCACAGCAACAAGACCCAGCACAGCCAAAAATAAGTAAATGAAATTACAAACGAGAAAAAAAGTGGTTAAATATCCCCCTAAACAAAATCATCCCTCAACTCTACCCAAAACCCTCCAGCTTCTCCCTTGTTCTCCTTTCTTATCAGTATGTCCATCACTAACACACTATTTCCTGCTGGAAAACGTCAGTGAAAAAGACAGTTTCCCCTGAGAAAAGACACTAGCCCCATTCATACTTCTGGAGAGGCTGAAATCATGGGAGTTATTTCCAAAGAGAAGACTGGGGGGTAAGGGGAGGTAATCCATATCTATCAAAATCTCAGTTCCTGTGCAAACCATTCAGGCCTTTCTTGACAACCTTCACATGACCTATATCAAAATGCCCACTAAATAATGAAAGACAGCTCAGTCTTGTGAAATCCACAAAGCCCCATGAGTACAGACCTGTGTCAACAGCTGCAGTAATACCCAATATACACCATTTTATACATGAAGTTTATTAGATATTAGCTTAGGGTGGCATGAAAATAAAATTTTCTGAGGCTTAGGGTCCTGGGATGGCAGGTGTGATTCTAAAGATCTCAGGAGCCCAGGCCAGTGAAACGAGTTGGTCTGCCTACTTCTGCTACAGAGCAGGTCATGAAAAACCAAAGGCCTCTTGTGTCGCATCACTCAGGGCCTGTCCAAGACCACACGACTGAATTGCAATATGCAATTGATTACATAGTCCACCTCCAGGGCTTTCAAGGCAGTCCACTTTTAAACAAATATTAAATGCTGGCTAGTCACCACGCTCATCATATGTTTTCTACTCATTTCAACATATGTAGCAGGATTTTTGCTCTAGAAACACACCTGCCTTTCATCATAGTATCACAAGACTAAGGAAAAATAATTCTACTCTGAAGTTTCTCTATTATTAAAGAACGTTTTCTCCAATGGAAAACCTTACTTCTACTGCTTTCAGACAAAGGGAAACCAGATAAAATAAAAAATGACCAATAAATTAATAGCCACGGTCACCCCTGCTGCAATAAGAGACTATGCTAGCTTTCAGATTGCCAGTTATATATATTTTTTAATTTTTATTTTGTTATTGGGGTATAGCCAATTATCAATATTGTGGCAGTTTCAGGTGGACAGCAAAAGGTCTCAGCCGTACAGAGACATGTAGCCATTCTCCCCAAACTCCCCTCCCATCCAGGCTGCCACATCACATTGAGCAGAGTTCCCTGTGTTATACACGAGGATCTTGCTGGTTATCCATTTAAAATATAGCAGTGTATACACATCGATCCTAAACTCTCTGCCTCTTCCCCCGTGCCCCCTGCCACACTCCCCACCAACCATAAGTTCGTCCTCTATGAGTCTGTAGAATGCCACTTATTTTTTCACAGTCATGCCGCTCTGGAAATATTATGCAGCATTTTACGTGATGACTTCTTCCCATTCAAGCTGTCGTAAGTTCCAAGGCAGAAAGTGGGACTGAAAGCCTGAACTGGCTGTTTATCAGAAGTTGCTATGTGCTTACCATGTGAAGTTCCAGCCACAGGTGTGGGCTTGGCTTTCTGCTCACAGCCTTCCAGCCCCTACCCTAAAGTGACCTCCATTGGGGTCCCCTTCAAAGAATGGTTCTGGAAGTAAGCAATAAAAGCAAATAAATCAGGTTATAACCATCCAGAGCTTCCACCAGACTGAAAGAAAGTCTACTTGGTAGACTGCAAGTCCATTTCATGCTGAACTGCTTAATTATTAATTCTTAGGAACCAGCACGCAAGCAATTAAATATTCTACCTCTAGGGCTTTTCAAGCCGTCTACTTTTAAAACAATTATTAGAAGGCTGGCTAGGCACTGTGCTTCTTGATTGTAAAGGGACTAACTGTAGCAATCTAAAGTTCTGTACATTTAATCCATTCTCCCACCCTTCTTTTTAAGAGGAAAGTTCTTTGGGAGAAGGAAACTATGCATTAATTTATTTTGGTGTGGCAACCTGTCTTCCATCTGTGTCCCTTGTAATACCTCCATTTGTTTAAAAGAAAGATAAACTGTTCTTTAAAAAGGCTGGGAACCCTGCTTCTAACAGGACATGAGAGTTGACTTAGAGTATAACTAAATGTAAATTGTAATTTTTCATGATTTGCTGTTGAAACTAAACTCTGCCCATAAAACTGTAGGCTCTGGTGCTCAAGAAGCTGTTTCTAAAACAATGGAAAAGTACTCTGAAAGACGAAACGCCTAAGAGACTATCAGAGGGGCAGAAACCCCCTAGTATATCTTTGGGTCAATCTCGCAGGGGGCCGTCTCTCCCTGTCCAAGGTGAGGTGCCAGGGCTGACATCCTGAGAGGAGGTGGTACGTGAGGAGGACAGACTTCATGACCTAGAAGAGCTAAAGGCTGGAGGGGAAAAGGGGACACAACTTAAGTGGCTTCTGGATATAAGAATACAGGACTAAGTCAGAAGAGGAGGATCACGTTAGAGATTCC